>NW_006921638.1:11292166-11313575 GCF_000298275.1 Orycteropus afer afer | reverse complement strand
TTGTAAATTTTGGTCAATGACATGAGACAAAGTATATGTGAACTGCTGTATGAAAAGTGAATTTACTCTGTAAATCTTCACCCAAATCAAAATAAAATTAAAAAAAAAAAAAGGTAGTTACAACTGCATAAACATCATATTCTCATTTGACTATCTACCAAGCTTTTTGTATTTAGAAATTCTCCCAGAATCACTACATGAAATGTTAAATAAAATTTACTGAAATAAGTTTTAGGATCTCCTGGGGTTTCTATGAATATATTCTAAAATATTTCTATATACCAATCTTTTGAATCTTCTTTATTTCTGATTTTGTTTTGTTTTAGTTTCTTTTCTTTCCAATTACTCTGATCTTTTTTATAAGTATTCCTTTAGGATCTAACAAATTTCAAACAACAGAATTCCTTTTTAATTAGCCTTTTACAATCTAGATCTCTAGTGGTTTTGTAGTCATGAAATACATCAGACCAACACCTTTCTTGTTTGTAAAACAGGGTTAGAATCTGAATATCTATGTGCTGGTTGAGCATGTAGAGCAAGTAGATAGCCCCTATTTTGGGGAATATTATGGAATGACATATGGAAATTAAGGAAATTCAGCTGTTTTTTATGTTGTAATTGGTTTATCCATTAATCTGTTTGTGGACATTTCAGTTGTTTCCTTAAGTTAAAATCCACTGGTTTTAATGGAAATGTGTTTCATTCTGAGTTTTCAACATTGTGAAAGATTTTCCTATCATTTCGGTGTTCAATTGTTTCTGTAAAATCATTCAATAATTGCTGAGTGTCTAATATGTCCATCATAGAGACATCAGAACGGGAAGATGGGAAGGTCATACTATGTAATTCTTTACTTAAAATATCTTTTCTGTTGGCTCTCAGTTGAGCTACAGAGTTAGGAGACTTGAGGGGAAAAGCTGAAAATTTTTACTTGATTTATGCTTGTGTTTCCTTATTACCTTGTACGCAGACAGAAAGCCCTTGTTAACATAGCTGTTCTTCAGGGAGGAGTATGGAAACTACAGACCTAAATTAAAATCTTTTTTTTTTTTTAAATCAAGACTATTTTGAATTACTGTGGTTTCCCCTTAGTTTAATAGTTATTTTGGAAAGGTGTAAATGAGCTAAAAATACTTATGAGATTAGGCTGTCAATAAACACCATCTAAAATAGGTTAATCAAAGCAGGACAGAAGGAAGTTTTTACCTAGAAAACTAGAGGTATGTACTAAGAGGAAATTGCTTAAAAAATAAATAAAAGAAAGAAAGAGAAAGGAAATTATTGTCTCTAGGATAGAAGTGGAAGTAAAGATGAACAGAGGGGACAGAAACTGCTTTTGTTTTTAAAAAAGAAATGCCTAAGCACTATTTAAACATTTAACTTATTTACATATGATACTTAGATAAAAATAAAAATTATTTTTAAATACCCTACCATCTTCTTAGAACATCAATACATCCCTAACCATTCTTTTCCCCTTGGGGTTTTATTTTATAGTATTAAAGTCTAAGTCCTAGGATAAAACAAAAATTGATTTAAAATAAAAGGTGGTTGATAAAGTTATTGTTGATTTTGTAATATTTTGAGAAACATGGATTCCTCAACTTTTCCATTAGATTTGTACTTTTACAAGTAAATTATGTTAAAAAAAAAATAAATTGTATAATAGATATCTTCATACCAACCTGACTGACTGGATCTGCTTTTAGGTACCATAACTTTCTTATTATCTATGGGGTAATTCTCAACTGAAAATTCTTCTGTTTCATCATTATCCATTGTATTATCTTCATCCAGTATCTGTTTGGGAAATGACAATTCTGTTTCCTTTGGAGTGTTCTGGAAGTCCCAAGGATTGTCAAAATTATATAAGAATTTTTTAAAATATGGTAAGGTATTAGAATCATCTGTTTTGTCTAAGATTCTTTTCTTATCCATTTGAATTTCAGTTTCCATAATTTTTATGATTTCTGTTTCTTGTTCCATATTAGGGCCAAATTCACTTGCTGGAAGATGCTCATCTTCATCACCTCCACCTCCTTCTTCATTTTTTCTATCATCTGATCTAATTTTATCTTCATTGGCATATGGAAAGCCTAGCATACCAAAACCAAAATCAAACCAGCTTGACTTGAGAATTGAGCTATCATTAATAATTGGATCTTCTTTTTCTATTAACATTTCTGTACATGGAACTATAGGTTCTTCATCAGATGATATGGTATTGGGAACATCTTGTAGTGGTTGATTGCTTTCTTTGGACAATAATTCAAGCCCTGCATCCTCACCTCCAAAACCTAAGTAACTTGTAAATCCACCACCAAACCAACCAGTAGTTTGAGGATTGAGAATGTGCTCAGATTCAGATGCTAGTTCAGACTGTTTCTTTGGCACTGAATCAAATTCAGATTCTTGGTCATGTTCTATTTGAGTCGCATCATTATTTAATTCCTCTAAGTCATTCTCATCTACCATTGCTATTTTTCTACTTCGAAATGAGCTTTCTTGCAGAGGTTCAATAACTGATTCAGAGGCCTTCGCTTCAGCTTGTTCTCTTCTCAATCTAAACCACCCTCTCGCTTCAGGAACAGTTGGAAATGGTGAGACATGATCCACTTCCGGAATTTGATCTTGGGTTTCTTCTCTGACAGTATCTTGTTCCACGCTTCCAGCTTCTACCTCTTCCCAGTCTTTTGATTCACTGCTACTTCTGATATCATCTGGAACCTCTGCTGCTAGAAATTGGTCTTCTAAGAAAGTGCTTTCAGAAGTTGAATAAAATCCAGATTCTACCTGAAAATCACTTTCATATACACTAGATTTTTGGTCTTTATCTTCTTCGTATGTATATATCATTTCAACATTATCACTGTTTAACTCACTATCTTCATTTTCAAATATGTAGCTTACTCCAAGAAGACAAAGAAAGTCAGATTCCTAAAAGAAAAGAAACATTATGATTGACATAAATGTACAAAAACTCCTTGTTTCTCCCCAAATCATTTTAAATGGATAATTGTGATTTTCTCAAGACCATGCAACAAGGTCAGCAGCACAGCAAAAACTAAGATCTTAAACACTTTCATTGCAACTGATTTGTAAGGCTTAATGATGTAAATCTAAATGAAAATCTTTTCACATATGTTTTATCTTTTATCAGACAGCTGAAGAATTTGAGAAGCAGAGACAATCATATATACTCAATATACTTTGAGTATATTCTACTAATAACTCTGATGAAAATGAACACATGTTCATAAAACCTTGCACCTCCTAAGTGTATAATGAGTGAGTGGACTCATATTTTTTGTATGGGGACTTAAGGGAGGGAAAAGTCAGAGCACATAGTCACATAGATAAATGCCTTTAGAGTTCAGACAGATCAGAGACTCTAATGTCATGAAGACCTGGTGGAATTTGCACTAAAATATTTAGACTTCCTATATTGAGATCTTGCATATAGCCAATGGAGGTAATGATCCACTTGCTCATCTCACTCAACAACCAAATTATCAAGAAGAAAAGTGGTGAGGGCATTAAATAAATAAATAAATAAAGATTAGAAACAGTGACGTGTGCTGCACTTAGGAAATCACTATTATGAAATGAGAAAAGAGATCGGGTTATTTTTATTAACTGCAGAATTGCAATTTTACAATATATTCTAGACACTGTAATTTTTGAGTTGATTCTGACTCATAGTTACCCTACGTACAACAGAATGAAACACTGCCTAGTTCTGCGCCATCATCACAACCATTGCCATGCTTGAGCGCATTGTAGGAACCACTGTGTCAATCCATCTTATTAAAGGTCTTCCCTGTTTTTGCTGACCCTCTATTTTACCAAGTGTGATAGTTGGAGCTGTGTGTCCACTTGGCTGGACCACAATTCTGTGTGGTTTGAGCTGTTGTGGTGTGGTTGTTCCCATGATGGGATCAGATGATTATGTTTTAAGCCAATCTGTTGAAAGGGAGTTTCCCTAGGGATGTGGCCTGCTTCCATTATATCTGTGGACACCCTAGGAGAGGAGACATTCTTCTGTGGATCAGGATTCTGTTGTGCTGCCTGCAACTGTCCATGAGTGAACAATCCACCATTTGGCCTGGAGATCTTGGATTCATCATTCATTGGAGTCAACAGCTGGTGTATTCCTGCCAGCCTTGAGCTCCTCAGCCCCTGCGGCTGCAAGAGTTGGGAAAAGCCTACAGCTTGACGTTTGATACAGGAACTTTGGACTTGCCAGCTTCTGTAAGTGTGTGAGCCATTTTCCTAAGATAAATTTCTCTATATATACATATGTATAAGCTTTACTGGTTTTGTTTCTCTAGAGAACCCAGTCTAACACACCAAGCATGATTGGTAAATATTGCAACTGGAGGCCTGAATTTTTTCTTGAGTTATTTCAGCTTGAGAAATGCTTAGTATGCCCTTCCCTTTTGGTTTTCTAACTTAAGATCTTTGCACATTTCATTATAATCCTTTAGTTTGTCTTCTTGAACTGCCCTTTGAAATCTGTTCACCTCTTTTACTTCATCATGTCTTCAACTCATTTTAGCTACTCTTCATTCAACAGCAAGTTTCAGAGTCTTTTCTGACATCCATTTGGTCTTTTCTTCCTTTCCTCTTTTTGAATGACCTTTTGCTTTCTTCATGTCTGATGTCCTTAATATCATGCCACAACTCATCTGGTCTTTGGACACTGGTGTTCAGTGGGTCAAATCTATTATTCAGATGGTCTCTAAATGCAAGTGGGATATACTCATAGTTGTATTTTGGCTCTTGTGAACTTGTTTTAATTTTGAAAAAAAATAAGCTTCAACTTAAACTTGCACATTGGCAATTAGTGGTCTGTTCCACAGTTGGTCCCTGGCCTTGTTCTGACTGATGTTATTGAGCTTCTCCATCCTCTTCTTCCACTGAAGTTGTTAATTTGATCCCTGTGTACTCCTTCTGGCAAAGACTACATGTATAGTAAATGTTAATGTTGTTGAAAAAAAATGTATTTGCAATGAATAAGTCATTGGTGTTACAAAATCCTATTATGTGATCTCCGGCATCATTTCTAATCACCATGGCCATATTTTCCAGCTACTACAATGCTTCTTTGATTCTAACTGTCACATTCTAATCACCAGAAATGATCAAATATCTTGATTGCATATTTGGTCAATTTCATACTGCAGAAGTTGGTAAAAATGTTCAATTTTTTCATCTTTGTCTTTAGTGGTTGGTGTGTAAACTTGAATAATAGCAGTATTACCTGGTCTTCCTTGTTGTTGTTGTTGTTGTTATGTGCCGTTGAGTCGGACCCGACTCATAGTGACCCCTCCTTGGGTTTCCGAGGCAGTATCACTACGGAAGTAGACTGCCCCATCTTCCTTCCGAGGAGTGGCTGGTGGATTTGAACCTCCAGCCTTCTGGTTAGCAGTCAAGTGCTTTAGGCACTATGCTACCAGAGCTCCTGGTCTTCCTTGTAGGCTTATGGATATTGTTTTATCATTGACAGGACTGTACTTCAGGATTAACTTGAAATGTTCTTTTTGACGATAAATGTGATGCCATTCCTCTTTAATTGGTCATACTCAGCATAATAGGCCATATGATTGTCTGATTCAAAATGGCCAATACCAGCTCATTCCAGCTCACTATGCCTTGGATATTGAACTTTGTGTGTTCCATTTCATTTTTGACAACTTCCAATTTTCCTAGATTCATACTTCATACATTCCACATTCTGATTATAATGGACATTTGCAGCTGTTCCCTCCCATTTTGGGTAGTGCCATATCAGCAAATACTTTACATCCCAAGCTTTACTCCATCTACATCATTAAGGTCAACTCTCCTTTCAGGAGGCAGTTCTCTGGTCATATTCTGAGTGCCTTTCAACCTGAGGGGCTCATCTTCCAGCACATATCAGAGAGTGTTTCACTGCTATTAATAAAGTTTTCAGTGGCTAGGTTTTTTATTCAGAAGTAGACTTGGCCATGTCCTTCTTGCTAGTCTGTCTTAGTCTGGAATCTCCATTGAAACCTGTCTACCATGTCTACTTTGTCCTATTGGGACAGAGTAAATACCCACCAGGTACTCTAAAGGAGAAAACTGTGACAGTCTCCTTCTGTAAAGATTTACAGCTTGAAACCCTACAGGGCAGGTCTACTCTGTCCTATTGAGTCGGCATGGGTGACTCTGCTAGTATGTGAAATACTGGTAGCAGAACTTCCAGCATCATAGCAACAGACAAGCCACCAAAATTAAGTACAGACTATGGAACCAAAGCCCCTGGGCTCAAATCTTAACTCTGCCATCTACTAGCACTATGACTTTGAGTGAATTATGTGACTTTTCTATGCCTGAGTTTGCTCATCTATGAAATGGAAATAATGATGATACCTATCTCATAGGGGTGTTGTGCAGATGAAATGAGCCAAGTACTCAGAATAGTAACTGTCTCTAGTAAACACTGTTGTTGTTGTTGTTGTTATGTGCCATCAAGTCGGACCCGACTCACAGCAACCCCTCCTTGGGTTTCCGAGGCAGTATCACTACCGAAGTAGATTGCCCCGTCTTCCTTCTGACACTAGTCTAGCCCAAGTTACATCTCCTCAGATGATGCCAGTAATTCAGGGATATAAATTCTCAATCCTCTTGCCTCAATTCCAGACAATTCTGAAGGGCCATCCCAGGTTCATAGGTCCTTGTGAGACTGACTAAGGCTTTTGTTACAAACACATCTCTGTTCAATATTAGTGTCTGCCCAATTCTACATTTTGTTTGTTTGTTTGTTTTCTCACAAGTGCTATTCCCAAGAGTATTCCCCAAGTAAACTTTGGGTGCAAAGAGCAGTCTCAGCATATGTTTCCAAGAAAACATGAACTAATGATTTGGGACTTCTGCATGCATACTATGTGCCTGGCACTGTGCTAGGAGTATACAGTAAATAGAAAAAAAAGTTGTTATAAATAGCCTAAGTGCTATGGAATAAATACCCACCAGGTACTCTGAAGGAGAAAGCTATGACAGTCTCCTTCTGTAAAGATTTACAGCTTGAAACCCTACTGGGCAGGTCTACTCCATCCTATTGGGTCATGATGAAGATTGGATTGATGGCAGTGGGTTTGGCAGTGGTGTGGAGTAAATACACGGAACTGTGATTCAGAAGCAATCATTACTTTAGAATCATCATAGACAGCTCTCTGAGACAATGATGTTTAACTGTGACCTAAAGCATAAGAAGGAACTAACTACTCAAGTGAAGAATTTAGAGAAAGCATTCCAACTAGGGAATAGCCTGTTTGAGTCTCTGGACTGGGAAAAAATTTGGCATATTCTAAAAACAGTCTAAAGGCCAGTGTGGCTGGGAATGTAGTGAGTGTGGGAAGAGTGGCACAAGACTGAATCAGCAAGGGGAGCAATAGCCATCATGTGGATCTGTGGGGCCAGGGAAAGTAGTCTGGGTTTTACTCCATTAAAGTGTTTTAACCAAAGAAATAACATGATCTGATTTTTTGTTTTTGTTTCACAAGATCTGTCACTATTTGGAGAATGGATTGGAAGAGGTCAGTGCTGAGTCAAGGAGACCAGTGAGAAGGCTATTGTAGTATTCTAATGAAGAGATAATGGTGCCTTGGATTAGTGCTCTGGTGAGAATGAAAATGAAGAGAAGACAATACACTCCAGATATATTTTGGAGATAGAACTGATAGAACCAATTATTGTACAGTAAATGGATGGTTAATCCCATAGTTTGTGTTGACAAAAATGCCAGGTAAAAGTTTACTCGACTAGGCAGAATTATACTTCATAATGACCTTGTTTAAGGTAAACTGGCTTAATTTGTAATCTGAATTAACAAGGTTAATCAAGTCCACATATTGATAAGTCCCCTTCTGATTCCTTTTCACTATCAAGTCCAGCATTAACAAGTTCAATATTATCAAGTTCATTAAAAAACTCAAACTGCAAAAGAGGTTGTTCAGATATAAGATACCTAGGGAATATGGAGGTGTTCTGGTAGCACAGTGCTTCAGGCACTTAACTGCTAACCAGAAGGCTGGCGGTTCAAACCCACCAGCCACTCCTTGGAAGGAAGGTTGTGCTACATCCGTAGTGATACTGCCTCAGAAACCCAAGGAGGGGTCGCTATGAGTCAGGTCTGACTCGAGGGCATATAATAACAACAACAGAGAATGTGGTGGGAAATAAAAGTTGGTCTCAGTAGGACAAAAACATTACAAAAACTTGTAAGTGCTTTTCTATGCACATTTACTTACTGATTCCTCAATACATTTATGAAGTAACACAACATAAATTTATGAAGTAGGACTATATAATGATCATCATGCTAATTTTATAGATGAGGAAACTGAGGCACACAAGTCCATATAACTAGTAAGTGGCTGAGTCAGGCCTTGAACTCAGACAGTCCACCTCCAGAGTCCATGTTCTTATCCACTACACTCTACTCTCAGTTAATTGTTCAGAAAGCAAAATATTCGCCTGTCATCAACTTTGTCTTATCCAAGAATTTCTAAATTTCACCTGTCATCAACTTTGTCTTATCCAAGAATTTCTAAATTCAAATAATAAGCAAGAATGAATTTACTCACTTTAGTTGATATTTGAACTTCCTCAGATATGAACACCTCTTCAGTCTGGATTGCATCTCTGGGAAAATATCCAAAGTCCTTTCCTTTCTATGAAAATGAAGAACAAAGATTATGAAGGAAGAGTGATCAAAGCAATAATGACTACAGAGTCTAATTTTTGTCCCATGTCCTTGGCTTTCGTTTACTTCAAGTCATAAATATTAGTTGGCTTTCAATTGCCCTCTAAAAGAAAATAAGTGAAGTCATATTCCTTTTGTCATTCAAAAGGAAGCATTAATTTAAGAGACTAAAGAGCCAAGCTGTAAAATGCCACTTTTTTAAACTTCAGAAGGAAAACATTCGCACATATTCATTCTCTTCCTTTTACTGACTCCTAATGACCTTCCTTGCCCAGGTGGACCACAGATTTGCCGTGGTAGACATCAAAGGGCAAGGCAATGACAGCAGTAGCCAAACTAGATGATGCTATCACATACTCAGCATTCTCAGGGTATCAAAATCAAGTTAAGAGGCTTAAACTCTACATGAGCCACAAATGGATTCATCAGGATAGTAAAGGTCCACAAGACCTTTAAGGAGAATTTGACTTCTTTTAACATTTCTGTGACAACTTTGGTAACAGAAATTTTCCATGTGCTGAAAGTGGCTGTGTAGACTTCCTTCTTGAGGACAGTCTGTTATGTGCCGTCGAGTCGGCCCCAACTCATAGTGACCCCTCCTTGGGTTTCCAAGGCAGTATCACTACAGAAGTAGATTGCCCCATCTTCCACCAGCCACTCCTTGGAAGGAAGATGGGGCAATCTACTTCCATAGTGAGATACTGCCTTGGAAACCCAAGGAGGGGTCACTATGAGTCAGGGCCGACTCAATAGCACATAACAGGCTGTCCTCAAGAAGGAAGTCTTCACACAGCCACTTTCAGTCTATTTTCTATCCTTGTTAAAGTTTAAAGAACATATTTCTTTGGTCCTCTAGCTTAGAACTGTTACACCTCAATAGTGTTTCTTCCAGCTCCAATTGCTACAACTGTTTGGAAACAGCCTGTGGGTGGACTCCACAGGATGGTTGCTATCTGCATGGACTAAACATCTAATGCCCCAAAATAAGTATGCCTGAAACTTCACCCTGGCTCCACACTTTAAACATTGCTTTTGTGTAGAACTATAATTTTCACACAGAGTAATCAAAGAATGCTTTCTTTGCCTCAAATAGCACCAACTGTGTCATTTTTCTGATAGCTGCATTGGACACCTCCAGGCGTTCAAGACATACACTGCCATATGTAGGGCACCTCTGAGCAGTAAGGTAGTCAGGAGCTGGAGAGGTCAAGCAAGCCATTCTGGCCAGTGACAGTCAGAGGTCATACAGTTTCTAATGGGAAAACGCAGGGTTTCAAGTAGAATCTGCTCTTTTCCACTGTGACCACAGAGACTACACAGGGAGAAAGCTGATGCATATGCAATATGGAATGATGCATTTATCAGCTTGGTAATGCTTATTCAGCTTGGGAGTAATATCATTTATCACAGCATCTTTTCATTATAATGCATAATGATACAAACAGAGATACAAATCTGTTTCTACACAAAACTATTAATCATTAATTGTCCTAGGTTATATATTCAGATGATTCAGCCGTCTAATCAGCATACTAGGACTTTGGGCTAAATAAAAGGCTCTCCCAGTTGTTATTTTGTCTATGAAAGATTCATACACCAGTTTCCTAGGGTATTAGCCTCTCTGAGGATCACTTTGATAACAACCCAGCCTTTTATTTGCTTTGAAAGACATGTTGTTTAAACAGATTAACTAAAATGTTCCAGTCTTTCCTATATTTGACCACTGGCAGCACAAGGGGTGGCTGAGGTTGCCAACGCACTGCAGTCAAGTCAGATTCAACTCATAGTGAACCCCTCCTTGGGTTTCTGAGGCAGTATCACTATGGAAGTAGATTGCCCAACCTTCCTTCTGAGGAGTAGCTGGTGGGTTTGAACCTCTAACCCTCTGGTTAGCAGTCAAATGCCTTAGGCACTATGCCACCAGAGCTCCTAGGTTGCCTGGTCATCCATAATCTCCACCATCACCCTTAATTCCAAATAAATATAAAATCTAAGTTTAAAAAGTGTGAATGTTATGTAAAAATTTATTGCAGGACAATGTCTTAGCCCTTCATCCCAAGCAGACTCCTTCTCCAAAAGCCTCTATTATAGAAATTCTGAAAACACCACTGAACATAACCAGTCTTAGTTTGTTTAAATATGTTAAGGTTTTTTTAAGGAACTCTGGTAGCATAGTGCCTAAGGCACCTGACTGCTAACCAGAAGGCTGGTGGTTCAAAACCACCAACCACTCCTCAGAAGGAAGATGGGGCAATCTACTTCGTAGTGATACTGCCTAGGAAACCCAAGGAGGGGTTGCTGTGAGTCAGGTCTGACTCCATGGCATATAACAACAACAACAAGGTTTTTTAAATATAAATACAGTGCTTTGAGATTCTTTGATAAAGTTCCTTTACAGATGAAAAGCAGGCATCTTTATGCAAGCTGGTCATTTATTCTGGATTCAATTTTTAATACTAGATACTTACACTGCCTGCCCACAGATCTTCCCTTTCTCCTGCAAGTTTAACATAAACAGATATCTCTTCTCCCTTAGTGAAGTTCAGGTATCGGCAGTCAGGTCCGGTGTAATCTCGTATGGCTATGACTCTGCTTATTAAAGCTATGTAAAGGAGTAAAGAAAAACACACACTTTAAATTAAAATGTCATTTCTCTTCCTCCTATCTATCTCCTCCAGTCCATCCTATGTATATCCAAATGCTAATTTTCTTAAGTCATTTATGGCCTTATAAACCTTCATAGACTTGCCACCATACACAGAATCAAGTCTAAGTAAGCCCTTTGGCTTGGTATCCAAGGCTGTACTTTACCAAACTCCACCTTTCCTATCTAAAAGCAGCTCCTCCTCCTTCTTTACAAAGCTCAGGGCTACATTCTGACTCATCTATGCATCATCCCTACAATATTCCATTATCACTCTTCAGTTTGTGTGGATGGGAAGGAAAAGATTAGTTTGTTACCTGGTACCTATAAGCTCTTTCAAATTTATTTTATTATTTTACTAAATCTTCAAAACAGACTTGAAAGGTAAGTAATCTTATCTCAATCTAAGGAAATGAGCTTTAAGGCTCAGAATTGTTCACATAGTTGATGGATACACCTACTCTTCACTTATCACCAATCGCCAATCGCATTATCGTATCTCATTAACAAGTTGGAAAAAATTTCCAGGCAGCTCCTCCCATGGCCCGGGTCCCTTGAAGGGCCACGGTGAAGCCACCCCGAAAGATAACACCGCATGCCCTAGCGAAGACCAGGCCACACGAGATGGCGGCCAACCGGCAGCACGATTTCTTCTCCCGTTGGTCCACGACCTCTCAGTCCCTCCACGGAGGGAGGGCACCGGGCGACAGTGGGATGACAAGAGGTCGCAAGTGGGCAGGGGGAGGCCAGCAGAGGGCCTGCAGGGCCTGGGGAGAGGTCGGTGGGCGAAGGCGGGAAGGCAGGGCGGGAGAAGAGGCGCCGCAGGGCCTCGCCAGGCGGACAGAGGACCCAGGGAGTCCCCGCCTAGGGCTAGCAGCGGAGGCTTTGGTCGAGGATCCTCGCTGAGGTCGCGGGCTGAGTTCCGGGAGGAGGGGGCAGCGAGCAACACCCGACCACCACCTGCTCCGCAGTGACAGGGAAGAGGTAGTGGGGAAGAGGGCGCCTCAGCGCCAGGGTGCCCAATGGGCGATGAGAGACCAAGGGAAGCCCTGAAGACAGGGCACGGTCCCTGACTTGCAAAACGATGATTTTGCATAACGACCTGGTCTTTGGAATCCAGCCACAAGGATAAGTGAAGAGTGGGTGTAGTGTAGCCAGATTTGCACTGAGATTCCCTCCTCTGCAACATTCACTTTCCTTACTCTGGGCATTTATTTCTACTCTTCCCTAAGCCTGGAAGCCCTTCTGTCATTTTTCATGGTCCATTCAAATCCTGCTTCCTCTGTGAGGCATCCCTAATCATTCCAGTCTATTCTGTTTACTCCTTCTCTGAACTTCAATATTACCTATTACTCTTACTGTGTTGTATCACTAACTGTTTTATATTAACCTGCCTTGTCACCATTGCCTAGATTGAAAATTCCCAGAGGGCACGAGCCTTGTTTTACATTTCATTTTATTCACCTTAAATGCATACCACCCATCCTGAACCTCAGCTCACAGTAGGAACTCAATAACTATGAAAGAACCACAACCAAATATGCTAGATTTAGCACTTCAACACAGAAAATATAAACATAACTTATTAACTATTATGTATAAAACATTTTGATAAAGTCACACAATTAAAATTTAAATAACATTATAAATTATTATAAATTTGAATGATCCCTTTTCAAGTTATGTGTCTGGCCTAAGGATACTAAAAATGGTTGTAATATAAAGAAGAAAAGAAAGACTATTATTATAAAACATCATCTAGTATAATTTCTCTTTATATTAAATCATATTAAAAGGATTAAGGATAATCTAACTTATAAAAATTCTACTTACAAATTATTTATATTTATAATAATATTGCATTTTTAAATTGCATGTTGCATATTAGAAATAATTCTTACATACTAGAGAGAGATAAGTTATTTAAGGCAACTCTAATATATTGGAATGTAATTCATTTTATGTCATAATGCTACTGAAAACATATATTCCTAATACTGATTTCCAGGGGCCCTGGTGGTGCAGTGGTTAAGTGCTCAGCTCCTAATGGAAAGGTTGGCAGTTCCAACCCTCCAGTAGTTCTATGGGAAAAAAGACTTGGAAATCTGCTTCTGTAAAGCTTTCAGCCAAGAAAACCCTTTGGAACAATTCGACTCTGTCCAACAGAGCTGCTATGAGGCAGATGAATTCCATTGCACACAACAGCAATATCGGTTTCAAGATTTTTACAAAATAAATGAATACAGAAATAATTACTGTAGGATAAAGTTTAGACCAAATAAATCACGAAGGTTTGAAATAAAAACAATTTTAGAAAACTCATGAGAACAGGAAAATTCTGATTGTGAAATAGAAACTAAAAAATATAAGGACTTTCTAAAGAAAGCACTGTTGATACCCTGTTCATACTAATCCATTATACTTATCTTTAAAAAACAGTAAAAGGGCTAATTCATTTGTTTTTGATGCATGGACTGATATTATAGTTGCTGTTATATTTATGTATCAGGCTAACCTTTACCCTTTTGTATATTTACATTAAATACTATCACAAAATGCCTTACTTCCAGCATTTTTTATACTGAGCTACACTTTATAATTCCAAATATGTTTCAGTTATATCAATGCTCATTCTTATCATGCATATCCACAGTTAAATTTTATGTCATCTCAGAGCCTCAAGAGGAAAAGAAAAGAAAAAAAGCAAACTTACTTTCACATTCCAAGTCGCCACATTTTTTAAGGTCTGCCAACAGTTCTGTACTCTCCAGACTCTTTGTCAAAGAAATAACCAACAAAAGGAGTCTGTGAACTCCAACATTCGCCATGCTAAAACAAACAAACAGGAATCCAAATAGGTTTAAACTGATTGTTTAGGTGGTAGATATGCCAGTCAGAACAGAAGATACTCTAATCTTTTCACTAAAATAAGAAAGAAATTACATTTAAAAAAAAAAAAGGATTTTTTTTGTTTTTGTTTTTAGCTGCTCAATAACTACATTTCTCTCTCTTTTCGGTCTTAACTTGAGGGACAAACACTCTCTGTACTCAATCTGCAGTGTCAGGTATCCTGATAATACATAAAGGTTTAATAATTAACAGAGATTTTTAGTTGGACTAATTCTGGTGGCGTAGTGCCTAAGGCATTTGACTGCTAACCAGAGGGCTGGTGGTTCAAGCCCACCAGCCAGCCACTCCTCAGAAGGAAGACTAGGCAATCTACTTCTATAAAGATACCACCTCGGAAACCCAAGGAGGGTTGCTATGAGTTGAATTTGACTTGATAGCAGTGAGTTTGGTTTAATGTCTTTATAAAGGTGGCCCACGTAAAACTGTCTCACTTAAAGGCACCTTGTGTACAACAGGTTAGTTCTAAAACAGGCCTCCATGAAAGGTAATCTCATCCTACTGAAGTTTTAGGAAGATCAATCAGCAAGTGCAAACTGAGTATTTGCTGCATGCAAATACCAGCATCAGTGAAGAAAATACATAGTTTTTTGGAGAAATAGTCATGATTTATGTTAAAAAGCATGGTTTTTGAAATATCCTGATAAAAATTATTTTAAAAAGTATGCCATTTTCACATTTAAAAATGTTCTGATCTTAGTAAGAAGCTAAAACTTGTAGTGTAGTGCCTAAGGCACTTGACTGCTAGCCAGAAGGCTGGCGGTTCAAACCCATCAGCCCACTCCTCAGAAGGAAGTTTGGGCAATCTACTTCCATAGTGATACTGCCTCAGAAACCCAAGGAGGGGTCACTATGAGTCAGGTCCGACTCAATGGCACATAATAACAACAAAAAACATATAAAGTGCTGTTTTTCCTCATTTTTTATTTTATATTTTTAAAATTATATATATATATATATTTCTATAAGTAGAAAGAGAATGAGATGTCTGAACGAATGCTCCCCAACACTATAAGAATATATAGTGTAATTTCAGATGATATTCACTTTCTTCTTTGTGTTTCTCTATATTGTTTGACCATCTTTTTAAATCGGTAAGCATGTATCATTTAAAAATAACAATAAAGCCATTAAAATCAAGTCATTTGAATGTTGCTACTGATTCAAAGAAATCAAGGCCCTGCATTGGAAACTTTTGTGTAAAACAAGATCTCAGTAGATTAGTGGAAAATATAAAATTACCTATTTCAAATTTAGGAAAGTATTTTTCTAAGCCCTTTGCAGTGCAATGGATTGCTTTTATATAGCCTTTTTCACCATGGTTCGTAACTTCTACCAAATGACCACAAAGGAGGCATTTGTGGCCCCCCAAGGGAATTGGATAGCACCCTTGTTGGGGTAGAATCATGCAAATAACGTGGAAATTGGTCAGTTTATCTATCCTGCTAGGCTTAAAATGAGCCATCCCAGAAGAAGACGTGGGGGACTTCACTATCACCAAGAAGAGCTAGGAATTGAGTGCAACCTTTGAACCCAGGGTCCCTATGCTGAGAACCTCCTAGACCCAGGAGACAAAAAGAAAGAGCTATAGCACCAGAGATGGCACAAGATGGTGCAGAGAAACAGCACCAGCAGAACCAAGAGACTAGCATGAGATAGCACAGATCAAAGTGGTTACCATAGGCTTGCTGACCCACAGATCAAGAGAAGTGAGTGCAGGAGGCTTCCTGGCAGAGTGGCATGCCTCTGGGCCCTTATCGGAGGGCTAAACAGCTTTGTAACATTTGCCTGAGCAGGGCAGAGGCTAGCCTAAGGGGCCTAGGGGCCGAGGGAGAGGCCTGCCTGCAAGCACGGTCAAGGAGCTGTCCTGATGAAAAGAACTGTATTCTGAATGATTCCTAATCCTGAACATCCTGTTATTTCTCTAATAACCCCCATAACTGTGAGTATGGTTGAGTTATATGTGGCCATTGCAATGAATTATTGAACCCAGAAGAGAAGTAGAGAGCGCTGTGGGAGGAGGGAAAGCTGGTGTCAGAATTGGTGTAAAAATTGGCGAGAGGACGCATATTTGACCTCCGCCGCATCGGAATCAGCCTTGGGCTGATATTGATGGTGATTTTCTCCTTCACCTTGTGAAATTAGATGTCAGATGACCCCCAGCCATTTTTAAACCCTTCTTTGCTGTATGTTTTCACATGTTGGGGTTTGCTAACGTGCACAAAATCTGTTTGCAGGCTCTTGATCTCAAGGGAGAACTCGGCATTTGTGTGACACCACACTCCCTTCTAGTGCCTGACACACACATATTATGTACAACTTTGGCTTTCAAGCCTCTAAAAATGTCTTTTTTGTTTGGTGTTTCCAAAAACATCTTACTCTCAGGTCTTCAATTGCACTGACGCGTCCGCTAGAACATGCAGATCAGGATGTGGATCTGTGGTCATTTGACTTGAAGTCAGAGCATGGTATGATTGTACATACATACATATGTGCAAAAGTGTAGATTCGTTTCTTGAATAGTGTTGCAAATGTGTAAGCTAAGTTGTCAAGGGCATTTAAAGGAGGACCAACTCTTCAGCTTGAAAATGTGGTACAGGATTATTTGCCTAACCTGCATTACCATATCCAATATCAAATCAAGAATATTTAGTAATTAATGTAACTTAACTATCCTTGTTTTGTATCTCATGTTAAAGACATTATGGCTTAATTATGAACTAATTAATTTAATCATATTCTAAGTTAAGAAAGAGACCTACTCAATTTTAAATTGTCTATTGATGGTCATGAAGATTTGAACCAAACAAGATCTGAGCTAAAAATGAGAAAATTTCTTGCTTGGGTACTACCCTGGGGAGATTTGTTGACACTAGAAATGCTCCCACTTTCTTGTTAATGCACTCAGCTGATCTCACTTTATGTTCAGCTCAGTATTTAAACATAACTTAACAAGCTATCTGAAATGTGGTAGCATAATGGTAATGAACTGTCTCTATCAGACCCAGGTGGAGAGGTGGTAGATGAAGAGGACAGCAGCATTTAAAGAAGCCAATCGACTTTCTACTTAAAACAATAGCATTAACTTAGCCAGATGTTGTCTAATTACAGATCCATTTTGTAGATTGTGTCAATATTCAAATTTAATGCTGCTGCTGAGAAAGGTGTCATGGTAACACAACTCAGCCATGAATAATGATTTGGAATGTCTATAGCAGTCTTGAAGAAGCCCTTGTGGTGCAGTGGTTAAAGCACTCAGCTGATAACTGAAAGGTTGGCAGTTTGAACCCACCAGCTGCTCCATGGAGAAAGATGTGGCAGTCTGCTTCCATAAAGATTTACAGTCTTGGAAACCCTACAGGACAGTTCTACTCAGTCCTATAGGGTTGCTATGAGTCAGAATTAACTTGATGGCAATGTTTTTTGTTTGTTAGTTTTGCTATAGCAGCCTTCACAAACTATACAGGAGGTAAGAATACCTACTGCAAAAAGCTAAAGAAGGAATCATCAAAGCCAATGTTTAGTACTTAGAGATACTAAGGTACAGAGCAACTTTTCCATGAGAATGTAAAGACATAACCATGAATGTTGCATTTCTACAGCTTGGTCATGTTGTTTTGGGTATTGTATATAAGTCTTTTTAGTACTTCAGATTTCCTAAAGTGGGAACATATTTTCTTTAACCAGCTACTTGATACTCTGGCAACTTATAGGATAAAAATAAATAAACAAAAAACCAAACTCACTGCCATCAAGTCAATTCTGACTCATAGTGACCCACCCCCATTGGGTTTCCGAGGTGGTAAATCTTTACAGAAGTAGATTGCCCAGTCTTCCTTCTGAGAAGTGGCTAATGAGTTTGAACCACCAACCTTCTGGTTAGCAGTCAAATGCCTTAGGCACTATGCCACCAGAGTTCCTTAATTTATAGGATAGAGAAATTTAATTAGAAGACACTGGAGATAAGCAGACCTGATTAAGCTGGGGTGGTTTTACTAGGGATGGGGAATGGTTCCCATGGCACAGTTGCACAAGAGATGAGGTCCAGCAGAAGTGGAGATTCAAACTGGTGTGGAAGATATGGAGATGGTCCTGCACAACCCCTTAAGTTTGGACTTTATGGCCAGCTGTAGGGAATGCAATTATCACATCGCCTCCAGCAGTCAGCTATTTCAGGATCTGCCTCAGCTGCCTTCCTGGGACAGCTTGCATCTAGTGAGGAGTAAGTGTAAAGGCAGGGCCATTTCAGCCTAACATGGGACACCCTGCAGGGCATTTCTCACTCCAGAGCTTTGTGCTGGGTTGGCAGAGGAGACTTTGTTGCGCCTTCATTGAAGGTTGCCTTCCCTCTGTGCCCAATCCTGTTTTCTCTTTCCTTTCATAGGTATTGATCCCTAATAAATGTCTTGAACAGCCAAATTCTGTTTCAGCATCATCTGGTTCTAGAGGACTGTGACACTGAAATTGTGTGTCAATTTGACTGAATGTAGTTATTCTCCATGATGAGACTAGTAATCAACTTCATGGTGGAATCTACTAGAGCAGCTGAGTAGCTGCCGTAGGGATGTGGTCTGCTTCCAGTATAGAAGAAGCAACTTTGAGAAAGGTCTTTGCAGCTTTTTGGCACACTTGGCATATAGCCAAGTCATCATTCAGCAGCTTGCCATGTTGTCTGCTGATCTTAGGATTGTTTATGGACTTGAACCAGTGGCCTGCCGTGTTATGTGATAATCTTGAGGCTGTGCCATTTTAATTGTCAATCTTGGGCTTGTTAGCCTCAGCAGTCAGCAGCTGCCTTAGTGAAAAGATGCCTCCAGTTCCAGTGGGCTGGGAGTAAGAAGCAGAGCTGAAACCTAAGGTCAAGAGGCTTTCACCCAATCCCTTGAGCTGGCACTTTAAACTCAAACTTCTAGCCTCCTAAACTGTAAGAGAATAAATTCCTGTTGTTAAAGTCATACATTTGTGATGTGACTGTTAGAGCAGCACTGGAGAACCAAAGCAAGGACCCAACTTCAGAGGCTGGTGATCCACAGACGTAAAAGGAACAGAAGACAAAACATGAACATTTTAGCCCATTTTTTGTTCTTGTCACTCCATGGCTCTTTGTTGTTTTTGTGTTGCTAAAGACCATGTTGTGATTCTGCCCACTTCCATTTTGTCTGTATTAGAATCCCATCAGGAAAGATGGCCATTCAATTTTGAAGGGACAGCACTCTTCAATGACCGAGATTTTAATGAAAGAACTATTTACAAAGGTGTGGCCAGGGTTATGGGTAATCATGAGATATACTATCCTCAGGCATGAGACAACAGTGACCACTACCTAGATTGAGCTCTGGTAGAGGGCTGCCAACAGGACCTGGAAGCCTTTGGTAAAGCAATTCAGCCAAGAGAAGTCACTCTTCCCCAATCCTCTGATCTCCTGTTGGTGCCTTCCACTGAGCAGATACAATCAGATGCCAGAGGATAAGGGCACCCTCTGAAGCAGTCATAAAGGTCAGCTTCCAGAGACACAGAGCAGGTGGGAAAGAATGGAGAGTGGATTGGGAGGGAAAAAAGAGGACATACTGTATGCCGTCATTATTTTTATATCACGTGTTCTGGAATAATAATATGCAACATCCTCTATATTCAAGATGATATGTGTATGATATTTAATGATAAAAAAACTGAATTGATTAGATAATCTAGTCAACCAATAAGAAAGGAAATTATTTCTTGACTACAAGCTTTGTACCAGTGGGCTTAATATTTCATATACAAATTTCACTTTTCAGGATAGGTTTTACCATCTAGTAAATGCCCATGATCTATCAGGTACTCTCCAAGGGACTAGACATACAGGAGTGAACAGAGCAAAGTCCTTGCTCTCATGGACTTTGCATGTTAGTGGAAAGAGACAGACAAGTACAAGCAAACAAATAAATGAACAAGATAACTTCAGGTAGAGATAAGTAATTATGAAGAAAATGTATCTGCTAAGATAAGGTAGTCAGGGGAGGTATTTCTGGAGAGTGCCATGTTACTTACAATGGGGAAGTGGGGAGGCAGGACATTCTGTGAAGAAGATAAAATTGGCCATTTCATGAGCTCACCATAGCCTTATAAAAGGCAATCACATAACAGATGCCTCAAGCATCCTTTATTACTATCATTTTAGAAGTTTATTTTACATTGGCTCATTTTCAAACACTATTTACTCTTTAAAATACATACAAGTTTACATTTCCATTACATCTCACAGGACTTTCTTAAGTATGTTTCCTCCGAAAAGTAATGGTTTTTTTTTTTTGTTTTGTTTTAACATCAAATCATTATAATTTTAGATTTTAAAATCTTGCTTGATAATAAAACTTTGTAACTACAGTATGACTACCTTTCAGTTATTCATTTGAGGAAAACAAGGCATTTTACTAGGTAGCTAGTAAAGTGGTAGAACTAAGACTCTAACTCAGCAAATTTGGCGCCAAAGCCAATGCTCTACTAACAAGATCGTAGCAAAGATGGAGACAGAATGGCAGCTGATGTCTTTTTGCCTCTTCTGCCAAGTTCTTCTATTGCATCAGTGGACAGGTGACTATCTCAGGGATAGCCACCTACGTGGAAGGCTTAGGATAAAGAACCAGGGCTCAATCTTCCAGGCCCAGTGTCGAGGGATTCACTGTACCTCTACATATCCCTGGAAAAGCAGCTTTGCAGAATAGCTGCATCTAAAAGGCTGCTTATAAAGCACTACTGAAGAAGAAAAACAAAGTAGGAGGTCTCACATTGCCGGATCTCAAAACCTACTATACATCCACAGTAGTCAAAACTGCCTGGTATTGGTTCAATGATAGATACATAGACCAATGGAATAGAATTGAGAACCCAGATATAGATCCATCGACCTATAATCAGCTGATCTTTGACAAAGGCCCAACATCTGTTAAATGGGGAAGAGAATGTTTGTTTAATAAATGGTGCTGGCAAAACTGGAGATCCATTTGCAGAAAAATGAAACAAGATCTGTACTTCACACCACGCACAAAAATGAACTCCAGATGGATCAAAGACTTAAATGTGAAACCTAGAACTATACAGTTCCTCAAGGAAAATTTAGGGTCAAATTTAAGGGCCCTAATATATGG
>NW_006921638.1:11282946-11289002 GCF_000298275.1 Orycteropus afer afer | reverse complement strand
CGACGAAAGAGGGGGAGGCCTTCAACAAGATGGATTGATACGGTGGCTGCGATGATGGGCTCAAGTATAGCAGGGATTGTGGGGCTGGCGCGGGATCAGGCAGTGTTTCGTTCTGCTGTGCATGGGTCGCTATGAGTCGGAAACGACTCGACGGCACTTAACAACAACAACAACAACAACTCTTCATGGAAAATTTCTGGAAGTTCAAAGAGCTCCTTGTTGGAGGTCTTTCACTGGGACATATGACCCCACAAGAAAAAGAAGTTAGTATTTATTAGGGAAAATGGCTTTAAATGGTGCTGATATCTGAAACTCAGAGTAACAAATGGATCTTCAATCCTCTGGAACCTGAGAGATGAAATTAAAGTATGCTATCATGTCCACTATTAGTGGAGATGTCATCCTGGCAAGTTAGTATGGGAAGCTGACAACACATCACAAACTGATTTTTTTCCTGGGTCCTGTAGGATTATGGTGTTTTGTTAAACTCCTATCTTATTATAAAAGAGATCTTAGAAATTCACCTTCACAAGCCACACTACTTCAGGAGTTTCTGCCTTATCTGAATGTTGTGACTATTATACTTTGTTTAGGAATACCAAATTCCCCTCCTAGTTATAAAATATGAAAGCCTGTTAATCCTTGTTCACTTGATCTTGATAGCTTTTAGATCTTGATAGCTCTGAAGGAAACTCCAAAGAGACTCCACTATATATCAACTTTACTGTTCCTTATTATTTCCTCATTCTGCATGAGTTACCCTTCTGGCCTAGGAAACCTTTCATTGGAAGGATGTCTAATATTATCAGTTAACGTCACTAACAATGAGAATAATTCAGTAATTGATATTTGGATTTGGAGTGTATTATGAAAGCCTAGGATGTAATTGACCTTACTTTTCTTGTAATACTTTTCTTAAACTTACATTAAAATTAATTTTTATTTCTCTGAACATATGTAAACTGATGACAAGAAAAATTAGTTTGAAGGTATTTGGGTGAGGGAGAGAAATTTGGTTGGGATTTTTAATTTCCTTCAGATTACACAGAGGGAAAAATTCACATTACAATCATGTAAGAGATGACTAGATAAGGCAGAGAAAAAATACAAAGCAAAATAATTATGTGTTTAGACTAGGTGTACCCAGCAAGTACTGTGCCTGAGCTTCTCTCTATTATAACCTCTAATATTTTGTCAAGATCTCATACCTATGCCTTCTTAAACATCACATCTCCAAAGACCACAGTGCACCTTTCAGCAATAAAAGCCCTTGTAATTAATGTATAGATTTTGAAAGCTTCAGTGATAGAGTAGGTTTGACCTATGATTAAAATTTCTATTGGCTACAGAATAAATGTGAAACAAGTACACAAACAGAAAACAAAAACAAAGTAACTCTGCCTTTTTTCTTCAAGCTTCCAAAATATCAGTAATACTGTGATTTGAGAATGTGGCTACCCAGAATAATTTGGAAGCACCATTTGAGATAACCAAAATTTAGTGAAAGAAGCACTTTCTGTTTACCAAGACACTGAAAATAGGAATAGAAACAGGAGAAATGCTACTTGTCCAGTTTTTGTTGTTTATTTAGCAATTTACAAGTATCTAACTTCCAGTAGATCCTTAAACTACAATTTCACAGAGCTATAAATAAAACTGATCAAACTTTTCTGTTATTAATTTATGAATCATCACATCAACTTCCAAAGACACCTACACTATTTTCACATTAAATATATTTCAAGAATTCTTTGCCTGCTGGAAGATGTACATATGTACTTTTCAAATTAAATAATTGTGTGCAATTTAAAATAAACTTACTCATGTGGTTTCCAGAATTAAATAACTCTTAAAAAGTCATTATTAAATAGAACTGTGTTAGTTAGAATAAACTAAGTAAGGTTCTACCAACAAAGAAACCACAAAGTCTCTGTGATTGAAAGAACAATTGTTTATTTCTCATTCACCAAGTTTGTCATGTGATTTTCCTTAGTGGCTTTCCTCCAGGTGGTGACTCAAGGATCTACAATCCTACTGTTTTGTGACTTTACCACATTTAAAAATGCAGCCTCTGAGGTCAGACAGAGGGAAAAAGAAGGTGTGGACGATCATACATTGGCCATTATGGCCTGTTCCATATTCCACTGGTTAGAACCCAATCTACATGGCTAAAACCTAACTGCAAGGATACCTAAGAAATGTATGTCCATGCCTCCATGAACAACTGCCTCCTTTGCCATGAGACCAGAAGAATTGAATGGTGCCCAGATATCATTACTGAACATTTTGATCTAAGATGTTATAGAAGAATTCTGATCAAAAGGGGGGAAATGTAGAACATAATTTCAAATTCTAATGGACTCCAGACTTTCAGGAGCCAGAGGCTGCATGAATCCCAAAACTATTGGCCTGATATAATCTTTAAGGCTCTAACCAAAAATGTCCCCTGAAGTCTTCTTAAAACCAAGCAATAATATAGCTTAAAAACCAAACTCACTGCTGTCCAGTTGATTTGACTCACAGCAACACCTCCTTGGGTTTCCAAGGCGGTATCTCTACGGAAGTAGATTGTCCAATCTGCCTTCCAAGGAATGGGTGGTAAGTTTGAACCACCAGCCTCCTGGTTAGCAGTCAAATGCCTTAGGCATTATGCCACTAGAGCTCCCAATATAGCTTAAGTAGCAAAGAATTCCTGCCTTGAGCATTGTGTTTTTTAAAAAGATGCCTAATTGGGATCAAATTGGAAACAGCAACTCCAAAGATTAGACAGAAACCTCAGGTAGCAGTGAGTTGATGTTAATGGCTGAGGAACAATTCAGAAAAGGAGGGTGAAAATGGTTGCATAACTCAAAAAAATGTAATTAATATCACCAAATTGTATACACAGAAACTACTGCATTGGTGTATGTTCTTCTGTATATACCCTAAACAATAACAAACAAAATTTTAAAAATTATGTATTTACAAAAATGTGTGCCCAGGAAAAAGTAGTAATTGGTATTGATCTAATTAGTTTCTACCACAAAATCCTCTACAGTAGAACACGGTTTTGTGGAAATATCTATTATTAGTTTTGAATTGTTGTTGTTGTTATGTGCCATCAGAAATACAAATAACATGTGTGAGTAATTCAAGGAGCTCTGGTGGGGTAGTGATTGAAACATTTGGCTGCCAACCAAAAGGTGGGTGGTTCAAATCCACCAGATGCCCCAAAGGAGAAAGATGAGGCAGTCTGCTTCCATAAAGATTTACAGCCTTGGAAAACCTATGGGCAGTTCTACTCTATCCTATAGGGTCACTGAGTTGGAATTGACTCAGCAGCAGTGTGCTTGGTTTGGTTTGGGTAATATCAGCAATAATCATGACTTCTCTAATGAGCATTAAACTGTGATTTTGTTCAAAGTGGTAAATATTGAACAATTGTGAGTAAATACTGAGGAAATGAGGCCATGTTCCCTCACAATATGTACAATGGAACTGTTATGCGTTGCCTGTTAAATGCTGAATCACATGTGTTAAATCTCAGCAGAGCAGAGGTGAAACTGAAACTGTCATAAGAAACATGAAGAGTACAAGAGGTCAAATGACTAATTAGAAAGTCACCTCCCAGTCCCACTCCAAAGCCCTTCTTCTCAAATAGTAATTCTGCATCTGCTCCAACAGGGAGAGCAGTTGATTAAGCCATAAAGTTCTAATAAATATTGTCCAATAGAAATAGTGAGCCACATATGTAGTTTTCTAGCAGTGACATTGAAAAAGTAAAAAGCCAATAGATCCAAAATATCATTATTATATACTCAGAATGGAATGTTTTAAGAAGCTTTAGTGGCACAGTGGTTAAGTGTTCATCTGCTCGTTGAAAGGTCAGTGGTTCAAAGTCACCATCTGCTCTGTGGGAGAAAGATGTGGCTGTCTGCTTCCATAAAGATTACAGCCTTCAAAGCCTCATGGGCCAGTTCTGCTTTGTAGGGTCATTATGAGTCAGAATTGACTCAATGGCAATGGTTTTTAATGGCTATAAGTTTCCTATCTGTTGCTATAAGTAGCATAGTGCCTAAGGCACTTGACTGCTAACCAGAAAGCTGGCAGTTCAATCCCACCAGCCACTCCTGGTGGTTGGGCTATCTACTTCCATAGTGATACTGCCTCAGAAACCCAAGGAGGGGTTGCTATGAGTTGACCCCAACTCAAAGGCACATAACAACAGTGAGAGCTGTAAGAAATTACCACAAACATAGTGGCTTAGAATAACACAAATTTCTCAGAAACCAACCCAGCTATGGAAGTATCCAAAGTAAATAAGCCTACAAGATTATACACAGGGAACCAGAGACATCAATTGAGAAATGAGGACAACTACAAACCAAAAAGAGGGGAAAAAAACTACCATTCCAGAACTTCTAGATGGTAGGGAAGTCAAGACAACTACAAGATAGAAAGGGCTGTTCTAAATTTGGGAAGAAAACTATAAATCACAGGGTAACCTCAAAGAAAAATGATAAACCTTCACATCAAAACAGAGGACTAGCATAAATATTCAGCAAATACTAAAACAATAGCAATGAAGGAAGTGATAACATGATTCATAAACAGAACAAGCTCAGCAAAGAAAATTATATGGAACAAAGAACATGACAAAAATGACAGCAACAAATTCATATTTGCTGATAATTATACATCTGGCAAGGGACTTATCTCTAAGGTTTATAGAAAACTCCAATGCCTCAACACCAAAGGAATTAACAATCCAATTGAAAAATGGGCAGAAGATATGAATAGCCACTTCACGAAGGAGGATATTCAGGTGGTCAGCTAATACATGAAGAGATGCTCATCAGAGAGATGTAAGTCAAAACAACAATGAGATACCATCTCACCCCAGCACTGATGGCAAGGTTCAACAAGACAGAAAATAACAAATGCTGTATGAGATTCAGACTCTCATACATTGCTGGTGGGACTATGAAGTGATACAACCACTGTGGAAGGCAATATGGTGATTCCTTAGAAAGCTGGAATTGGAGATACCATTTGACCCAGCAATCCCGTTACTAGGTATATATCCTAGAGAGCTGAGAGCCAGGATAGGAACAGATATATGCAGTCATGTTTATCGCAACACTATTTACAATAGCAAAAAGATGGAAACAACCTACATGGCTATCAATGGAAGAGTGAATGACCAAACTATAGTACATACACACAATGTAATGCTATGTAGCACTAAAGAATAATGTAGACTCAGCAAAACACTGCATAATATGGATGAACTTGGAGGACATTATGCTGAGTAAAATAAGTCAAATATAGTATTAGTTTGTTAGGGTCGAGGAAAGGTTTATATATGGAGGGAAACTTTCTTTGTTGGTTGCCAGAGGTGGGAGGGGAGGAGAGGGAACACTGCAAAAAAAAAAAAAAAAAAAAGCATTGACCCATGTCACTTTAGTTTTGTGTATTTCACTGTACATGAATTATGTTTCAATAAAATGCATTAAAAAAACATAAATTTATTGTGTTACATTTCTGTAATTAAAATATGACATGAGTCTCAATAAGTTAAAATCAAGGTGCCAGCAGGGCTGCCTTCTATTCTGGAGACTCTAGCAAAGAATCTGTTTCCTTGCCTTTTCCAGCTTCTCAAGGATCCCTTCCTCTATGTTTAAAGTCAACAACATTGCATCTCTCCGTGTCTTTCTTCTGTCGTATTCCTTTTCAAATTTTAAGTTTCTTTAAGATTATATTGGGCTCATCTAGATAATTCAGGAGACTGCCTGTTTTAAAGTTGTCTTAGTTCTCTATTGCTGCTATTACAGAAATACCACAGATGGATGGCTTTAACAAATGAGAATTTATTCTCTTATAGTTTGTTGTATTGTTGTTATGTGCTGTTGAGTCAGACCCAACTCATAGCAACCCCTCCTTGGGTTTCCGAGGCAGTATCACTACGGAAATAAATTGCCCCAACTTCCTTCCAAGGAGTGGCTGGTGGGTTGAACCGCCAGCCTTCTGGTTAGCAGTCAAGTGGCTTAGGCACTAGGCTACCAGAGCTCCCCTCT
>NW_006921638.1:11245855-11280381 GCF_000298275.1 Orycteropus afer afer | reverse complement strand
GTGGCCACTGCAGTGAATTACTGAACCCAGGAGAGAGGTGGTGGGTGATTTGGGAGGAACGGTTGAAGAAAGGGCTGGAGGGAGGCAGCATGTCTGACCTTGCAGTAATAGGCCTTGGGTTACTGCTGGTAATCCTGCCTTCCCCTTGTAGGGTTAGAGGAGGTCAGAACGTGTGGCCTCCTTGTCGTTTTAGCATAGGCCATTAGTTCAAGTTCAGGAACTGGAGATGAGGACTTGGCCAAACACAGGATCCAACTGTGCCAAAAAGCTGGAGACCTTTCCCTAAGCTACTCCATATATACTAGAAGCAGGCCACACCCTGAAGGCAATGCCCCTTCAACTATTAGTTGCTCAAAGCAGATTCCACCATGGAGGTAATTACAATCTCATCATGAGGAATAACTACATCCAGCTCCAAACTACCCAAAACACGGTCCAGCAAAGTTGACACACAACCTTAACTACCATAAAAAGTCAACAGATTAGCAACCTTAATTTCATACACAACCTTAATTCATTTCACCATGTAATATATTGACATATAATATATTTTCTACACTTAGAACACATCTCAATTTGCATTAGCAATACTTGAGGTGCTCAATGGCCACCTGTGGATAGTGGTGACCATATCAAACAGCACTGGTCTAAATAACTAATATTTATGAGCACTTAATGTAGAATAGGGCTGTCCAATAGAACCTCTATAGTTATGGGAATGTTATTTGTGCTATCCAATCCAATGGCCATTAGACACTAGCCACATGTGACTATTCAAATTTACGATTACTTAAATAAAATGTAAATTCTGTTTCTCAAATTAGCCAGGTGGCCAGTAGCTACCATATCAGACAGCACAAATATAAGACATGACAGTAATACTTTAAGTCTAAAACACATATAAACTAAATGCTTTCATCAGGCATTAAAAAAAATTATCATACAATAATTAAAGTAACCACAAAGAAAATAACTTGAACAATGTAACTTTCTGATAAGCCCTTCAGGATAAGTTAGTTGCAAAATGTACACCCAAGTAACTGAATCAATCAACTTCGTATATAGGTTTAATTCTAAATCCATTAAAAGTTGAAGACTACTATTTATAATAGACTTTACAGTTTATGAAATATTTCACATGTTATTAGAGATTAAAAAAAAAAAAGTCTGGTCAATAGCCTCAGATTTCTGAAGGAGGATAGATAAAAGGCAATATGAGGAGAGACACATTGACACAACACAGATTTATTTTGTCACTTTCAGAGTGACTGTCAATACTAGAGATGCCCACTAAGACAAGGACAGCCATGAGTAAAATCAGCCACATTCTTTCATATTTCAAAATGCCAGTGCCTCTTCTAAACTTTAGTCACGCTTCTAAAACGGAATACTTCGACATAAGGAAGGGTGTGGGAGTAAGGAATGGATCTGAAATTTCAGTATTAATGTCAATGTAACTCTACAATTTGGGGATCCTTTTTATCAAGGCATTCATAAAGAAAATAAGCATAATCTTAATATCCCATGCTTCATAATTTTAAAATATCAAAGAGGAGAAAAAATGACATCTGCAGTGATGGCTGGGAAAGCTTGACACTTTTCTGTCATCTGGGAACCCAGTGGTGTTAATGCACCGTTCACATAGAAAGAGAGGAGAAGCACAGTGAAGTGGAGGACCCAGACCATGCTACTGTCACATTGCTAATGCTAGGCTGCCAGACTAAATGTGCTGGCACACTCCCCAGCTGTCCATACAGTAAGATCTGAAAAGATTCCTTGTCACTTATGAACTTGGGTTTCTTTTCTTTTGATTAGAAGAGAAGCCATTCTTTTCTACAAATCTGACAAACGCCCAACAGAAACAGAAACAGAACCAGGAGTGTCTCGTAGAAATCAACAGCAATAACGAACTTGAAGTGGAAGTTGGAAAGCCATCAAGAACTCAGACAATATTTGTTTTGGTTACCTAATGCAGCTCTGACAGGAATATACCACAAATGGGATGACTTTAACAAACAGGACTTCAATCTCTTACAATTTTGGAGATTAGTAGTCCAAGTTCCAGGTGCCAGGCTCTACGGGCTGCATAAAAGCCCCTCAACCTTGGGGTTCCCCTCTGTCTTGCTCCCAGGCCACTGAAGCTAAAGGCATCTCTTCATTCAGGCAGCTGCCAGCTACTGAGGCTGACAAACTCAAGATCGACAAGTGAAAAGGCACAGTCCTGGTATTACCAAACCACATAGCAGGCCATTGATTCAAGTCCATTAAAAGTCCCAAGATCAGCAGAGTATGATGGGCTGCTGAATTAAGACTCAGCTACATGCAGGGTTGAAGTGTGCCATAAGCTGGGAACCTTCCTCAAAGCTGTCTCTTATATACTGGAAGCAGACCACTTCCCTAAAGCAGCTACTTAGCATAGTATTCCATTGTGTGTATGTACCATCGTTTGGTTATCCATTCTTCTATTGATAGGCACCTAGGTTGTTTCCATCTTTTTGCTACTGTAATAGTGCTGCAATGAACATGGGTGTGCATATATCTGTTCTTGTCCTGGCTCTCACTTCTTTAGGATATATACCTAATAATGGGATTGCTGAGTCATATGGTATTTCTAATTCCAGCTTTTTAAGGAATCGCCATACTGTTTTCCACAGTGGCCTTATCATTTTACAGTCCCACCAACAGTATATGAGAGTCCCAATCTCTCCGCATCCTCACCAGCATTTGTTATTTTCTGTCTTGTTGAACTTTGCCATTAGTGGTGGGGTGAGATGGTATCTCGTTGTTTTGATTTGCATCTCTCTGATAGATAATGATCATGAGTATTTCTTCATGTATTTGCTGGCTGCCTGAGTATCCTCTTTGGTGAAGTGTCTATTCATCCCTTCTGCCTAATTTTTAATTAGATTGTTAATTCCTTTGCTGTTGAGGCGTTGGAGTTTTCCATAAATCTTAGAGATAAGTCTCTTGTCAGATATGTAATTATCAGCAATCATGAATTTGTTGCTGTAATTTTGTTATGTGCTTTCTTGTAGTGAGGATTTCTTTGTTCCATATAATTTTCTGTGCTGAGCTTGTTTTCTTTATGAATTGTGTTATCACTTACTTCGTTACTATTATTTTAATATTTGCTCAATATTTGTGCTGGTCCTCTTTTTTATTTTGATGTGAAGGTTTATCATTTTTCTTTGAGGTTACCCTGTGATTTATAATTTTCTTCTCAAATGGAGAACAGTCCATTCTATCTTGTAGTTGTCTTGACTTCCCTACCATTTAGAAGTTCTGTGACTACATAACTTTTTCCCTCTTTTTGGTTTGTAGTTGTCCTCATTTGTCAATTGATGTCTCTGGTTCTCTGTTTAAAATTTTGTAGGCCTTTTTACTTTGGATACTTCCATAGCTGGCTTGATTTCTAGGTTATGTCATCATGTGTGTTAATGGTCAGTTGTTGTTTTCTCTTGTTGCTTCTCTGTCCAAAGGACTCCCTGTAGCATCTCTTGTAAGGCTGGTCTGGTTTTAACAAATTCCTTTAATTTCTGCTTCCATGGAAATGTCCTAATTTCACCATTATATTTGAGGGACAATTTTGCTGAGTACATAATTCTTGGTTGGAAATTTTTGTCTTTCAGGGTTTTATACATACCATCCCATTGTCTTCTTGCCTGCGTGGTTTCTGCTGAGAAATTCAAGCTTAGTCTTATTGGTTGCCCCTTGTAGGTAACTTTTTGTTTTTCCCATGCTGCTTTCAGGATTCTTTCTTTGTCTTTGGTTTTGGTGAGTTTGATAATGATATGTCTTGGTGATATATTCTTTTGAAGTCTATCCTGTTTGGAGTTCGTTGGACTTCCTGAATGGATATATTCTCATCTTTCATCTTACCAGGAAAATTCTTTTCCAACAAATCTTCAACAATTTTTTTCTGTGGTTTTATTTGTCACTTCCTATTCTGGAATTCCAATTACACATAGGTTATTCCTTTTGATGGTATCCCACATGCACCTCAGGCTTTCTTAATTTTGTTTTGATCTTTTTTCTGATTGATCCTTTTCCAAAGTAGTATTGAGGTATTTGCCTTCAAACTCAGTAATTCTGTCTTCCATTGATTCAATTCTACTCCTTTGCCCATTCAATGTGTTATCTATTTCTGAAAATTTGGTATTAATCTTCTGGATTTCTGTCGGTAAATTTTGTATGATTTGTAATTTTTCATTTATTTTGTCATTTTGTTCTTGTATTGTCTTTCTAAATAGTTCTAGGGTTTTCTCTGTGTTTTCCTCCATTTTGTCAGTGTTTTCCTTGATTTGTCTCTCAGTTTGTGGAAGGTACCTGAATACAAGTCTTTTGAATTCCTTATCAGGGAGTTCCAATCTGTGTCTTCCTCAGGGATGTGGTTTGGGTCTGTATCCAGGTCCTTTGTTTCTCCTGTTTTATCTTGCTTTGTGTGGACTGTGATGTTCTGTTGTCTCTGAGGCATTGTGACATTTTTGTGTTTATGTTTAATTGGTGATTGTATGTTGGAGTGACTTGTCCATGATTTTTGTTTTGTTTGTATGTTATCTACATAGGCAGGGTACTGTGCTGTGCTCCTCTATTCTCTAGTTGGCACCACTTATACACTCACCACGTGTCTCCTTTCCCATGTCAGCCTCCCATATGTCCTTGCCATCATTGGCAAATGGAACCTATTCTTAGGTTCTGTTTTCACACAGGTTTTTCCACTAGTTGGTGCCTAATCCACTTCTGTATACTTCCTTTCAAAGTTCAGGGCTCCAGGATTATTTTCTGTATCTCTATCAATAGGTTTCTCTTTTCTTTGTTGAAGAGGATCTGTGTAGCTTGTCTATCTATTTTGCCATCTTACTGGAAGTTCTGTTTTCTTTGTTTTTTTGGTTGGCTTTATGCTTTCCCTAAAGGATCCCTGGTAGTATAGTGGTTAAAGCATTCAACTGCCATTGGCGGTTCAAACTCATCAGCAACTCCAGAGGAGAAAGATGAGGCAGTCTGCTTCCATAAAGATTTACAACTTTGAACAGTGACCAATCTCAAAACATTCTATACAGCTATAGTAAGATAGCCTTGTATCAGTACAATGACAGACACAAAGATCAGTGGAACAGAATTGAGAATCCAGAAATAAATCCATCTACCTCATAGACGGAAGGAAGGTTGGGCAATCCTACTTCCATAGTGATACTGCCTCGGAAACCCAAGGAGGGGTGGCTATGAGTCGGGGCCGACTCGATGGCACATAACAACATAACAACAACAACAACCTCATGGAAGAGGATCTTTGACAAATGGCCAAAACCCATTGAATAGGGAAGAGATGGTTTCTTTAACAAATGGTGCTGGCAAAATGAATATACATTTGCACAAAAATGAAATAAGATCCATACTTCACACCACACACAAAAACTAACTCAAGATGGATCAAATTCTTAAATGTGAAACCTAAAACTATAAAGTTTACCAAAGGAAAGATAGGGGCAAACTTAGAGGTCCTAATATATGGCATTAATAGACTATAAAATATAACTGAAAATGCACAAACAGCAGAAGATAAACTAGATGACTGAGACCTTCTAAAAATTAAATTCATATGTACATCAAAAGACTTCTCCAAAAGAGTAAAGAGAGAACCTACATATTGGGAGAAAATATTCAGCAATGACATATCCAACAAAGGACTTATCTCTAAAATCGATAGAAACTTCCAACACTTTGACATCAAAAAGATAAACAGTCCAAATAAAAAATGGGCAGAAGACACTTCACCAATGAATGTACTAAGGCAACCAACAAACTCATGAAGAAATGCTCACAACAATTGCCCATTAGAGAGATGCAAATCAAAACAACAATGAGATATCATGTTACCCCAGCAATATAGCAAAGTTCAACAAGTCAAAAACAAGAAATTCTGGTAAGGGTGTATAGGGGAGCTCTGGTAGCATAGTGCCTAAGGCACTTGACTGCTAACCAGAAGGCTGGCGGTTCAAACCCACGAGCCACTCCTTGGAAGGAAGATGAGGCAATCTACTTCCGTAGTGATACTGCCTCGGAAACCCAAGGAGGGGTCGCTGTGAGTCGGGTCTGACTCAATGGCATATCACAACAACAACAACAAGGGTGTATAGAGATTGGAACTCTCATACACTGCTGGTAGGACTGTAAAACAGTGCAACCACTATGGAAAACAATACAGTGATTCCTTGAAAAGTTAGAAATAGAAATACCATTTGATCCAGCAATCCTACTACTAGATATGTATCCTAAACAACCAAGAGCTGGGACACAAAAAATGCACATCCACGTTCATCGCTGCCCTTTTCACATAGCAAAGAGATAGAAACAACTAAGTGCCCATCACTGGATGTATGGATAAACAAACTATAGTACAGACACACAATGTAATATTATACAACATTAAGAATAATGAAGAATCTTGGAAACACCACATAACATGGATGAACTTGGAGGACATTATGCTGAATGAAACAAATCAATCACAGGACAAATATTGTATGAGGTGTCCACTATTATTTAAAAAAAAAAAAACTAAGGAAAAGTTTATACGTGGAAGAAAAAAAAAACATTCTTTGATGGTGACAGGGGTGCAAGGGGAGAGGAGGGAAAATTGTTAGCTAGCTAGTTAAGTATTTTGGCGTACTGCCTAAGGCAGTTTACTGCTGCCAATTCAAACCCACCAGCCACTCCTCAGAAGGAAAATTGGGCAATCTACTTCCACAGAAGGAAGGGCTGCTTATGCACAGGGAGACAGCTCAGGGCGCAGGAGAGTATGGAGGGATGGTCACTGGGAAGAGGTAACTATGTGGAGGAAGTGGGAGGGGAGCTGTTGCACTGCAAACTGTAGTCAGTGACATGAGACAAAGCATATGTGAACTGCTGTATGGAAAGTGAATTTGCTCTGTAAACCTTCACCCAAATCACAATAAATAAAGTAAAATAAAATAAAGATGAAGCACTGTAAAGACGTGAAAAAAAAAAAAAACTAAGGAAAGTTTATACATGGGAGAAAAAAAAACATTCTTTGATGGTGACAGGGGTGCAAAGGGAGAGGAGGGAAAATTGTTAGCTAGCTAGTTAAGTATTTTGGCGTAGTGCCTAAGGCAGTTTACTGCTAACCAGAAGATTGCCAGTTCAATCCCACCAGCCACTCCTCAGAAGGAAAATTGGGCAATCTACTTCCACAGAAATACACCTGGGAAACCCAAAGAGAGGTTACTATGAGTCGTAAAGTACTCAACGGCAGTGATTTTGGTTTGGTTTTAGTGCTGTCATAACAGATATACTACAAATGGATGGCTTTAACAAACAGATTTATTCTCTTACAGTTGGGGAGGCTAGAAGTCTGAATTCAAAGTGCTAGCTCTAGGAGCTGGGCTTCAGCCTTGGGCTTCAGCTCTACCCCTTGCCCACTGGAGGTGAAGGCATCGCTTAACTCAGGCAGGTGCTGACTGCTGAGTTTGATAAACCCAAAGTAGACAAATAAAATGCCACAGTGCCAATATTATCAAGCAACATGGTGGGCCACTAGTTCAAGTCCAAAAACAGTCCAAAAATTGGCAGAAAACATGGCAGGTTGCTGAATGAAGACTCGGCAACATGCAGGGTGCATGCCAAAAAGCTAGAAAATTTTCTTAAAGCTTCTTCTTATATACAGGAAGTAGATCACATCCCTAAGGCAGCTATTCAGCTGCTCACAGTGGATTCCTCCATGGAGTTGATTACCAGGATCATCACAAGGAATAACTACATCCAGCTGCCCAGCCTTTCAAAACCAGACCCAGCTGAGTTGACACATAAACTTAACTACCACAATTCCACCCCTTGTCAACTTGGCACCTATACAGATCTTCTTCATTGGGTGGCCTGAGTCTCCTAATCCATCTGAACAGTGACCTTACCCCCTTGGCCTAGCAGTCCCCATTCCTCTGCTTCTTGAGCATGACAGTGCTTCCCCCTCACTTTTAGGCTGCAGATATGGCCTCATCCCATCACCCTCATGCATAGCAGGCCCATATTCCAGAAGCAAGTTGGTAAAGGCCTGACTCCTTCAAACCTAGGAGGTTGTAGTGGTTCCATACCCAGAGGCCATGGTCGTAACCTTTGAGGCTGAGTTACCTCTGCTTCCTGTTTCCTTGGTCTCTAATCTTCTGCCAAATAATGCCCAAAGTCAACCCACTCTGCCAGGAACCTTCCTGCCCAAAAGGCACTCTGCTTTCTTACTCCATGGGCTGGTAAGCCTGTTGCTGTCTCATGCCAGTTTCTTGGCTCTGCTACTGCTGTCTCTCTGCCAGGGTCTCCCTGCCACGGTTTCAGTGCAGGGATCTCAGGTCAAGGACTCACTCCACTCCTGTTTCCACGTTTTGGGTATCTGTCTGAGAAGCGTGCCACTCTCTCAGTACCAAATTCTGTTTTCGGTTTTCTAGGGCTGCTATAACAGAATACTGCAGGTGGGTGGTTTGAACAAACAGGAATGTATTCTCTTATAGTTTAGGAGGCTAGAAGTCTGTGTTCAAAGTGTTAGCTCTAGGGGCTGGGTGAAGGCCCCTTGACCTTGGGTTTCAGCTCCGCCTCTTGCTCCCAGCCCACTGGAGCTGGAGGCGTCTCTTAACTCAGGCACCTGTTGGCTGCTGAGGCTGATAAACCCAAGGTGGACAAATAAAATGTCACAGTCCCAAGATTATCAAGCAACACTATGGCCACTAGTTCAAGTGCAAAAACAGTCCCAAGATTGACAGAAAACATGGCAGGCTTCTGAATGAAGACTCATCTACATTCAGGGTCCACACATGCCAAAAAAAAGCTAGAGAAACTTCTCAAAGCTTCTTCTTATATACAGGAAGCAGACTACATCCCGAAGGCAATTACTCAGCTGGTCATAGCAGATTCCACGATGGAGTTGATTACCAGTCTCATCATGGGGAATAACTTCATCCAGTTGCCCAACCACTCAAAACCAGGCCCAGCCAAGATGACACATAATCTTAACTACTACAGTAAGAAATATGTATTGATTTGAGTGAAGAGAAAGGCAATATACCAAAAGTGAGTGACCAACACAATAACATAAAGGAAAAGGAAGACAGGGAGAGATGTACAAGAGATACAGACAACAAAGTAAATATTTTTATACATACAACAGTGCAGTACCAATAGCCATTAATCTACAGGTGTATACATAGGTTGTTGTTGTTGTTTGCCATCGAGTCGGCCCCGACTCATAGCGACCCCTCCTTGGGTTTCCGAGGCAGTATCACTACAGAAGTAGGAATGCCCAACCTTCCTTCCAAGGAGTGGCTGGTGGGTTTGAACCGCCAGCCTTCTGGTTAGCAGTCAAGTGCCTTAGCCACTATGCTACCAGAGCTCCCATGGGTAGACAGGAAAAATGATCAGGTATGGGTAGGCAAAAGGGAATATACCCAAAGCCACACATAAGTTTAGCAGAAAATGTTTCTACATATGTATTTGTATATGCTATAAGAATGTCCATATATATAATACAACTAACAGGTGGCAAAGTTCTGATAACTTCTTAGCCACAGCCAAACACCTTGAGAAAGTGAATCACTGGGCCTGTGGGCTCAGGACCATGGTCACAGGGGACATCAAGCTCAATTGGCCTAACACACTACACAAAAATATTGTTCCACTTCCTGCTTTGGTGAGTTGTGACTGAGGTCTTTAAAGCTTGTGAATGACCATCAAAGATGCACCAATTGGTCTCTCCTTATCCGGAGCAAAGAAGAATGAAGAAAATCAGACACATGGAAAAAAATTACTCCAAAGGACTAGTGGACCATGGGAATCTCAGCCTATATGACCCTGAGACCAGAACTAGATGGTGCCTGGCTACCACTGTCAGCCACTCAGAAAGTGAGCAAAATAACAGATCCTGGATAGAGTGAGAGAAAAATGTGGAACACAACACAAAATCATTAAAAAGACAAGCTTACTTGTCTGATAGGAACTGGTGAAACTGTCAAGACTATGGCCTCTAGTTATCCTTTGGGCCTGGATTTGAACTTGATAAGGCAGCTTAACTTCCAGCAAAACAATAGGCTGGCCTATGAGGTGAACAATTACACCAGATAGGTACATTTCTTGGAACAAACAACCTGGGGAAGTGTGAAGGGCAGCATTTGCACAGAGAGAAAGTTAGGTAGGCAGGAATGCATAGGCAAGGTTACAGGGAGGAAATAGAAAAAGAGCTGTTACATTGTAAAGATTGCAATCAATGTCACGAAACAAAATGTGTGTGAACTGTTGAATGGAAAACAAATTTGCTATGTAAACTTTCACCCAAATCACACGCCCACACACACACACATACACACAAAGATTTATAACTTGGAAAATCTATGGGGCAATTCTACTGTGTACTAAAAGGGCCACTATGAGTCGGAATCAACTTGATGGCAGTGAGTATGTGCTTTCTCTATAGACCAGCTTCTGTTCTCCAGCAACTATGTGTATTAGTTTCCCAACCAAAAAAACCAAACTCACTGCCATCAAGTCGTTTCTGACTCATAGTGACCTCTCCTTAGTTTCCAAGGCGGTATCTCAACGGAAGTAGATTGCCCAATCTTCCTTCTGAGGAGTGGCTGATGGGTTTGAACCACCAGCTTCTGGTTAGCAGTCAAGTGCCTTAGGCACTACGCCACCAGAGCTCCCATTAGTTTCCCATTAGCACCACAAACTGGGTGGCTTAATATAACAGGAATTTATTATCTCACTGTTCTAGAGGCTAGAAATCAGAAATCGCGACGTGGCAGGGCCATGCTCTGAAGGCTCTGGGGGAAGATTTTTTCCTTGCCTGCCCTAGCTTCTGATTGGTGTTGTTGTTAGGTACCGTTGAGTCGTCATAGTGACCCTGTGTATAACAGAATGAAACACTGCCCAGTCCTGGACCAGCCTCAGAATCCTAGTTATACTTGAGGCCATCATTGCAGCCACTGAGTTGATCCATCTCATTGAGGGTCTTCCCCATTTTTGCTGACTATCCAACTTTACCAAGCATGATATCATTCTCCAGGGGGGAATGGTGCCTTCTGATAACATGACCAAAGTAGGTGAAAAGAAGTCTGGCCATTCTATCTTCCAATGAGCTATACTTCTTCCAGGACAGATTTGTTTGTTCTTCCTGCAGTCCATAGTATTTTCAGTATTCTTTGCCAACATCACAATTCCAAGGCATCAACTCTTCTTTAGTTTTTCTTATTCATTGTCCAGCTTTCACATGCATATAAGGCAATTAAAAATACTATGTCTCGGGTTAGGCACATCTTAGTCTTCAAAGTGAGTCAGTAGAGTAGGGTGGTTCCTAATCCAATATGAACTGGAGAAGAAAAGAAGACAGGGACAGTCACATAAGGAAGATAGCCATGAAGATAGAGACAGAGATTGGAGTAATGCATATAGAAAACAAAGAATTCAAGGATTGCCAGGAAACACTGGAAGAAGAAATTGAAGATTTTGACCAACTTCTGCAGTCTGAATTTGATCAAACGTTTAATCAAGACATGTTGATTATTACTGGTGATTAGAATGTGAAAGATGGAAACAAAGAAGAATCACTGGTAGTTGGAAAATATGGCCTTGGTGATAGAAATGATGCTGGAGATCAAATGATAGAATTTTGCAAGACCAACGACTTAGGCATTGCAAATATCTTTTTTCAACAACATAAATGGAAGCTATACACATGGACTTAGCCAGATGGAATACACAGAAATCAGATAAACTCCATCTGTGGAAAGGAGCAATGGAGAAACGCAATATCTTTATGACAAGGCCAGGAGCTGACTGTGGAACACACTATCAACTACTCATGTGCAAGTTCAATTTCAAGCTGAAGACAATTAAAACAAGTCCACAAGAGCCAAAATATGACCTAGATTACTTCCCACCTGAATTCAGAGACCATCTGAAGAACAGATTTGATACATTGAACACCAATGACCTAAAACCAGATGAGTTGTGGATGACATCAAGAACATCATACATGAAGAAAGCAAAAGGTCATTAAAAAGACAGGAAAGGAAGAAAAGATCAAAATGGATGTCAGAAGGGACTCTGAAAGTTGCTCAAAGTTGCTCTTGAACAGAGAGTAGCTAAAGCCAATAGAAGGAATGACAAGATAAAAGAGCGGAACAGAAGATTTCAAAGAGCAGCTCTAGAAGAAAAAGTATAGTATTATAATGAAATGTGCAGAGACCTGGAATTAGAAAACCAAAAGGGAAGAACACACTCAGCATTTCTCAAGCTGAAAGAACTGAAAAAAAAAAAAATTCAAGCCTTGAGTTGCAATATTGAAAGATTCTATGGGCAAAATATTGAATGATGCAGGAAACATCAAAAGAAGATGGAAGAAATACACAGTCACTGTACAAAAAAGGAATTGGTCAATGTTCAACTATTTCAGGAGGTGGCATATGATCAAGAACAAACGGTATTGAAGAAGGAAGTTGAGGCTGCACTGAAGGAATTGGCCAAAAACAAGGTTCCAGGAATTGATGGAATACCCACTGAGATGTTTCACCAAATGGACGCATGCTGTAGGCACTTACTCATCTAGGCCAAGTAATTTGGAAGACAGCTAATGGGTCAATTGACTGGAAGAGATCCTATTTGTACTCACTACAAAGAAAGATGGTACAATAGAATGTGGAAACTATTGAACAATAGCACTAATATCACACACAATTAAAATCTTGCTGAAGAGAATTCAAAAAAGGTTGCAGTAGTATATTGACAGGGCACTTCCAGAATTACAAGCTAGATTCAGAAGGGGACTTGGAGTGAGTGATATCATTGCTGATGTCAGATGGATCTTGGCTCAAAGCAAAGAATACCAGAAAGATGTTTAAGTGTGTTTTATTGACTATGCAAAGGCATTCTACTGTGTGGATCATAACAAATTATGGATAACATTGAGAAGAATGAGAATTCCAGAACACTTAATTGTGCTAATGAGGAACCTGTACATAGACCAAGAGGCTGTCATTGGAACAGAACAAGGGGATGTTTAAAATGGTTTAAAATTAGGAAAGGAATGTGTCAGGGTTGTATCCTTTCATCAATACTTATTCACTCTGTATCCTGAGCAAATATCTGAGAAGCTAGATGATATGAAGAAGAACACAGCATCAGGATTGGAGGAAGACTCATTAACAGCCTGCAATATGCAGACGACACAACCTTGCTTGCTGAAAGTGAAAATGACTTGAAACACTTATTGATGAAGTTTAATACTGCATGCAGTATGGATTACACCTCAATATAAAGAAAATTAAGATCCTCACAACTGGAACAAAAGCAGCATGAAAATAAATGGAGAAAAGATTGAAGTTGTCAAAGATTTCATATTACTTGTTTTCACAATCAATACCAGTGGAAACTGCTGTCAAGACATCAAAAAAAAAAAAAAAAAAGGTGGGGACCAGGTTTGCTGGTCCAATAGAGCCTGGTGGAACCACTGAAACTATGGCCCCTAGCTGCCCTTCAGGTCTGGAATTGAACCCACAACTGTGGTTTCCAGCCAAACAAAGTACAGGCATGTGAGTTAAACATTTACCTCAAGTAGACACACGCCCTGGAGAGAACAATCATGGGAGAAGGAAGGGCTGCTTATGCACAGGGAGATAGCTCAGGGTGCAGAAGAGTATGAAGGGATGGACACTGGGAGGAGGTAACTATGGGGAGGAAGTGGGAGGGGAGCTGCTGCATTGTAAATTTTGGTCAATGACATGAGACAAAGTATATGTGAATTGCTGTATGAAAAGTGAATTTACTCTGTAAATCTTCACCCAAATCCTAATTAAAAAAAAATTTAATTTTTAGAAGGTCCCATTCATGTAGTTTATCTTCTGTTGTTTGTGCATTTTGGGTTATGCTTGATAGTCTATTTATGCCATATATTAGGGCCACATTTTGATTATTAATGGGTGTTTGCAGCTGTTTCTTGCCATTTTGAGTTGTGGCCCATCAACAAATTGAGGTCCCAAAAGCTTTACTCCATCCACATCATTAAGGTCACCTCTACTTTGAGAAGGCAGCTCTTTCCCAGTTGTATTTTTGAGTGCCTTCAGACCTGAGGGGCTTGTCTTCTGACACTATATCAGACAATGTTTCAGGGTTATTCATAAAGTTTTCCAGTAATATATGAGATGGTGTTTCAGTGCTATTCATAAAGTTTTCACTGGCTGATTCTTTGACAAGTGGATGGCCCCTTCCTGTTTCCAAGTCTGTCTTAGTCTGGAAGCTCTGCTGAAACCTGTCCACCATGGGTGACTCTGCTGGTATTTGAAATACCGGTGGCATAGCCTCCAGCCTCATTGCAACACACAAGCCAACACAGTGAGACAAACTGACAGACGAGTGGTCAATATACATTGATATATGACTCACATATCCCATGCAAATGTGTAAGCAGAGGAAAGGACACCACAGATTATCAGTGTTTAGGTCTCTCAATGCCTTAATCTAACCTTTGATGATGCTGAAATTAAACTATAAAGTCAATACAATTACAATCAAAAGTAGACCTTTCTTTTGAAACTTGATAACAGGATTGAAAAGTTTTCATTAAAAATAAACATATATTTAGGAAAATTTGGAAAAGAAGCATAATTAGAAGAGATCTTAGTACACCAGATGTGGTAGTTAAATGTGTGGGTCACCTTGGCTGGGCCTGGTTGAGTGGCTGGGCAGCTGGATGTAGGATTCCCTATGAGACTGCTAATCAACTCCATGGTAGAATCTACTGTGAGCAGCTGAGTAGCTGCCTTAGAGATGGGGTCTGCTTCCTGTATATAAGGAGAAGCCTTGGGGTACAGTCTCTAGTTTATGGCATGCTTGAACTCTGCATGTAGCCAAGTCATTGTTCAACAACATGCCATGCTCTGACAATCTTGGAACTTTGAGTGGACTTGAGTCAATGACCTGCTCTGTTGTTTGCTAACATTGGGACTGTGCCATTTTATTTGTTGACCTTGGGCTTGTTAGCCTCAGCAGCCAGTAGCTGCCTGAGTGAAGAGATGCCTCTAGGTTCAGTGGGCCGGGAGCAGGAGGCAGAGCTAAAGTCCAAGGTCAAGGGGCTTTCACACAGCCCCTAAAACCTGGCACTTGGAACTCGGACTTCTAGCCTCCTAAACTGTAAGACAGTAAACTCCTATTTCTTCAAGCCATGCCATTTGTGGTATATTCTTGTCAGAGCAGTACTAGGTAACTAGAACACCAGATATTAAACCATACTATAAAACAACTTTAAATACAGTACAGCACTGAAATAGCCTAAAATCCATAAATAGATCCAAGAACATACAGTAATTGGCTATATGGTAACATTTCAATTCCAGGAAGAAGATAAATGTTATTCAGGAAATTATGTTGGGTTCCTACATGTTTTCTTTAAAATAACTAAATACATTTCAGATAAACTAAAAATTAAATGTAAAAAATGAAACCAAAAGCATGTTTTATTAATAAACAAATTAAAATCAGCACAAGATCTTTTGACACTAAAAAAAAAAAAGAATTTGACAAAATCCAGTGTTGGTAAAGATGTGAAGAGAAAAGCAATCTCATTTATAAATGATAGGAGTAAATTTGTATTTCAATATGCCTCAACTGTCTCTTTGACCCATCATTTTTACGTATATGAATTTACTTTAAGGAGATCTTAGCCATGGGAAAAGATATATGCACACGAATATTCTTCACTTACAAAATTACTCATAAAATGAAAAGCTGTAAACAATTTAGAAGTCCATTTCTAGGGTATTGGCAGTTAAGAGTATATGCTTGTTTGCTTTTAGGGATCATATATGTCTTATGACAGAAAAAAAAATGTATGTCTCATAAAAAGTACAATCAAGAGAGGAGGTCCTATGAGATATATGATGGATCTGTTCCAAATGATCATCTAGGTTCCTTATATTGCACTACTCCATTGGTTGCTTATGGTATCATCTTCCTCTGCAGAGTTTATGTTGGCTTACCACTATAAGCACGTTACAGATCACGGTAAGGGGGGGAAGGAAGGGCACAGGTAGACCGTAACTGGAAGTTGCTCTCATAATGGCCATTCACAGCACATAATGGTCAAGGCTAGCTGGAAAGGCCAACGGGAAACATAGTTTCTACACAAGCTGTTGTTTCCCCCTACCCCCATTTACTACTAAAAAGAAAAAAATGGGTATCAAGGACTACCATTCATCTCCATCAGAGAAAATGATTACCCTACATCTTATAGTGAGAAAACGTTCACAAATTGAATATTAGATATATAGTTATTGTTATGCAAAGAGGTAATGGACATAGTAAAAACCAGATAGTATAATTCTATTTTTGTTAAATTGTGTTTACTTGTAAATTGTAAATCACTATTTTAGGAAATGTTTTCTCATTTTATCTTTGTATATGTATATACACATACACACATGTGCATATATGTGTATACATAATGTGTGTGTAACATATATACGTCATCTCTGGAAATATTCCCCAAACAGTAGTAGTAGTGATTCTCTCTGGAGAATGAGATTGCAAGTGATGTTTTCCCTTGCACTTTTCTATGTTACCCGACTATTCTACAGTTTTTAAACACAAAAACAATGATTATTTTTAAAGGAAAAAAATACAAAACTTGAAAGCTAAACACCAGAAGTAACTGCTTAAAACTTCCTTTAAGGACAATTTCAAAACTTCCTTTAAAGACCATTTCAAAACTTCTGAGCATAAAGGTGAAGTTCACATAATACTGAAGAAAATTTGGTTAAACTCTTGAGATAAATTTTTGGTCACAGAATGGCAGGCAAGCTGAGAAAAGTGCCTTAATAGAAGCACATTGTAAAGTGAGGATCTTAATATGCTCAAGAGAAGTATCAGAAAACTTAACTGACACTAGTTGGTGAGGGAAAGGGAATGAGGAACACACAAGAGCCTTTTATTCATCATGCTTTATTTCTTAAACTGGATAATGAGTTCTAGCTGCTGGCTGTAAGTTTGGATGTTTTATGTCTATTACTTAATAAAAAATGTTTTAACTGAATGAGAGATTAAGTAAATGTTTCTATTTGGATAAAATTACAAACTGTATCAACTTAACTGCTTCTATCTTGTTTGCCGTATTTAAATTAATGATATCTGGAAAGATGTTAACTTGTAAAGTGAAGAAATCTTTAACAAGATTTATGAGGTTTTTTGTGAACATGGGGTCAACTAAAAAAAATGTATAGTTGTAGCCAACTATGTTGTTGTTATGTGCTGTCGAGTCAGACCCAACTCATAGCGACCCTTCCTTGGGTTGCAGAGGCAGTATCACTACAGAAGTAGATTGCCCCATCTTCCTCCCAAGGAGCGGCTGGTGGGTTTGAACCACCAGCTGTCTGGTTAGCAGTCAAGTGCCTTAGGCACTATGATACCAGAGCTCCGTATGGTATAAATATAAAAAATGTATAGTTGTAGCCAACATACTAGACATAAAACTTCAGGAGAGGCAACTGGAATTAAAGTTACTGTGCATTTGGAATACATACCTTGCTTATGTAACTGCCTCAAAAAATACCAAAAATATCAAACCCATTGAGTTGATTCTGACTCACAGTGACCTTATAGGACAGAACAGAACTGCCGCCTAGGATTTCCAAGCATATAAATCTTTACAGAAGCAGATTGCCACATCTTTCTCCCCCAGAGCAGCTGGTAGGTTCGAACCTCTGACCTTCTGGTTAGCAGCCAAGAACTTTAACCACTGTGCCACCAGGGATCTTCTTTTAAGAATACCTCTCATGAAAACTTTTGCTTTGGAAGAGTTTTCAGTATTTTTAACTGGATTTTAAATGACAAATCATATAATAAAACCAACGCCAGCTGCTGTTATGTCAATTCTGACTCATGGCCACCACCCCATATGTACAGATTAGAACTGCAATCCACAATTCTCAGGGCTGTGCCCTTTGAAAGATTTCCTGATCTTTCTTCCATCTACATAAGTAGATTGCCCAGTCTTCCAAGGAGTGGCTGGTGGGTTTGAACCACCAGCCTCCTGGTTAGCAAATGCCTTAAACATGCCACCAGAGCTCCTAAGACATCTTTAGGTGGGTTTGAACTGTTAGCTCTCCTGTTAATGGTTTAGTAACTATTTGTGCCACCCAGTTAGTACATATGTGTGTGTGTGTGTGTGTGTATATATATATACCCACCAGCCACTCCTCGGAAGGAAGGTTGGGCAATCCTACTTCCGTAGTCATACTGCCTCAGAAACCCAAGGAGGGGTCGCTGAGTCGGGTTTGACTCGACGGCACATAACAACATATATATATATATATATATATATATATATATATATATACATATACATATACATACATATATATATACACATGCGCATATAGGACCTCTGGTGGGGTAGCGCCTAAGGCATTTGACTGGTAACCAGAAGGCTGGTGGTTCAAACCCACAAGGCACTCCTCGGAAGATTGGGCAATCTACTTCCATAGTAATACTGCCTCAGAAACCCAAGGTGGGGTCGCTGAGAGTCGGATGCGACTCGACAGCATTGAGTTTGTTTTTTTTATACACGCATGCGAGCACAAAACATATACACAGCCACGGTAAGTAGTTTGAAGACCTGACTATAAACTGTTTCCTTAAAGGGGAAAAAATGTTTAACTCCATGATGTGAATTAAAAAAAAAAAAACAATTAAATTAGCATATAAATGGAGTAAACCATTTTAAGACCTTACATGTTGCAATGGAGATATGCAGTAAATTCTAGGAAAGGAACTAAAACAGTAAAAGTTTATGTAAGTATCAAGCTAATAGAAGGGGATAATAGTATACAAAAATTCTAAAAGAGTCATAAAAAGAAAAAGGAATATAGACTAGGTAAGAAAAATAGCTACAAAGCAGGAAACAGGGACGGTGAAGGCAAGAAGTAATGGTTGTCACAAATATAGTCAATGTGGCAATGGGAAGCAGAGCATTATAGGAGTTGACATATCATTACCCTGTCTACTTGAGCTTAAAGATCATGCTAAGATTTTTTTTAAATAGGAAAAATACATAGCCAGATGAGACCTCAGGCTTCTTTTTTACCAAGATGCAGTGTCCCCACTGACATCCAGAGTAGTGGGAATCAACCACATAAATGGCTAACCTATTTTCTAGGCTAAGTGGCACCATCTCAAGGGAAATTGGTTAAGACTTACAATTTCTACATTAGAAGTACAGCTCATTAAAAACTAAAAACTTACTTCTGCAGTGGCTGGAACATGAGTGATACTTCAACAGTCCTAGATGTCTTTGCTACTATCAGAGCTCCAAACTGACACTAGTCCTTAGTCACTAGCTCTATTACTCCCTTCAACTCCAAAATTTTCTATAAATGCCAACTTGTAACCTCTAATAGGAAGATGCTTGTCTTTTTCTCCTAAGAAACTTACTATTTTAACAGGCAGTCATTGGACTATGAATGAGTTCTATACCCACCTGTCAAATTTATACAAAAATCAGAACACCTACATAAGGCTCGTCTAATGTTGGTAAAACTGTTAAAATGTGCCTTTCTATGCATAAAAAACATTAACACTTTCAGATATACAAACACATCTTTAACATAGTTTTGATACACATCACAAAGTAGCACCTGTTATTAAATTGCCCGCAGTGCAGAAAGCAAGGTCTCCGCGCCTGCACTCACTCTTTGCACCCTCCTTTGGAAGCGATGGCGACAGTTTCGATCTTGTTCCTCTTGCACCTGGACTCTCCCACCCTACCATGCGGTGCCCAGGAGCGTGGCGCACAACTAGGTCTGCATAGCCAAGGCCAGTGACACCATGCCAAGCCACACTGCAGACAATGCTGAAACAGAGCACAGCCAAGCCGTGTAGAGCAAACTGCTCACTCTCGGCTGCAATGGACAAGCTGTGTTGCTGCCATCCTGTGTGCCCCTCTATCACCTCCTGGGCTCTATTCAAGGTGGACCCAAGTCTGGGTCAAGGTAGGTGTTGAGCATGCCCACTGGCTGCTGCAGGAGGAGTCTGGACACCACTTGGCTCCCCTAGTCTCTCTGGGTTTGCGCTAAAGACACACATAAGAGGTTGGTTCATAACTACAGGCTATACTGATGTCAGAGGGTATTGCCTGTACTTCTTTCATCTTTTCAAATAACCAGTTACAATGTTTCTATGAATGTAAAGTTCCTTAAAGCTCCAACTGTAAGAATAAAGGATTAATTAAGTAGTAAATTTAAAAACTGAGTATTAAAAATTGAACCAAGTTAACAATTCATGGCAGTAAAAATGTTAGTAAAGATATTTTTATATACATCAGCAGAGCTTTACTAAAATTGAAAAGTACTATTCATATCCCAAGACCTTCTCTTTTTCATCCATGCATTACACCTCCATCACCATTACCCCCAACAAGAGCTTTTAAACCATCTTTCTATAAACACAATGAAATTGTTCAAATTTCCCAGTTAGAAATAAGTGAATAAAATCATTTTTGTACAAAGGACCTCAAAGTATACAATTATTTCTGAGTCATTAAATAAGGATTTAAAAAAAAAAAAACAAGTTTTTGGTCATCCTTTTAATTTACCATTTCCCAACTTGTCCCCATCACGGCACACAGGAAAATAGTATACGTATTGCATGCTAGAGTAAACTGGAGAGTATTAAAGGCTCTGGCTATCTCAACTGGAGCCCAGGATGCAGATGGCTGCGAAATTTGTAAAGCTATGCTCATTTACAAGAATTACTCTAAAAAGGAATTTTAAAGAGTTCTTTAACATATTCCCTTACACATATACAAGTTTTATAGACATGGAAAGTAACCAGAAATGCTTGACATTTTGACTACAACCATCTACTTGTTAAGGGAAGGCATAATGAGTATTTAAAGTCAAGCCTAAAGCTATAGCTTTATATTTTAGTCAATGTTAAAATTATGAACTTAAAGGCCATTTGCAACTGAAGTGCTCTCTTACATAAAGCATTGAAAAGTTAATACAAGTACTAGTTTTAAGCAGTCCAACAAGTAAGTCTAAGCCACATTTATTTGCACATGTATAGTAATGGGCAACAGATATACTCCAAGTCCATACAAATGTATAAAACAACAAAGTTAATAATCACTTGGTACACTTCATGTGTTATCCTGCTTACAAAATTTCAAGTCTAGATGAACTTCCCTCATTTTGTAAACTTTCACACAATACTTCCTTAAACAAAAATTATTAAAAACACTATTGGCATGTTTCAGAGCCAACACAAAAGTTAAGACAAGACCACAAACTCAAAAACCAAGTTTAGAAGATAGATCTTTTCTACCTCCCTCCCCTAGAGTGATTTCCTCTAACAGAAGTTTAAAGTGTATCACATAAATAACCATGGAGACAGAAGAATGATGCTCCCATTATCAGGAAGAAAATGCCAACCAGGTATCATTTTAAGTTATCTACTGAACCTTAATATATGGTTTAAATATGAGAAACAGGAGAAAATGTTCAGATTAAAATTAACAAGGGACATTAGAAAATAATAAATGATTTTATAAAGAACAAACTATGGTCCCAAACAAAGCTGCAAAGATCTGACTTCGACAACTCAAAATTACTGTCCAAGTGAGGAAACCTTCAAAAACATTCTAAGCATGTTCAGTATCTAGTGATAAAAGCTGAAAATGATATCAAGAGAATATTTATTATACAACTGTCAACGAAGATATCTCAAAAATAATGAAAGAAATGCACATTTATTTCTACAAAAGCAATGTATGATACAGAATTAGTAGGAACAGACTTTAAAGTTTTACCTATTAAAATATACAGATTCTTACTGAAGAGTATAAGGTATTTAAAAAAGATGACAAGGGATGTTAATCTTTTTTTATTATTATTATTTTTACATATTTTGGAACCTCACATAATTTTGATAAATAACTCTTACAAAATTATGCAAAAAGTACAAGAATGTCTGGTAAACAAAGTCTGTATTTTCCAAAAAGATCTTTTTTACAACATGCAATTCTTAAGGCAGCATCCTCCTTACAAGGAAAGGTAATCCTTTTACTCATCAAATCTTCTGCTGCAAAGAATAGGCTAAGAAAGCCTGGCTTCTTCCATTAACGCCTTTTGTCTTTCCTGTCTGATTTCCGGTCTCTTTCACTTCTTGAAGATCTTTTGCCTGATCGACTACTCTCTGATATAGACCTCTTTCTGTCGGACCGGGAATTCTTATCCTTTGATCCTTTTGTATCTCTACTACTACCACCTTTTGAAGATTTGTGACTTCTCTCTAGTCCTGAAGTATCCCTTCGCTTACGATCCACGCTCCTTCTGTGCTTTCTATCTCTATTATGTCCCCGGCCCCTACTTCGACTTCTACTCTCACTACTACTGGTAGTGCTGCTGCTACTGTCTCTGCTACTGCTGCCACTTGTACTGGAGCTGCTACTGGAACTACTTCGACTACTACTACTGCCACTGCTAGAACTGCTTCCACTGCTGCTACTGGTTGAACTGCTACTAGAACTACTACTGCTACTGCTTCGACTTCTACTCTTGCTATTTTTATTTCTAGCTCGACCTCTGCTTCTGCTCCTAGTTTTGGTTTTGGCTTTGCTTTCTGGATGCACTGTCAAGACTGGCTCTAGTGGTACCTCAGTAAGTTTTACAGATTCTAGAGGAAACTCCTTCCTTTCAGGTAGTAAATGCCCTTGTTCCTGAATAACCTGAGGTGGTAGCTGTAAAACAGCCAATGGCAACGTCTCAGGCTGAGAAAGAGGCAAGGGCTGGAGTATTGGTTGGGGCTGAGACTGGGACTGAGATTGGAGCTGGGGCTGAGGTTGAGCCAAAGGCTCTGGTTGGGTCTCAGATTCCTTTTCATTTTCCTCAGGCTCCTTTTCTGTTTCTATAGCACTAGCATTCTCTTTTCCAGGAGAGAGAGATTTACATTCTTTATCTGGCTCAACTTCAAACTCCATCTCTGGCTCCATTTCTTTGCTAGTTTCAGTTTCTGAAGGTTCTACACTTTCAACTTGATTAGTTTCCATTATCTCCTGCTCAGCAATTACATTTTGGACATTTTCAACCATCTCTAACACATCCATAACTTCTTCAGGCTGACTATCTTGCTGCTTCTCACTTTCCTTTACCTCAATTTCCTCCTCCATCTTAACCTCTATTTCCTGTTTTTGCTCCTCCTCCTCCTGTTCTTTCTCTGGATCACTATGAACTATACCTACTTCCTTTTCCTCTTCCTCTCCTGCTTCCTCTATTTCTACATCATTGTGCTGATTACCTGTCTCCTCCAATTCTTCCTCACGCTGAGCCACCTTACCCTCTTCCTGTTCCGCCTTCTGTTCTTCATTACGCACCACCTGATGCTCTTTTTCCTTCATTGATTGTCTTCTAGGCCTAGCCTCCATTTTATTTATTTGTTCTGCAAATTCGATGCGTCTACCTTCAAATAAAGCTAAAGAATAAAAAATTTACATGTATGAAATTTACTATGATTAAAAAAATCAAAGTCACAACTTCATACCTGGTCACATACTGTCATTAAGGTTCATATAAATGTATTTGTGTAAAAAGATGATAACAAAAGACTTATTTCAGCAAATAAAATAATTACCAAAAGAAAAACTTACTAGAAACCAATATATTGAAAAACTAGTAGCAGGCCAAACTAAACTATATTATCTAGCTGACTAGAAAACAATAATCTTGCTATTCAACTTTATACTTGGTTTAGATGAACTTCTAAAACCAGTTTATGGTATTACGTATCATGCATTAATTTTTCTGATCCCAAGGAGAGACAGATCATCTAATTACTACATTAATAGCGTCTACCCTTCTATGTGTTCACTTTCTTTCCCTTGCTTCATTAGCATTTACAGGATATGGCCACTGAAAGTATCAAACAAAAAGAAGTCATCTTACTCAAATGCTTAAATGTATGCACACGCACCACCTACAAAATATAAGTTTAAGGTTAAACTCCATCATTAAACAAATTCACCTACAGCCCAAATTCATTAGCATCTTAGAATATCTCAAAACCAACAGAGAAACATTAAACCATAATTATTTTAAGAAACAAATGTGTTTATATGTCACACTGCCTGTTAAGAAAACGTCAAGGGTCTTTTCATATACTTACCATTCATTTTCCTCTGCGACTCTTCTATTAGTTTTTGGGTAGCTGGACACATTCTTCCAGGAATATAGAACAAATGGGGCTTTGTCTTAGTTCTTATATATTTAATTATCTTGGCATTATGCTCATTCCACTCTTCTTGCTAGAAAAAAGATAAAAGGTCAGTACTTCTGTAAACATGAAGGAATACCAATCTTAGGATTTCAAAACACTACTCACCAGCTGTGCAAGCTCAACTTTCTGTTCCAAAAGCCGCAGTTCTGTCTGTTTAGCACGTCTCTCTTCAAACAGTTCTCGCCTCTCATTTTCAACCTGCTTTCTCTCTTCTTCTGCCTGCACTTCAAGTTTCTGTTCAATTTCCTGGCGCCTCTTTTGCTGAAAAATAAATAATCTGCTTTAATATGTATGATTTATAGTAGGGAAGAAAAGCATACTTGGTTTCAATTAAGTTAAAAGGGCTTTGTCTTCATACATTCTCTTCATTGTTGTTATTTCCAAATCAAACAATTTGATAAAGGCAAAGGCTTGGTAACTAACCAACTAGCCATACTTCTGCTTCAGAGAACTACCAATTTACTCAAGTATTTCTCAAAATTTACTCTTCAAAAGCATTAAGATGCTTCTAAGCTTTTTTATAATCTTAGCAAAGTTAACAGGCACAAATTGAAATAAAATATTAATCACCTTTAAAATTTCCTCTAATTGAATTCTTATTCCCTTCTCACTATAGTTCCCTAAGAAGTAGTTAAGTTGGGTTTCAACTAGACAGATACAAATTTGTAGCATTAATGAAAGAAAAACTTACAGAAAGATGATACAGCTAAATAAACTATGGAGGGCAGGAAACATTTATGGTTTGGTTAAATAATTACCAACTACATGTATGTGTAAGTAAGTCTTATAAATTAGAATCATCAAACTAGTTGCAAGATCACTGTGTTCAATTTCCTTCTTTGCGACAAAGCACTCAGAGACCTAAAGACATGAAGGGACTTGTCCAAGATCATACAATTGCATTGTTACCTTAAAACTAGAGCCCAGATTCCCATGGGACACAGAACCAGGCACTTTCCATTATAAATACAAAGATCATTCAATTACTTCATAGCTCCTCAAAAAAAGACCAGTTAACAAAATAACAACTTCAGAAAGTTTTGTTAATAAGTTCATCCTTAGCTTCATTTTAGGCTTGCAACTGACCACTTAAAATACCTAAAACTCACTGCCCTTGAGTCGGGTCCAACTCATAGTGACCCTTCCTTGGGTTTCTGAGGCAGTATCACTACAGAAGTACATCGCCCAACCTTCCTTCCGAGGAGCGGCTGGTGGCTTTGAACTGCCATCCTTCTGATTAGCAGTCAAGTAAGTACCTTAGATACTATGCCACCAGAGCTCCCTTAAAATACATAAAGTACATAAACTACATAAAGTAAAGGAAATACTGCATAAATACCCTTTCAGTAGCAACAGTGGATTCTTGCTTAAATTTCTGAAGTGTGCCCATCAACAAGCCAAATATTCGTCGATTCCTAAAGAACAGAAAAAGATCCATTTCATTTAAACCCACCATTTCCCAACATCTGAACTACCCCTTTTTCTTAAAATAGCATGACAAATATAATTTGACAGAAATTTTCCCCCTCAGAAGAGTAGTAACGATACCTTTGCTTTCCCTTTTCATCCATATTTTGATCCTGGATAAGGTCTCTACGTGTACGCTCTTTGGAGGTAGCTACAACTGAAGACTGCAATGCTGGCTGTAGAAGAAAAGAAAATGTGAATTATTAAACCAATATATAAGTGGCGTGCTATTAAATGTAGTAAGGGGAAAACACCTTATTCACTCTCTACTAGGCTTTTAGTCATAATACATTAATAATAAAATGGCCAAATACAGGTAAATGCAACAATTATCCTTTAACTACTTTTACATGTACAACTCAGTGACATTCAAATTTTGTCATCACCTTTAAAAGAAACCCATTGATCCTTCAAAAGAAATCCTTTTGCCCTTCCTACCCACCCCTAGTCCAAACCGGTCCCTGCAATTGCCTAGCCCAGATATTTCATTTAAGTGAGATCACACAATATTTGTCTTTCTGTGTATGGTTTATTTCATTCAATGTTTTTATCAAGGTTCATTAATGTAGCATGTTGTTATCAGAACTTCAGTTCTCTCTACGGCTAAACATTCCCTTTTATGTGTATACTCCATTTGGTTTATTATTTGTTGATTGACACTTGAATTATTTTCACTCTTTGGCTAGTGTGAATATTGCTGCAATACACAGTGTTGTACAAATATATTTTTGTACTCCTACTTTCAATCTTTTGGGTACCCAGGAGTGAAATGTTAGGTATAACAACCTTTTTAACATCATCATCCTCTGGGTCGCTTTCTTGGCGTGATTCTCTCCTCGTCCGACGCTCCCCGCCCAGCCTGTCATAGGAAAAGTAATTTAAATGTCTACTGAGGAATATGATTTAAGTATATACCAAGGGCAAATGCCTACATTTTCTAGGACTCATTTACAGACGTTTCATTCTATCATCTGCAGTCAATTTTAGTCTTCCAGTATTTAAAAGATAACATGTCACTAATGCCCAAATTAAATTCTGATGTAAATATTTCTCACATAGGCTAAGTTCTGTAATACATGACAGAAAAAAAGTAAAAACAAACAATTTCCCTCTACTCTTACTCTTCTCATAATCTTCACTTTTTTTTGACCTTCACTTTTATTAATAACACTTATTTTGGTCACATTTGTGCTATTGTCAAGAAAGACTGAGGTTTCATAGATACTGGCTATCTCTACTCTGATACCAAGGGAATAGACAAAGGGAAACTGGTATTTATTCAACTCTAACACAACTCAATTCAACAATACTTATTAAATATTTATAGTTATGTGCTGAGAAAACAGGATTCTTTCAGACATTTTTTTCTAACATACCTACTGACTGCCCCTTCAAGGTCTCTCTGTTTGGCTGGGGGTCCTCCTCCACTATCTGAGAATCCACGCCTGCAAATTGAAAATTTCCAACATTAAGTACTTGAAATTTGAGATAAATGGTACTTCTACTTAGCAAGAGAATATTGAGGTGTTTTTTGTTCTTTTTTAAAAATTTCCCAATTACACCAAACCGAAACTAAACCACTGCCATCTAGTCAATTCCAATCATAGTGACCCTATTGGACAGAAGAGAACTGCCACAGAGGATTCAAAGCTGTAATATTTATGGGAGCAGACTCCATCTTTTTCCTGTGAAGTGGCTGGTGGGTTCAAACCACAGACCCTTCTGTCCACAGCCAAGTATTTAACCACTGTGCAATCAGGACTCCCTTTTCCAATTAAAACAACCTTTAAATGAACCTTCACTTCCAAAATACATCTAAACCTTCTTCCTCCCTAACTACAAGAGTATATTATTTTCCACAAAATTGGGAGTGTAAACAATAAATTCTCCTATCTTGAGTTTTGGTTTCAAGTTAAGTGAAATTTTACTATAACTACATATAGAAAAGTACACCTAACTGATCAGAGGTCACAAATGAAAACACTGCTAATATTGGCTCTATCATAAATTTTGTTTAAACCAAAACGTTAATTTACCATAAAAATTACCAATACTCTTAGCATAAGTCTTAAATCCTAAGGAAATCTTACCTCAGCAATAAACTACCACGTCCTCTACCTCCACCAGGACCAGAAAGGGCCAGCAATCTGGCTTGGATGGGCCTGTAAGATATTTGAAAATCAATACAGAAACTGTACGTACACGCATCTAATAGCACCGAATACTTTCACGGTTAAGATTTATCATACAAAAATAACTACAGAAGCTCTAAATACTTGGTTTCAAAACCACGTGTTTGAAACCGAACAGGAAGTACTATCTGATATGAACTTCCTTGTTTTTCTATAACTAATATCATAGAAACTCCATTTGCTTCAATGCCACTACACATCAACACTTCTAGATTTGGTCCTAATTCCACCAACCCCGGGCCAGCTGCACATGGGTGCACGTGAGGGTCTCAGGGCCAGCCTCGGGCCGGGTGACTCCCAAAGAAGGGCTTTGTGCTGCAATTCGGGCCTATAGGGACGAAGGCGGGAATCGGCAGCCCCGGCCTTCGCACAAGACGGGAAGCCACCACGACCCCACTCTCCTCGCTCACGCACCTGAGCCCAAGGCCCCACCTGAAGACTTCCCACCTCACGAAAGAGTGGGTTCTGCCGCCGCCCCAAAACAGGCCACGATGTTCCAGTCTTCTCAGAGCTGAGCGCCCTCCCCGCCCCCACTTCACCTCAGCGTCGAGGGGGTCCCTCTCCGAGCCTGCAGTTCCCTCCGGCTCGTACCTCACATCATTCGGATCCCGCCCGGTGAGCTTGCGAATGTTCTCATCCACATTCTTTAGGCTCTCTTTGGCCTTTTCTAGCTGCTCCTGCAAAGTTCTCACTGCGACCGCCATCTTCTCCCCGCTGCAGGCTTCACGACTGCTCTCTCTACAGGCCGAGGCGGCCGGCCGCGCCGCGAGACGCGAAAGGACTGACAGTTCTGCCCAGCCAATGATCATAAGTCATTGTGTTTCGGCCTCAACCAATAAGCCACCGGAAGGGGGGAAATTGCCGGCCTTTGTGACTCTGGACCAATGAAAATCTGCTAAGATGTCACCTCCCCCCCACAATTAACTAGGGATGGTCGGGCGCAGCTTCTAGCGCAGAGCTGGGGCGGGTTTGAGAGTGCCTAGGTCCTCGGGGACATGGGCTTGAGGCTGGATATTCTGGCGAAGAGCAGGAAGTTTTCCGCCCTTCTAACCTGTAATATGATATGATTTACATCGTTTTAGTAACCTAATGAAATGAGAGTAGGATCTAGGACAGTGTTTTTTTCCCTCCATCTTCAGTCAAACATTTGACTAGAGAGGGCGTGGCGGTGCTTTTCATGCGCATGCCCAGAATGGATGGGGGGGGGGGAAACGCAAGCTTTAATTAGGTTAAACTAAAACCAGCAGAGAGAATCCACGGCTGAAGGAATAGGGAAAGTTATTAATCATAATAAAACTCCACTGTCATCGAATCCATTCCAATTCATGTTGTTGTTGTTAGGTACCAATAAGTTGGCTTCTACTCACAGGGATCCTATGTACAACAAAACAAAACACTGCCCAGAACCACAACAGCCTCACAATCTTTCGTATACCTGAGCCCATCGTTGCAGCCACTGTGTCAGTGCATATTCTCGAGGACCTTTTCCTTGTTAACTGACCCAAGCGTGATATCCTTCTCCAAGGAATGGTCCCTTCTAACAACATGACCAAAGTAGGTGAGAAGTCTGGCCATTCTCGCTTCCAAGGAGCATTCTGGCTGCACTTCTTCAGGGACAGATTTGTTCCTTCTTCTGGCAGTCCATGGCATTTTCTTTGCTAACACCACAACTCAAAGCATCAACTCTTCTTGGGTCTTCCTTATTCATTGTCAAGCTTTCACATGCATAAGAGGCAGTTGAAAATATCATGGCTTGAGTTAGGTGCACTTTAGTCTTCAAAGAGACATCTTTGCTCTTCAGCACTTTAGAGGTCTCTTGTAGCAGATTTGCCCAATACAATACCGTCTGATTTTTTTTTCCCCTCCCACTTCCTCCCCATACTTACCTCTTCCCTGTGTCTTTCCCTCCATACACTCCTTACACTCCTGCCCCCTGAGCTGTCTCCCAGTGAATACACAGCCCTTCTATTTTCACATGATTGTTCTCTCCAGGGAGTGTATCTACCTCAGGTAAATGTTCACCTCATATGCCTGTCTTTTGTTTGACAGGAAGCCATAGGAATGGGTTCAATTCCAGACCTGAAGTGCAGCTAGGGGCCATAGTCTCAATGGTTCTACCAGGATCTATCAGACCACCAAAACTGGTCCTCCCCTCACCTTTTTTTTAATGATTTTGAGTGTTGTTCCACATTATTCTCCCACTGTATACTGTATCCAGGACCTCCTACAGAGATCCCTCTTTGAGCAGTTGACAGTGCTAGCCAAGCACCATCTAGTTCTTCCGGTCTCATAGTCATATAGGCTGAGGATGGCATGGTATACCAGTTGCTTAGATTAATTGTTTCCATGCATGTTTGGTTTTCTTCATTCTTCTTGGCTCTGGACAAGCTGAGATCCATCATTGCATCTAGATGGCTGCTTGCAAGCTTTTAAAATCCTGATCGCTACTTGCCAAAGTAAGATGTGGAACAATGTTTTGTATAGTATGTTATGTCAATTGAGCTTGATGTCCCTTGTGACTATGGTCTCGAGCCCACAAATCTAACTACTCACTCCCTCTGGGTAGCTGGCTGTGGCCAAGAAGTGACTACAACTTTGTCCCTTGTCAGCTCTACTATATACCTGGGAATTCTTACAGAACATACCAATACATTTGTAGAAACATTGTCTGCCAACCCTATGCATGATCTTGGGCACACTCTCCAATGCATAGACATACCTAATAGTTCACCTGTCCACCCATCTATCCACCTATATATCCATGTTTGCCTTCACTGACAACGCAGTTCTGTATGTGCAAAAGGGTTTATCTTTGTTGTCTGTACCTCCCATGCACCTCTCTATGTCTTTCTCTTCTTTGTCTGATTTCTTGACTGCTGCTTCCACTGGTGTTGATTGTGGAACCAAGTAATGTGAAAGCTTTGATAACTTCAATCTTTTCTCCATTTATCATGATGCTACTTATTGGTCCAGCTGTGAGAGTTTTTGTTTTCTTTATGTTGAGATGTAATCCATAATGCAGACTGTGTCTCCATCAGTAAATGCTCCAAGTCATCTTCACTTTCAGCAAGCAATGGTATTTTAGCAAGTGATGGTATTGAAGGAAGAAGTTGAAGATGCACTGAAGGAATTGGCAAAAAAAAAAAAAAAACAAGGTTCCAAGAATTGACGGAATATCCACTGAGATATTTCAACAAACAGATGCCATGCTGGAGACACTCACTCAGCTATGCCAAGAGATTTGGAAGACAGGTACCTAGCCAACTGACTGGAAGAGATACATATTTGTACCCATTCCAAAGAAAAGTGTTCCCACAGAATGTGGAAATTATGTACCAATATAAATATCACACACAAGTAAAATCTTACTGAAGATAATTTAAAAAACAGTTGCAGCAGTATATTGACAGAGAACTGCCAGAAATGCAAGCTGGATCCAGAAGAGGATGTAGAACTAGGGATACCATTGTTGATGTCAGATAGATCTTGGCTCAAAGCAAAGAACACCAGAAATATGTTTACTTGTGTTTTATTGACTATATACAGGCATTTGATTGTATGGACCATGACGAATTATGGATAACATTGAGAAGAACGGGAATTTCAGAACACTTAATTGTACTCATGAGGAACCTGTACATAGACCAGGAGGCTGTCATTGTAACAGAACAAGGGGATACTGCATGGTTTAAAATCAGAAAAGGAATGTGTCAGGGTTGTATCCTTTCCCCATACTTATTCAATGTATATACTGAGCAAATAATCCAAGAATCTGGACTATCTGAAGAAAAACATAGCATTAGGGTTGCAGAAGGACTCATTAAATTCCAACTCATAGCAACACCCATTTGGTTTCCAATGCTGTAAATCTTTACGGAAGGAGTTTGCCTCATCTTCCTACCATGGAGCAGATGGTGGGTTTGAACTGCTGACCTTCTGGTTAGCAGCCAAATGTCTTACCCACTACATCACCACAGCTCATTATTAATCATAATGTTGTTGTTAGTTGTTATGTGCCGTCAAGTCGGACCTGACTCACAGCGGCCCCTCCTTGGGTTTCCGAGGCAGTATCACTATCACTACGGAAGCAGATTGCCCCATCTTCCTTCCGAGGAGTGGCTGGGGGGTTTGAACCGCCAGCATCCTGGTTAGCAGTCAAGTGCCTTAGCCACTATGCTACCAGAGCTCCCATTAATCATAATAATGAATGATTATTATGGGCTAGTCTTGTCCTTGACTCTTTGTATAACACATTACATACCTTGTTCTTCACAAATCAAAGCTTGGCTAAAAATGCCCCTTATGAGGAAATTGAGACTGGAGATATGTAACCGTTCCTAGGTCACTCCAGCTAAGAATTACCATTGGATCATAGCCTGTGCGAGGCTGTACAAAAATTTAAAGAGCTATGGTGATACAAGGAGCTCTGGTAGTGGAGTGCCTAAGGTACTCTACTGCTAACCAGAAGGTTGGTGGTTCAAACCCACCAGCCACCCCTCGGAAGGAAGGTTGGGCAATCTACTTCTGTAGTGATACTGCCTCAGAAACCCAAGGAGGGGTTGCTATGAGTCAAATCCAACTTGATAGCAGTGTTTTTTTTTTTTTTTTTTAATGGTGAAACAGGTGGGCAGACATGAGTGATTTATTGTTTACACTTGGCCTAGAGCTTGTTGGTTTAAGACTGGGTACTGTGTATCAGCTTTGAGGATAAAAGCCTAGAACAATATAGCTGGGGTTTTTATTCTGATAGAACTTGTAGACTCTTGAGGGAGCAATAGTCATTCATTCAATAAGTATTTATTGAGTGCCTAGTATCTGCCAGGCATTCAGCTTTGAACCAGAAGTTCCAAGGTTCAAACCCACCAGCTGCTCTACCAGAGGAAGATTAGGCAATTTACTTCCATAAAGATTTACAGCCTTCAAAACCCAATGGGGGTTGTCATGAGTCAGAATTAACTCATTGGCAGTGGGTTTGGTTTGGTTTGCTATCTGCCACCACCACCACTCGTCTGTCAGTTTGTTGTATTGTGGTGGCTTGTGCATTGATACTGGAAGACATGCCACTGATATTTCAAGTACAAGCAGGGTCATCCATGGTGGATAGGTTTCAGTGGAGCTTCCAACTAAGACAGACTAGTAGGAGAGGCCTGATGATCTACTCCAAAAAATTTGTCAATGAAAACCTTATGAATCTCCTTGGGTTTCCAAGGCATATCGCTATGGAAGTAGATTGCCCAACCTTGAGGGGGAAAAGTACAACTGGGTAAAAGGAATAATTATTTAATTTTGATATTGAGTATGCTTGTTTTCTTTGATCTTCATTACAACCCTGCATAGTAGACAGTACCTGGGGCATGAGAGTGTAGCTTTGGTAGATCTTACCCACCAAGGGGAACAATATTTCCATGGGGGAAGTGTTTTCAGAGTTAACCAAAAACATAGGATCTATTCCTGCTACCAGAGGATCTATCCAACTTTTTGGGAGAGGATCAATGGGATACTATATTCAGCACTTAGTAGGTGATCAATAAATATTAGTTACCCTTCTAGTCTCCAAACAATTCTAAAGACCACCATGTTACCATAGTTAGAGAAATTAAACTATAAATTGGTCAGTTGCTTAAGCTTTGACTTTTTGTTGGGCTTGGACTTTTGTTGCTTTGATGATGATGATGAGGGTAAGGATGCAATCTGAATATAAAGGAGCTGTTTCACATAGAGGGAATTTCAGTGCTGCAAAAATTAAGATTATGCTGGAAAAATTCTCCTCAAAATTATTTCAAAATTGTTCTCAAAGGCTTACATGGAATTTGCTATCTTTGATTTCTCCAATGAATTTAATAAACTGATCTAAAAGTTAGAAGTAACAGGTAAAAAACCTATCATACTTAAATTCATAAAACATTATCTTAAATTCCTGTGAAAGAGCATAAAGAGTTGACAGGTTATAGTTCCTAAGAATTCTGAGAAAACTCAATATGGTAATTTGAGGAAGCAATGAATTTAATTGGAGAAGATTGTGAAGTACTAAGAAAAGAACTAATCGCAAGGTAAAAACATTTTAAAACCAGAGTTTGCCAAATTTAAGATGTAATTATGATCTCACATATGTATTTGCATGTCTGCAAGAGTTAAGTCTCTTATCAGCATGGATTCTTTATGAATTCTTTCCCACAGTAATGTCGTTATTTTTGAGTTCTTTAGCACTTTTCCATATCACTTAATTCTGTTTAGTTTGTATTCTCTAATTATTTTGTATTTTCTGATTAAAGTATATGAATATATATAATTAATTTTTTTTCCCTTACTCTACTCTGCAACTCCTAGCCACCTCCAACATCCATTGTCTTATACTCCATTCCCACCGCTGCCTGGAGGTGAACAAAAAGGCTTTAAATCTTTTTGCATACCCAGGCTTAATCCAGTTAGGGCAATTTCTCATTATATAGCGCCTAAGGCTAACCAGTTCTTTCAGTTTGAGAAATGCTGAGCGTGTTCTTCCTTTTTGGTTTTCAGACTCCAGGTCTTTGCACATTTCATTATAGTAATTGGCTTTGT
>NW_006921638.1:11238067-11243545 GCF_000298275.1 Orycteropus afer afer | reverse complement strand
ATGATGGGCTCGAGTATAGCAGGGATTGTGGGGCTGGCGCGGGATCGGGCAGTGTTTCGTTCTGCTGTGCATGGGGTCGCTATGAGTCGGAAACGACTCCATGGCACTTAACAACAACACAAAGGCTAACCAGGGGAGCTCTGGTGGCCTTAGGCATGTGACTACTAACCAGAAGGCTGGCGGTTCAAACACACGAGGCACTCCTCAGAAGGAAGGTTGGCCAATACTTCTGTAGAGATACCGCCTGCGAAACCCAAGGAACGGTCGCAATGAGTCGGATCCGACTCACCGGCACTGAGTTTGGTTTTTTGGCTTATCTACAACTTTACAGTCTAAAAATATGATGTTTTATTCACTATTTTTACAAATTTTCATATTGAGGAGCACATCCAGGAAGGAAGCTTTTGATGAAGCGAATAGAAATTGTCAATTCTCTTCCAGTTAATTACTGGTTGATGGTAGAGGGAGCGCGTTAGAGTTCATTATACTCCGGACCCCGGATATCATGCCGGGTAGGAATCTTCCCTGTGTTCTAAGGCGACCAGAGGGCGGGAACTCCGCGACCATAGAGCTGGCGGAACGCCGGGGTAGAGGGGACCGGAAGTCGTTTCTACGCCCCCCGCCCAGGGGCCTGATTTGGTCTCTGTGGGCTGGTGTACGTTCAGGTCGCTGTCAGAGGTTCGTTCGGCTGGAAGACTTGGTGTTGAGGGGTGAGCTTTCTCGGGTACTCCACTACGGGCCCACGGAAAGCCTAGTGAATTATTTGGTCTCCTAGCAACGAGGGACAAGGCCGCGGGAGGGAGCTGCGGCGCTGGCCAAGCTGCTGTGGCCCGAGCCGGAACCGTCAGGCCCGGCCCAAACGGGAGCAGAAACCCAGACCATTGAAGAAAAAGCAGGAAATGGCGGACGAGGCGTTGTTTTTGCTTCTACATAACGAGATGGTATCTGGCGTATACAAGTCCGCGGAGCAGGGGGAGGTGGTGAGTGCTGCTACAAACTCTTGAAGTCCTTTTGCAGTGACAGTACCTGTTTCCCCTAATTCTTTCCTCAGTCTTTGTTCCATCGCCAACCGACTCCCCCAAGGTGTAGCCAAATTGGTCCACGTCTAGTATCCTAAACCCTAGAACCTACCAGCTGTCTTTTTTTATATTTCAGTGTTTCGTTTCTCTTTCTTCTGATTCCTTTTTGTCTGTTCCTCTCTACCTGTGTTCTGCAGGCTACATATTTTTAGTGCCCTTACCGTGTTTTACGGCAGCGTTAACTGCAGAGTTGACGTGGGCATTCATACTTTATTTTGCTGTCACTTCCAGAACTAAGGACTGGAGAGACGTGTCCCAGCCCGAGAATCCTGTCTCTCCCTTTTCATCTCGACCTCCTACTACTAGTCCACACAACATAACAGGAGCCTGATGAGGGTATGAGGTCAGACAAAGGGAAGCTTGCAGGAGTTATGATAGTTAGGAAAAGCAAATTAATTTAGAAAATACTTGTTTAATGACTGTTATGGTTTGAATTGAATTGGGCCACTTCAAAATATGTGTTGGAGTTCAGACAAGTGGATGTAATCCTATTTGGAATAGGTTTTTCTAATGAGACTACAGTGTAGGTCTTGGGCCAAACTTAATTACAGTAAAACCTGTGAGAACAAAAACTTGATGGGACTGCCTAGTATTTTGTGCTCTTGCACATTTTTCGTCTTTGACAAGTTGGAGACTTTCCACTTTTACATCGCTCGTTTTAGTGGAAAATATTTGTGTTTTTCTTCTCTGACAGTTTTCTGCTTTATACAGGTTCCATCTTTCACAGGTTTTTCTGTACTTCTGAATCATAAAAAGAGTGTGTTAGACACAGAAGACTCAGGGAAAGACAGATGCTCTGTGATGAAGACAGAGTCAGATAATTTACAAGCTCAGGAACTCCAAGGATTGCCAATTTATAGAAAGTGAAATAGACAAAGAAAGACCTCTCCCTGGAGCTACACTATGAATTTGGACTTTTGAACTGTGGGAAAGTAAATTTCTATTCTTTAAAGTCATCCACTTGTGGCGTTGCTTTTACAGCAACTCTAGGAAAGACGGTGACTGTTAAATGTCAGGGCTTGTTTAAGGAGCTAGGGATGTAGTGGTGAGCAAAACAATATTCTCATCCTCATGGAGGCTATGTTTTAATATGTGGGAGTTCTTTTTCACTCGTTTATTTATTGTGTATTGTGGGTCTGACACTGTGCTAGATGGTTAGGAAAAAACCTCTGCCTCACAGGAGATATAATGAAATATTTAAGTATTGGGTGAAATTAGATACAGAATTAGGGAGTTGTAAATTTATTGTACTGTGAAGACTTGAATGTTGTGATGCTGGAAGCTATGCCACCAGTATTTCGAATACCAGCAGGGTCACCCATTGTGGGCCGGTTTCAGTGGCGTTTCCAGACTCAGAGACTAGGAAGAAGGATTTGGCAATCTGCTTCTAAAAGAATTGGCCAATGAAAACCGTATGCATAGTAGCAGAACATTGTCTGATATAGTGCCTGAAGACAGGCACCTCAGGTTAGAAAACACACCAAATATGACTGGGAAAGAGCTGCCATCTCAAAGTAGAGTCAATCTTCATGATGTGGATGGAGTAAAGCTTTCAGAACCTTCATTTGCTGATAAGAGCATGACTCAAAATGAGAAGAAACAGCTGCAAACATCCATTAATAATTGGAACATAGAATGTATGAAGTATGAATCTAGGAAAATTGGAAGTCATCAAAAAATGCAGTGGAACACATAAGGATCAGTATCTTAGGTATTAGTGAGCTGAATGAACTACTATTATTTTGAATTGGAAAATCATTTGGTCTGCTATGCTGGGAATGACAAATTGAATGAGCAGTGGTATTGCATTCATTGTCAAAAAGAACATTTCAAAATCTATCATGAAGTATGCTGCTGTCAGTGATAGGATAATACCAATGTGCCTACAAGGAAGACCAGTTAATATGACTATTATTCAAATTTATGCAACCACTAGTGCCAAAAATGAAGAAATTGAAGATTTTTTATTAACTTCTGTAGTCTGAAATTGATCAAACATGTAGTCAAGATGCATCGAGAATTACTGGTGATTGGAATGTGAAAATTGGAAATGAAGAAGGATCAGTAGCTAGAAAATATGGGCTTGGTTATAGAAATGACACCAGAGATCCCATGATAAAACTTTGCAAGACTGACAACTCACTCATTGAAAATACCCTTTTTCAATATCATAAATGGCAACTATACATGTGGACCTTGCAGATGGAATACACAGGAATCAAATATACTATGTGGAATGAGGTGACAGAGAAGCTCAATATCATCAGTCAGAACAAGGCCAGCGCTGACTATGGAACAGACCATCAATTTCAAGTTCAAGGTGAAGCTGAAGAAACTTAAGTCTGCAAAAGGCAAACTACATCCTTGAGTATATTGAATTTAGAGACCATCTCAAGAATAGATTTGGCTCACTGAACACTAATGACTGAAGACCACTAGAGTTGTGGGAAACATTAAGAACATCATACATGAAGAAAGCAAAAGGTCATTAAAAAGACTAAAATGGATGTCCAAAGAGACTCTGAAGCTTGATTTTGAACTTAGAGTGGCGAAAGGAATGCAAGAAATGATGAAATAAAAGGGCTGAATAGAAGCTTTCAAAGAGCAGCTTGAGAAGACAAAGTAAAGTATTGTAAAGAAATGTGCAAAGGCTTGAAGTAAGAAAACCAAAAGAGAAGAACATGTGTGGCATTTCTCAGACTGAAAGAACCAAAGGGAAAAAAAAATCAAGACTTAAGTTGCAATATTGAAGGATTCTATGGCAAAATACTGAAAGACACAGGAAATGTCAAAAGAAGATGGAAGGAATACACAGAGTCACTGTAATAAAAAGAATAAGTTGATGTTCATTTGTTTTGGGAGGTAGCATATGATCAAGAACCAGTGGTAATGAAGGAAGAAATCTAAGGTGCATTGAAAGCACTGGCGAAAACAAGGCTCTGGGAATTGACAGAATACCAATAGAGATGTTTCAACATATGGATGCAATGCTGGCAGTGCTCACTTGTCTGTGCCAAGAAATTTGGAAAATAGCTACCTGGCCAGCCAACTGGAAGAGATCTATATTTGTGCCCATTCCAAAGAAAAGTAATTCAACAGAATGGAAATTACTGAACTGTATCATTAATATCTTACATAAGTAGAGTTTTGCTGAAGATAATTAAAACAGTTGCAGCAATACATCAATAGGAAACTGCCAGAAATTTAAGCCACATTCAGAAGAGGCTGGGGAATGGGAGATGTCATTACTAATGTCATTTGAATTTTGGCTGAAAGCAAAGAATATGAGAAAGATGTTTACCTGTGTTTTACTGACAATGTAAATGAATTTGACTGCATGGATCAAAACTAATTATGGACAACATTGTGAAGATTGGGAAAATTTAATTGTGCTCATACCAGCTTGTACATAGAATAAGAGTCATTAATTCAAAAAGAACAAGGCGATACTGCCTGGTTCAAACCAGGAAAAGTATGCATAAAATAACACTAACATATAGTGCTCACAGACACAGTTGAAAGGTATGGTGGTTTGATACTGAGAGGTTGAGTATAGTTCCTGAGGACGGTGCTTGGTGACACCACTCTAGCTGATCAGGTGTGTGCTGCCTGCTTAACGGCTGTCTGCAAAACAAACACTGCATGCTAGTGTTGCTCTTTGCCTTTTTTCATAAAAGCAAAAATCCTCTGTGGATTTCTTTTGATTAAGGAAAATAGGAACTAACGAAGGTCTTTTGTAAAAGCAAAGTGGTGTAAAATGAACTTTGAAAAAGCGGAGGATACTGGTATCGAAAATCACCAGAAAGAGCCCTTTGTATAATGCTGTTGATAAAGAAGAATGAAAGTGTGGGATAGAAAAGCATCCTCACTCTAAGTAAAAGCATTGAGGAATGAAAGTTTGTGGTGTATTGAAATACAACTACCCCCCCTGCTGTTACCAACTATCTAGTTATTAGACATCGAGCATTTATAGCAGTAGTTAAAAATCTATTGTGACTGTTTTGCACATTACAACGTATGACTGGCAGTAACGATTCCCAAGGTGTGAGGTTATAGTAACACTAACTGTGATGGTTAAGGATATGTGTCATCTTGGCAGACCATGATTCTTAGTGGCTTGGTGGTTACAATGATGTGATTTGGCAGTTACATAATGTTGTAATTTGACAATTGTGTAATGATGTAGTCATCCTCCATTTTGTGATCTGGTTTGGTCATCCTCCATTTTCATGTAATAGTGATTTTCAAATAATGATCTTGTCTTTGGAACCTAAGCATATTGATAAGTGAGAAGTAAGTGTGTGCTTAAAGACTTCATTGTGTTTAAAGATAATTCTTTTGAATTCCTTATCAGAGAGTTCCAATGCTGCTGCTTCCTCAGGGATGTATTCTGGGTCTG
>NW_006921638.1:11227554-11236244 GCF_000298275.1 Orycteropus afer afer | reverse complement strand
TTCTGTGTCTGTGTTAATTGGTTTCCCTTTTCTTTGTTGAAGAGGGTCTGTGCAATCCTTCTGCCTAGTCCGCCATCTTGCCCCGCCTCAGGACTTCATTGTGTTTAGATTGAATGGATAGAGAGTGAGAAGTATTGAGACTGAGGCTAGAAAGAGACTTGTATGCTTAGCTAAAGAATTTGGACCTTCTTAGTGAAGGATTTTTAAGGAGGGCTCATTTTCGTTGTGGAAGGATAATCCAGTGTTTGTAATGGAGAGGGGAGATCCTTGTAGTGAGAAAATGAATTATTCTAAGAGTCCAGGCAAGAGATAATGAGAATCTGAGTTAAGACAGAGATAGTGAGAAAAGAAGAAGAGAGAACATGTTTGAAAGATACAAGGTAGAGTCTACAAGACTTGGTTAGACATGGGAGTGGAAGTTTAAAATTATCCACCAGACTTTTAGCTTGAGCAGTTAGGTGCATGATGATGCCATTAGTCAGGAGAGGAAATAAAGGAAAAGAAAGAGATAGGTGAAGATAATAAATTATCTGGGGACAGGTTGAATTTGTGGTACCTTTGGAACATCCAAGACATGAGGATGCTAGTTTGTAAACTAAAAAAAGGATAGGAATGATGCATTTGAAGAGATCATTAGAAAGATATCAGGAAGAGTATGGGAAATGGAGCAAATTCTGTTCTTACTCAGACCCATCTATAATAGAGATTGTTTTCCAAGTTAGAAATTTTTGACTTGATCAACAACCAGTCGCTAGTAACATTTAGCACTTTGTGCCAAGTGCTGAGTATCAAGTGGTTGCTGCTCTTGCAAAGCTATCCTTCTCTTTACACTTTTCCCAAAGAGCAATTAACAACACATCCCTTTTACTCTGTTATCATAAAATTCACCTCCTACCAAATATACATTCTCTTCTTACTTTCTTTCCTTCTATCTTCTCTGTTTTTCAGTCCCTCTCTTTTTTTCCCCAATGGTTTAACTAAAAACAAGAAAACAAAACTTTTCTAATTATGGCTCATAATTTTAAGAGGAGTGCTAGTCATCCAGGGGAAAGGAAATCTGTAAGTTTTGTATCATTTATACTAAGAATAACTTTCTTTCACCATTGCATTATTTTTTGATGGGGAAAAAATTTAAAGTACATAAAAGAAAGAAATGATTTAAAAATATTTATTTGGCAGTCTTGATAACTTTTGAATCTGGATATATGGGGTATATTGTAGTATCTCTATTTTGAGTATGCTTGAAAATTTTTAGTAATAAAAAATATAAAAGACATAGACTTATAATCTTGACATACATAAATGGTTTTTTTAATCTCTTTTCAGAGCTAGATGCATAAGTTTTGAAGTGAAATAAAGAACCAATGTTCTCACCCTCCAAGTCAGTGATTCTCAAACTATGCTTAAAGAGAAATTAAATCTCTAAAAGTTGGATAATTAGAAATTTCCCAATTTAAGGTGAATGAATAAAAAATGGTATAAAAATGATGTGGTGGCTTTGGCGGCAGACCTCATGTAACTTCACCAGGGAGAGGAGAGAGAAAATCAACATCAGCGTAAAGCTGATTCCTATGAGGTAGAGGTCAGACATACCTTATCTCTCTAGCCTTTTTACCAATTATCACACCAGTCATCCTCCCACGACACACTGTACTTCTCTGCTGGATTCAGTAATTCATTGCAGTGGCTACACAGAACTCACAGACCATACTCACAGTTACGGGGTTTCTTAGGGAAATAATAGGTTATAATTCACGTTCAGGAACAACTTACAGTACAGTTACTTGATCAGAACAGCTTCTTGCTGGGCAGACCTGCAAATAGGCCTCTCTCTGGCCATTGGCCTCTTGGATCTCATCCTGGCCTCTGCCCTGTTTAGGCAAGTGTTACAGAGCTCTTCAGCTCTGCCGATAAGTCCCTGGAGGCACTGAAGTCCACCAGTAGGACTTGAGCCTGAATGTCCTCAACCCTCTTGCTTTGCAGGTTGGCACGCCAGCCAAGCTGCCTCGCTTTGTGGGCCAGGAAGCTCAGTCTGCCATCTTGCACTGGTCTTCTGGTTCTACTCCTTCTGTTTTTCTGCCACGTTTATCTGCCACACTTTTCTGCCATTTCACTCTGTTTTGCATCTTCTCTGTTGTTAAAGCTCTTCTCTGGGTCCTGGGTCTAGGAGGTTCTCTGTTCAGGAACCCTGAGTCCAAAGGGTATGCTCTGCTTCTGGCTTTTCTTTCTTGGTGGTAGTGAGCTCCTTTCTCCAGCCTTTGGGATTAGCTCCCTTTAAGCATAGAGGAATATCAAAACTGACCAATCCTCTCATAAGGGTTCTCTATATTTTATTTGGTCCCACTTCCACAAGGGTTCCTTTTACCTTATTTGCATTATTAGCTAGCTGTCTGATCTCCTTGGTGGGCCACAAGCACCTTATCATAGTTTCATTTAGTCATTTATTTTGTGGGAATCACAAAGGCTATGGCAGTTGTTGTTATGTGCCATTGAGTCGGACCCGACTCATAGTGAGCCCTCCTTGGGTTTCTGAGGCAGTATCACTATGGAAGTAGATTGCCCAGCCTTCCTTCCGAGGAGTGGCTGGTAGGTTTGAACCACCATCCTTCTGGTTAGCAGTCAAGTGCCTTAGGCACTATGCTAACAGAGCTCCTCAAGGCTAGGGCTAGAAGGGCCATATTTTGTAATTCGCTGCACTGCAAATATTAATGTGTAAAATTTTGTCAAATTTAATTCTTAAAACGTTGGTATGAACTCTAGTAGAGGACTCACAGATGCCAAAGTGAATAATTAAGTAGCAAAACCGGAAGATATTTTGTAGGGCTTAGTTCAGAAGCTCATTTGATATTAGTTAGGATTTGACAGCATTTACACATAAGCTTATTTCTTGCTAATAAATATGTTCCCAGATGATTTTCCAAATGGCAGATTGATCCACCAAGAACATCTTGACTGACAGGTACCCATTCTACCTCCACATGTTTGGGAATGAGTGTGGCTAATAATAGAAAAACCAAAGATATAGTGATAAGTACAATATGTTTATATAGAGTACCGTGATAGCACATGACTTAAAGGAGTATCAGGGACAGCTTCTGGAAGGATGTGATACAAGAGCTGAATTCTGACATCTGGGGAACAGTATGTGCAAAAATGTTGAGGCAAAAGAGAGCATGGTGCTCTGGAGTTGCTGCAGAAATATCAGAGTGGTAGAAGGGAAGGATATTTATGGATAGCTGCCTCTTAATCTGGTTAATTAGCAGGAGCCATTTAAGAAAAGGTATCTAATGCCATTCTAAGGAGTTTAGAGTTTATTCTGAAAAAGGAGGAAGAGACACTGAAAAGACCCATTAGAGGAGTAACATATTTGTTTGTTTTTCAGAAAATCTATCAGAAACATACAGTGAAACTTATGTGAGCTGGAACTCAATGGGACTACCTTGTTTTTCTGCCTTTGATAGGGTGCTATATTACCAGTTTTCTAGCATTCCTTTTAGTGGAAAGTATTTGACTTTTCCTTATCTGACAAGTTTTTGTCTTACATAGGTTCTGGCTTCCGCAGGTTTTACTGTAAAAGATATGGATGGGGAAAAAAAAACCCCAGACGGACCAGGTAGAAGGCTGTACCTGTAATTCAGGAGAGAAATGATAAGGTGGAACTTTAGAAGTAAGGATGGAGATGGGAAGATGGATTCTGAAAAACATGTAAAAGATAGACTCCAGAGCTACAGAGCTACAATGGAGGAGGAAGGGGAGAAAAATGGAAGGTTTCTGGTTGGGCTGACTAGGTGGAGAGTGGTGCCATTAATGAAATCAGGGAATTTGGGAGGGAGGGTAGTGCAAGAACATAAAGTAATTAGTATCATTTTGATTACGTCTAATTTGAGGGACATCTAGATGACTATGTCCAATAAGATCTGTACTAGAAATACAAATTTAGTAGTCATAGGAGCTTTACTAGCATAGTACCTAAGCCACTTGACTGCTAACCAGAAGGCTGGTGGTTCAAACCCACCAGCCACTCCTTGGAAGGAAGGTTGGGCAGTCTACTTCCGTAGTGATACTGCCTTGGAAACCCAAGGTGGGGGGTTGCTATGAGTCGGGTCTGACTCAGCGGCACATAACAACAACAACAACAAGTCCATAAACAGAGTGCATGGTTTCTTAGAAGAGAGTTTAGCAAATAATTAGGCCTATAGTGCATTCCTGGGATGGGAGACAACAGCAGGCTTCAGCATATATGACAGTCCCTAGGAGTGCCTAAAGCACTTGACTGCTAACCAGAAGGCTGGCGGTTCAAACCCACCAGCCACTCCTTGGAAGGAAGTTTGGGCAATCTACTTCCGTCATGATACTGGCTCGGAAACCCAAGAAAGGGGTTGCTGTGAGTCGGGTCTGACTTGATGGCACACAGCAACAACAACTCCCATAATGCTTGCTGTATTCTAGCAGAGTGTGAGGGTAGGGGGATGCAGACAATATAAAATAAGTAAAATGTGTAGTATGTTACATGGTGAAAGAAGTTTTGTGGAGACACATTAAGCAGGGAAGTAGGGTAGGGCATCACAATCACTTGGAACACTTGTTAAAACACAGATTGTTGAGCCCAAACCCAGAGTTTCTGATTCATTAATTGGGGTGGGTCTGGAGAACTTACACCTTTAAAAAGTTCCCCTGTGGTGTTGCTACTATTGGTCTGGTGGCCATATTTTGAGCATCACTGGCATAGAGTTGCTAACAGGGGATGATGTTATAATTTTAAAAATAGGGTAAAAAAAAGTCCTCACTGAGATGATGACAGATAAACAAAGACTTGAATGAAGCAAGAGAATTGGCCCTGTGACTATCTGGAGGAAGAATGTTCCAGACAGAGGGGATAGTTATGCTAAAGCTCTGAGATTGATGTGTGCCTTTGTGTTTAAAGAACAGCAAGGAGACTGGATGGCTGGAGCAGAGTAAGTAGAAGAAGAGAAAAAGGTTGAGGCCAGAGAGGTATGGGGTCCAGATTGTATAGGACTCTAGTTCTTCCAGAGGACTTTGGGTGTCTTCATCATAGAGGTGGTATTAAGCCTTAAGACTGTGTGAAATTGTCAAAGATAAAGTAATTGTGGGATTACAGGTGTAACAGGGTGGGATTATCAACTAAGAAACACTGAGAATTAGGAATCTTGGAAGACCATGAGAGACATTTTGAAGGAAGGAACAATAGAACTAGTGAGAGTATAAAAGGAATGATGGACTGAAACAGGCCTAAGGTGATACCAGGAGCTCTGGTAGTGTAAGGCACTTGACTGCTAACCAGAAGACTGGTGGTTCAAACCCACTAGCCACTCCTTGGAAGGAAGGTTGGGCAATCTACTGCCGTAGTGATACTGCCTCGGAAACCCAAGGAGGGGTCGCTATGAGTCAGGTCTGACTTGACAGCACATTAACAACAACAACAAGGTGATACCAGGTATTACAACCCAGGAGAGAAGAAGAGTGGTTGAAAATGGGAACAAAATTGGGGAGATAATTAGGAAGGGGTTTTGGCAATTTTTAAAAATAATGAGCAATAGTTGCCTATTCATCTTACTGTCTTATGGAAATGATTAACACTAAGAAAATTCAAGGATGTCTTAAAATTCACCTCTTCTTAAAATATTTCAGTGAAAAAATACGAATATTTACATTCATATTTTTAGCTAATATTTAAAATTCCTTGAATACTAAAATGCTGGCATTCTAAAAGTATTAAAAACTATTATATTTTAAAATAGGAAAATGGACGTTGTATTACTAAGCTGGAAAACATGGGATTTCGAGTGGGACAAGGATTGATAGAAAGGTGAGCAGTATGGATTTGAAAATTTTCTTCCAGGTAGGTTATGAACAAAGATGACCCATTTCAAAAGACTGCATAAAACTTGAGATGACATTAATTATAATTCCTGAATGATCAATTCTTCTTTGTTAATTCACAGATTGAAATTTGTTTTCAGATCAGATGCTGTTCTAACCCAGTTATCCAACTTTCATGTTTTAATATTTAAGGAAAATGTGTATTTAATATTTTTTGTTTTCTTGAAAATTTCAGTGTATTGAAACAAATATTTAAAATCCTGTTGTGTCTCATATTTAAGGCCTAGTAGTTTTTTAACTTGAATGGGATTTTGTTGAAATACATAGGGATGGAAAGCTGTAGCATGTATGTTTATGCACGTGATAATCTTCCAATTTATCAATTAATTATTGTTTAGTATTCCTTTCCTACCATCTGAATAGTTCAACTCTAATTATATTTTATATAACAATACCATGATTATGCTTAGTTCTTTTTTGTTGTTGTTGTGTTAGAATGAATTGTACCTAAAATTGCAGCTGTACCATTAGACTAATTTTAGGCCCCATAATTACGTAACAGAATGTGAATCCACTGAGCTAGGATCTGTTTTCCTTGGTGCTTATCACTTTATTATTGCCAGTAAATGTTCAGTGCTGTTTTGGAATTTGGAAATTAATGGTTTGTCCCTCTAACTTCCTTTGGAGGAAAAATCCTGTACTACTACCAGTTGATCTTTTTAGGTTTACAAAAGATACTGCAAGGTTCAAGGATGAGTTAGATATCATGAAGTTCATTTGTAAAGATTTTTGGACTACGGTATTCAAGAAGCAAATCGACAATCTAAGGACAAATCATCAGGTATTTATACAAATTAAGGCCCACTATATAAATTCTTTTAATTCAGTATAAAGCTTACTTTAATAATTTCCTTGTTATTTAAAACTTAACATAATTTCTGGTCAACTTTGGAATGTTTCTCTTACATTGTTGTTGTTGTTATTGTTATATGCTGTTGAGTCAGACCTGATTCATAGTGACCCCTCATAGTGACCCCTCCTTGGGTTTCCGAGGTGGTGTCACTATGGAAGTAGATTGCCCAACCTTCCTTCCAAGGAGTGGCTGGTGGGTTTGAACCACCAGCCCTCTGGTTAGCAGTCAAGTGCCTTAGGCACTGTACCACCAGAGCTCCTTAAATAAATACATACAAAACCTAAAACTAAACTCAATGCTGTTGAGTCAGTTCTACTCATAGCGACCCCTCCTTGGGTTTCCAAGGTGGTATCTTTATGGAAGTAGATTGCCCAGTCTTCTTTTGAGGAGTGGCTGGGGGGTTTGAAGCGCCAGCCTTCTGGTTAGCAGTCAAATGCCTTAGGTGTTATGACACCAAAGCTCCTAAACACATACATACATGCATATATAAGTATATTTAATATATAAATAATATATATTTATATAGTGGGCCTATATATAAATATAAATTTATATGTAATATAGAAATATAAATGTATATATAATATATAAATATACTTATATATGCGTGTATGTATTTATTTAGGAGCTTTGGTGTCATAGTACATACACACATACATATATACATATTAACAATAACAAGTAGCTACCTGTGTAATTCATTTTTTTTCATATAACAGTACCAGGCTTACCTTGAGATTATTTGAAATGATGGTGGGAAAAAGTGACTCTAATTACTGACTTTTTAGATATGATTTAAAAATAGACAACTGTTCATTTCAGCTGGACATGCATTACTGATTTCTTTGCACTGTTGTTATGTGCCCTCAAGTTAATTCTGACTTGTAGCAACCCTAGTGGACAAAGAAGCATATAATTTTAAAGAATAGGGTTAAAAAAGGCCTCACTTTTTTGTGGTCTTTTTTCTAGGTCATTTTTCCCCTAAGAAGTAGCTGGTGGGTTGTAAGCACAGACCTTTTAGTTAGCAGCTGAGTACATAACTATTGTGCTGTCAGAGTGCCTTTAGACTGAGTTTTTTAAAGATAGGGATTGTTTTGTGTGTATCTTTGTATCTTCAGTCTATAGAAGAATTTTAAAACCCACCAGTCGCTCCTCAGAAGGAAGGCTGCGCAATCCAAGGAGAGGTCGCTATGAGTCTGATTCAACTCGACAGCAGTGTTTTTTTTTTTTTTTTTTTAGTGTTATGAAATAGTGAACCCACAATTCTTAAGCTTGAACAGTAAAAAACTCCTTTATGGAAGAAAAACTTGACCAATAGAGAGATCAAATTAAAAAATTATTTGTTTTATAGAGATAACAATTATTAAGTACTAAAAAACACATTGATTTTTAATGTCTTTTCTATTTTTGGAACAGGGCATCTATGTACTTCAGGACAACAAGTTTCGTCTGCTTACTCAGATGTCTGCAGGAAAACAGTATTTAGAACATGCATCTAAGGTATTTAATGGAATAAAAGATGGGGGTTTTCTGTTGAGGAAAGAGTAGAACAACAGGAAAAAGTATAATGCCAGTCATAACAGACTCTTGAATTAAGTTGCTCTTTTCAAATTTAAATGATTGTCTCTAAAATAGAATATATATTCATCACATTAAAGTAACATGCTAAACTATAGCTAAGTAGGCTTATGATTACCAACTAAAGATACATAACTGATTGCCAATATAATGTAGATTTATGGTTGATTCTTAATTATATGATAGATATGCTACAAGATATTAAAGCTTATAAAATTAATTTTGTTGTTGTTATGTGCCATCGAGTTGGACCCGACTCATAGAGACCCCTCCTTGGGTTTCTGAGGCAGTATCACTATGAAAGTAGATTGCCCCATCTTCCTTCCGAGGAGTGGCTGGTGGGTTTGAACCACCAGCC
>NW_006921638.1:11219351-11224739 GCF_000298275.1 Orycteropus afer afer | reverse complement strand
CTGCTGGGAAAGAGACGCAACAGACATGCATTGCTGAGTAAGACACCGAGGGACATGCACTGCTGGGGGAGAGACTGTGAGAGACTTGGCTGAGAGACGGTGGGCTGGGAGGGAGACTGAGCATTTTTCCTGAACTTGAATTGTAACCTGGTGCTTCCCTAATAAACCTCATAATCTGTGTGGCCACTGCAGCGAATTATCGAATTCAGGAGAAAGGTGGTGGTGCTTTGGGAGGAACAGTTGGTGAAAGGGCTGGAGGGAGGCAGCATGTCTAGCCTTGCAGTGATAGGCTTTGGGCTATTGATGGTGATTCTGCCTTCCTTTTGTGGGGTTCTAGGAGGTCAGAATATGTAGCCTCCTTGCCCTTTTTGCAGTTGTGCTGTTGTTGGGTGAAGTGCTCTGTAGATGTCTATAAAATCAAGTTGGTGGATTGTATTGTTTAGCTCTTCTGCATCTTTGTTGAGTTTCTTTCCAGTTGTTCTATCTTTCATTCAAAGTGGTGTATTAATGTCTCCCACTATGACTTTGGAGTCGTCTATTTGCCTTTTCAACTCTTGTAAAGTCTGATTTGCAAGTGGGGCCTATTCTTAAATCCCTGTGATCTGGGAGAATGTTGTCATTTGAAATATCTAAATGGTCAAGCCGCTTGTAAACATTCAAAATGACTGCGGCCTCCAGACAGAAAAGTCCACACCTCAGCCCACCTTCCTCTCCGCTGCTTCCTTTTTATTCTTCAGCCACCAGAGCAGTCCTCTGTGCAGTCTCTGGCTAGTAAGGCCGATTTTTTGGTTAATTCTTAGGTCCTACCACCATTCGGCAATATCCAAGCTGTCTGTGCCATCAGGATCACTGCCAGACTTCAGTTCCATATGTTTCCTTTTTTGGGGTTTTCAGGCAAATTCTTCTGCTAGTTCAAGTTTAGTCCCCTTCTTTATCCTTCCCTTCGAGGCTCAGGTGTCCAGGATTATCTTCTGTATCTGTGTTAATTGGTTCCCCTTTTCTTTGTTGTGGAGGGTCTGTGTAGTCTTTCTGCCTATTCTGCCCTTTTACTGGAACTCTCCCCCTTCTTTATTTGTGTATGACAGGGTTTCTCGACTTCAGCAGTGCTGACATATTGAGTTAGAGAATTCTTTGATAGGGGTATGTTCTGGGCATTATAGGATGTTAAGCATCATCTGTGACTTCTACCCATTAGATACCAGTAGCACTCTTCAACTGCTGAGCTTAAGTTATGTGCCCATGCTTTAGTTGCTGAGGAGTTGAGAAAGAAAATATTTGTCCACATTATGGCCTAACATGGCTTTCACAGTAAGAAGTGGGACTTTGCTTCCCACTTATCCAAAATTTCCCCTAAAATAAGAAAGCTATTTGGATATTAGATGATCAGAACAGTGTCCCATTGCCAAAAAGGCAGGGAGGCCACATCTTCTGACCTCCTCTAATGCCACAAGAGGAAGACAGAATCACCATCAGTACCCCAAGGTCTATTCCTGAGAGGCCAGGCATGCTGCCTCCTTCCAGCCCTTTCACCAACCTTGACACCAGCCGTTCCTTCCGTAGCACCTGCCACCTCTCTGCTGGGTTCGATAATTCACTGCAGTGGCCACACACAATTCACAGATTATGGGGTTTATTAGGGAAGCAACAGGCTACAGTTGAAGTCCAGGGACACACTCAGTCTCTTACAGCTAGCCATCTCTCAGCTGACAGTCTCTCTCAGTCTCTCTCCCAGCAGTACGTGTCTCAGCAGCACGTGTCTCTCACATCTCCCTCTCAGCAGCACGTCTCGCATCCAGCAAGTACGTGTCTCGCAGGAGCGCGTGTCTCTCAGGAGCACGTTTCTCTTGGCAGCATGTCTTTCTCAGCCAGCAGTCAGAGAGACTCCTTCTGTCTTTTGGAGGGCTCCTGTTGAGCCTGGCAGAGTGGCCAAACTAACCAATCCCAACATCAGAATTCTATACACCTGAGAAAGAGAGAACTTCCCAGAAGATTGCATAGTGCCACTCTAAACAGAAATACCCCAGGTTGATAACTTTAACAGTCAGGAGCTACTCAGTTGCTCACAGCACATTCCACCATGGATTTTACAAAGACTTATGGCTAGAAAAGCCACACTATGTAATTTACTATACCACACCCATATATAATACCAAAAATCTTCTAACATATTTTTCAGTAATTTGGACAATTGTTTTTCCACAACCCTTTATTTAAACAGGAGCTCTGGTGGCGTAGTGCCTAAGGCATTTGACTGATAACCGGAAAGCTGGTGGTTCAGACCCACCAGCAACTCCTTGAAAGGAAGGTTGGGTAATCTACTTCTGCAGTGATACCACCTCAGAAACCCAAGGAGGGGTTGCTATGTGTCAGATCTGACTTGACAGCAGTGTTTTTTTTTGGTTTTTATTTAAACAGCAATGGTTTTATTGATCGCATGGGTTGCTTAAATGTTATATTTATCCAGGAGTAGTTTTGTTGATAGTATGGCTTACTTAAATGTCATCTTTATCAATAGCTTTACTGTTTTAATATATACTTAATATTTAAAAAAATATATATATTTTTTTCCTTTATAGTATTTAGCATTTACATGTGGCTTAATCAGAGGTGGTTTATCAAATTTGGGAATAAAAAGTATTGTAACAGCAGAAGTGTCTTCAATGCCTGCCTGTAAGTAGAATTCAAGTTACTTGTAAATGTTTTTAATGAAAAGTTTCAACTTTTTTGTTTTAATTAGAGGAAATTTAAAATGCTAACACTGTTTCATTTTACTTTTACCAGTTTGACACTTAGTGTACTTATATGTACACTTTCATATTTATATTCAATGATCTTTGAATTCAGAATAGACTGATTTAGAAATCTAAATCCAAATTTATAAGACAACTAAAGCGATAATTCTTAACTTTTAAAGGAAAAGTTTCTGCTGTGTTTAGGAGAAATTTCCCTATAGCAATCAAAATATATTTATAATTTTTAACAACTTTCTAGAATACATCTGTATCAAGTTAGGTAAAGGCAACTCTTAATCTTTTGTCACTGAACTTCCCAAAGATCTTTTCACTGGAGCTACCCAGAATCACTTGAGAGTATTACCTTTCCATTCACAGTGATAATCAGCAATGAAATACTCAAAAGGGAGGCATCACAGAGATGCCAAAGGCATCTACTCACAAACAAGATAATCATGTGCTTTGGAATTTTTATTGAATATTATGAAGAGTATGAAAAGTTATTTGACAACAAGTTTCTTGATTGAAACTGCTTCCTAAATAAAACAGAAAGTTGATCTTTAGACTTTTTCCTTTGTAAGTAAACTAAAAAAAATGATTTAATGTTTTCTTTTTTAGGTAAATTTCAGGTGATGATACAGAAGCTATAGGATATACTGAAATTCAAAACTTCAACAGTATAAAGAGATAAATTATTTATGTATAAAGTATTTCAAGCAGCAATGATTTCATTATATTATTGGAAGTCTGTATTAATGTAAGGTATTTGCTAACTTATAAAGGGTGTACTCTTAAGCAGGAATAGGTTGTATTTTATCAACTTTGTACAAACCAAGTAAAACAGATAAAGGGACATCCCACCGTGACATATACTTTACTGATATAACTCAGAATGAAAACCCACTTTCAAATAACCAGACACCAAGATGTAGGAGCCTTCTTTTAGAGATTTTTGTTTGCTTGTAGTAATATGTATTTAACCTTAGATAGAGAAAACTGAGTGTTGAATTAGCATAAAGAAAAATGTGCACCATCCAGATGATTTGTGTAAGAGTAAACAATAGATTATAGATTTTAGATACTAAAAAAAAGCAAACAGTACCCTAAGTTAAAATTTTATTATATTGCTTATAATTTATTTCTGTTGAGAAAATTTTTATACCTGTATAAGAATGTCTTGTATATATTATGTATATATGGTACGTAATATATGACTGCCTAAGTTGCTTAAAAGCTTAATTTCACTTTAGTGGAATTCAATCCTTGAGAACTCCATTAATGTAATTAAAGTGAAATATAATTAGTTTAAATGTGTGTTTGGGAAGGAATTTTATATTTCTTGTTATAGTCATGACTTTCAGCTTCTCCCCATGCATGGAAATGCTAGTGAAGGTACTTCCATATTTGTTGCCTTACTCAGTCTTCACCAAGGGAAGGGGAGTGGATAATTGGATCGCTCAAAGTTTCATTCCCTGAAGTGTTGTTAAAACCAACTAATAGTTTAGCTTAACTAGTGAAAAATGTCTGCCTTGAGCATTATGCACTTTTAAAACTGTCTATATGGGATCAAAGTGACAACAGCAACTTAAAAGATAGGAACCTTAGAGTACATGTTAATGGAGGAGGAACAACTCCAAAAAGAATGAGAAAGGTTGTACAACTCAAAGAATGTAATCAATGGCACAGAGTTGTACACGCAGAAACAGCAGTTTAGAACATATAGAAAATACCTGAATCATGCTGCTGAATTAACCAACTGGAAGTGCTTACCTTTGGACTTTTGGTTACTTGAGATATTAAATTCCTTATGTTGTTTAATTCACTTTTTGTTGTGTATTTTGTTACTTGTAGCCACGAAGAAATTTCTCTGGTGGAAACAAGGGGGGAGGGAAATTTAGATTATTCAAGAAAATACTAAGGGACCATTGCATATCTTATTTCTGGGGGTGGTAGGGTAGGGGTGTAGAACTTCTTAACCTTTTCTGTGCCAGGGACTCTCTTTTGGCAGTCTCTTGATGCTTACGGACCCCTTCTCAGAATATGGTTTTTAATGCATAAATAAAATACGCAAAGGAACCAATAGTCATGAAATAGTTATCAAAATATTTTTAAAAACAGATGTGATAATATAAACATATACATATAAATCTGATTCTGATCATGAAGACCTCATGTGTGACAAACTAGAACAGCTTCAAAAGATTTTCTTGGGTATAATCTTTCTAGAAATAGATTGCCAGTCCTTTCTTCTGTGGTGCTGCTGGGTGAATTTGAACCACCAACCTTTAGTAGTCGTGTACAAACTGCCTATATCACCTAGGTAAAATACACACACACACACACAAAGCATGCATAGGAAACTAATGCATGAGGTTTGCAAAAAAAAAAAATGTATAACCTGTGTATTATTTGTGTAAAAATGCAGCATATGTTTCTTACCTTAGTACATCAAAACACAACAATACATTCAAAAGGTTAAAATTTGTTTTTAAAAGATATGTTAGGGTGAAGGGTATTATTAATAATGTTTGGCTAAGAACGTTAAACAGTGGGGTACAGGTGTATAGTAGAGCTGACAAGGGGCAAGGTTATGGTCATTACTTGGTCACAGCCAGCTACCCAGAGGGACTGAGTAGTTGATCCTGCGGGCTTGGGA
>NW_006921638.1:11218463-11219251 GCF_000298275.1 Orycteropus afer afer | reverse complement strand
GGGTTTGAACCACCAGCCTTCTGGTTAGCAGTCAAGTGCCTTAGCCACTATGCTACCAGAGTTCCCATACTATATATTAGGGCCTCTAAATTTTCCCCTAGTTTTTCCTTGAGGAGCTCTATAGTTTTAGGTTTGACGTTTAAGTTTTTGATCCATCTGGAGTTAGTTTTTGTGTATGGTGTGAGGTACAGATCTTGTTTCATTTTTTCTGCAAACGGATATCCAGTTTTGCCAGCACCATTTATTAAACAAACATTCTCTTCCCCATTTAATGGACTTCAGCCCTTTGTCAAAGATCAGCTGGTCAATGTATCTATTTCTGGGTTCTCAATTCTATTCCTATGTTCTTTGTATCTTTCATTATACCAGCACTAGGCAGTTTTGACTACTGTGGCTGTATAGTTGGTTTGAGAGCCGGCAGTGTGAGACCACCTGCTTTGTTCTTCTTTAATAGTGCTTTGGTTTTCTGAGGCCTCTTTCCTTTCTATATAAAGTTAGTGATTGTTTTTTCCATATCCTTAAAAAATGTTGATGTGATCTGGATTGGGATTGCATTGAATGTATAGATTGCTTTGGGTAGAATGGACATTTTCACAATGTTCAATTTTCCTATCCACAAGCATAGGATGTTCTTTCATTTATGTAGATCTCTTATGGTTTCTTGAAGTAGTTTTTTATACTTTTTTTTGTGCAGGTCTTTTGTGTCCCTGGTAAGATTTATTCCCAAGTATTTTATTTTTTTGGTAGCTATTGTAAATGGTATTGATTTCCTTATTTCTTTTTCATCA
>NW_006921638.1:11217155-11218224 GCF_000298275.1 Orycteropus afer afer | reverse complement strand
TTTTGGTCAATGACATGAGACAAAGTATATGTGAACTGCTATATGAAAAGTGAATTTACTCTGTAAATCTTCACCCAAATCCTAATTTAAAAAAATAAATAAACAGTGGGGTAGTCTTTTCCTTTGACTCACTTTCGTATGGTGATCAATCATATATAGGGAATGCTGAAAAGTAATGCAAGTATCTGTGAGCAACATGAGAACACACAACTGCATGTTTTAATGTCGGCTTCTAGGTCTAGTTTGGCTGCCACATTGCAATAAGTTTGCAGTGACATGTGATCTAGAGCTAGATTTAATAACTATGATTTTTAAGTGGAGTATAAATATCTGTGCTCTCTGCAACTATAATTTGATATGAAAACATTTATAACTTCTACTGATGCTAACAAAGTTAAGTTTGTTGCCTATATCCATAATTGAAGGAAATTCTAAGTTAATAGCTGAGAGAATAGTGAAAATAGAAATGTAATATTTTTCCTATTCCAGTTTATGGACACCAGGTTAAAAACTGTGAGGATAACCATAAGATTGGCGTAAAAACTGAGATAAACCATATATATAGCACAGTGTGTATGTATGGAAATAAAGAATAAAAATGTCACAGAATATCCTGGTTTGAAACCCCTTGGCAATTAGAAAGTAGTTTAGATTTTGGTGTACTTTTGCATGACTTTACCTTGATTATAGTTATTAGGGCCCTAAATGAAGATAAATCTTGTTTCAAGACTAGAAAAGCACTGTATGAATGACATGCTATGAAGACAGCATGTTAACTGTTTTAATTCAGTGCCGTGGACTGACCATACTGACATAGTCCAGTCTCTCCAGTGTCTAGAAGTCCATTCTCATGCAGATGGCTTCTCAGAACCCAATATGCAGTGCACAGGGGAATTGGTATTTGAGAACCAAGACTGCTTGTTGAATTCCTGACTCCCACTAGAGTACAGCTGTAAGATGACAGTTGACCTGCAGCCTGGTGCGGTGTAGTAAATTACTTAGTGTGGCTTTTCTACCCATAAGTCTTTGTAAACTCTAAGGTGGGAATTGCTATTAGCTACGGAGGAGA
>NW_006921638.1:11208424-11216675 GCF_000298275.1 Orycteropus afer afer | reverse complement strand
TGTTTGGCCTTGCAGTAATAGGCCTTGGGTTACTGCTGGTAATCCTGTCTTCCTCTCGTGGGATTAGAGGAGGTCGGAACATGTGGCCTCCTTGCCATTTTAGCACCTGGGTAAACATTAAACTGGCTGCAAGTACTGAGATTGGCACAAATTTTGGGGTTATCAAAGTTAATGAAGAAACTGGGTATAACTTACTTTTTCAAAATACTCTGAAAAGTTAGTTCTGTGCTCAACTATATTTTGAAATGCTGCGGAATATATCCATCCTGTTTAGAACATTCTTAATATGCACATTAATGGCATGCTGCACGTTCTGAAATATCAAACAGTAACAGCTTAATTTTGTTTAACCTAGTATTTATAGTACCATTTTCTCTGGAAACAGCAGCTCACATAAACCAGTATTCCAGGGCACATACTTTGGGAAACATTTTCTTAGATATAGGGTGGGGACCTGGTAACATATATAACAGAATATTATGTCAGTATGGACAAAAAAAGCATTGATCTCCCAATACTCATAGTGACCCCTCCTTGGGTTTCCAAGGCAGTCTCTCTATGGAATTAGGTCGCCCAGTCATTCTTTCTGAGACGTGGGTGGTGGATTTGAACTGCCAGCCTTCTGGTTAGCAGTCAAATAAATGCCTTAGGCACTATGCCACCAGAACCCCCAATTAAACTGGTAGAACCAATGATCTTAAATCAGTTATAATCTAATCAGCCTCCAGTCTGTTTATTCTGCCGAGGAGTACAAAAGAGAAAAAAATATATACTTTTTTAAAGAAATTAATACAGTTTTGATAAAAACATAATAAAAATGCCCCATTAATCATAGGAAATAAATACAGATGTAATCTAATTTACTTGGTCACTGCTTCCAGAAATCTGATTAAACTACCATTTTATAGCTATTTTATATTAACAGCCACCTTTAAATTCTGTATTTAAAATGTGTAATTTCTCAACAGATCTAAGGCTTTCTACCTATGTTAAGACTTGGAGGACTTTTTTCTTTTGATTTTCTCATTAATATCAGAAGATACCTTTAATTATCAAAGCCCTGATAAACTTTAGGGGTATGCTGATAGTGTGCATACTTTATTACACCATTGGTTTATAATGTCTTGTTTCTATACTCCTGAAAAATATCCTTACTACCAGGTTAAGTCATTCATTACAGAAACGGGTTTTCAGTTAACTATTTAGAGATCATCCAGCTTTCTAGTAAATAGAGGTATCCTCGTGAGTTTTATTCTCCTGAGCTCTGGTGGTGCAGTGCCTAAGGCATTTGACTGCTAATCAGAAGACTGGCGGTTCAAACTCACTAGCCACTCCTCCGAAGGAAGGTGGGGCAGTCTACTTTCAAAGAGAGCACCTTAGAAACCCAAGGAGGGATCACTATGAGTCGCAATCAACTCGAAGGCTGTGAGTTTGGTTTTGGTTTTTGGGATGTAAGCAGTGTCCAAAAAGTATACGCTCAGCCACTAACAATGGAACAAATACAAATTAAAACAATAAATGACATACTACCGTTATTAAATGAGTTCCCTTCTCCAAATATGTGAGTATCATTTATCAGCAGAAAATGTGAGGCTGCCACAGAGCTAGTAGTATATAGATTGCTAATTAGGCTACCATTTAATAAAAAGCTTTATGAAGGTGTGACAACAGGAAAGTTTCAAATATAATCTTAAACTGGCTCCAATTATTTCTTGTGGCAAAGTAACTGGTTGCCAGGGTTATTCACAGTAAGCTTTTCTTTTGCACCTCTCATTTGAGAGTCTGGAAAGGCTTACAACTTCATTTCCCTGCTTTTCATGGAGCTAGAGGTGATCATGTTATAAATGATCAGATGCAGAAGGCTCTGCCTTAAATACAGAAACAATTCCTTGAACTTCAGCAACCATATTTTACCATGAAGGAAAGGCCAAAAGAGTATCAGCCGAACTTGTTATCACAGTCACAGAACCAATATCAGTGTCAAGCTCCTCGGAAGGAAGATGGGGTAATCTACTTCCGTAGTTGATACTGCCTCGGAAACCCAAGGAGGGGTCGCTATGAGTTGGGGTTGACTCCACGGCACATAACAACAGCAACAACTTGATACAAAAATAAATTATAGGAACAAAAGATTCAAGTAGAAAATTCAAAATAGTTGACCTATAATAATACTGATATTGAAAATGATTAAGAAAAGAAACAGTGCTGGTGGTTCCAGTGGGGAGTGAAGAAGGAAGCAGGGAACGGGCAGCTTGGGGAGCGGGGAGCCGCCGCGGCTGCTGCCACCGCCAGTACCGCCTTTGTGCTCTTGGCTTGGGGAAGGAGGTGTGAGTCCCAGGCGCAAGCCTGCGGTGGGTGGTGCCGCTGCGGGAGGGTCGGAGGTGGGGAAGGCGATGGCGGATATAGATAAGCTCAATATCCACAGCATCATCCAAGGGCTGCTGGAAGTGAGAGGGTCTAAGCCTGGTAAGAACGTCCAGCTACAAGAGAATGAAATCGAAGAACTGTGCTTGAAGTCTCCGGGAGATCTTTCTCAGTCAGCCTATCCTACCAGAACTTGAAGCACCACTCAAAATACGTGGCACTCAAAATACCCGTTGGCAATACTAAGATTTGCTTCGACTTTTTGAGTACGGTGGTTTTCCACCAGAAAGCAACCGTTTCTTGACAACTATGTGGACATAGGAAAGGAGTCATTGGAGACCATCTGCCTCTTACTGGCCTACAAAATCAAATATCCTGAGAACTTGTTTCTTCTCAGAGGGAACCACAAATGTGTCAGCCTCAATAGAATTTATAGATTTTATGATGAATGTAAAAGAAGATACAACAATAAACTCTGGAAAACGTTCACAGACTGCTTTAACTGTTTGCCAATAGCTGCCATCATGGTTGAGAAGATACTGTGCTGTCACGGCAATTTATCACCAGATCTTCAATCTATGGAGCAGATTCAGTGAATTATACAACTAACTGATGTACCAGACCAAGGTCTTCTTTGTGATCTTTTGTGGTCTGACCCTGATAAAGATGTCATAGGCTGTAGTGAAAATGACAGGAGTGTCCTTCACATTTGGTGCAAAAGTGGTTGCAAAATTTCTCAATAAGCATGATTTGGATCTTGTATGTAAAGCCCATCAGGTGGTTGAAGATGGATATGAATTTTTTGCTAACAGTCAGTCAGTTTTCTACACCTAATTATTGTGGAGAATTTGACAATGCAGGTGCCAGGGTGAGTGTGGATGAATCACTAATGTATTCTTTTCAGATTTTAAAGCCTGCAGAGAAAAAGCAGTTGAATGCCACTAGACCCGTACCACCACCAAGGGGTATGATCACAAAGCAAGTGAAGAAATAGATGTCATTTTGACACTGCCTAGTTGGGACTTGGAACAGAGTATATAACTTTCATTTCTAAAACTGTAACTTATACTGCTCAGCTTGCTCAAATAGATATGTGTTTGTATGTCCCCTCCATTTTTGATTTACTGAATAACATTTGCTGATTATAACACCAAATGGAAGACTGCACTCCAAGAAAAGTTTTTTAAAATTCTGTTCCTTTTGCAAACTTTAATGATGGTGTTAAAACTGTACACCCCAGAACAGTTTATCCTGTGTGAGGGGTATACAATTGATCTCTTTTAAATTCTGTATAATCCAGGAATGACATAAATGCTCATTAGGAGAGCCCTAGGGTACTCTGAATCTGTACATCTTACCATCATGAAATGCATACTGTTAACATAAATCACTGTGAACTTTTTTTTGGTTTTGAAGGGACTGCTTTTATCCCTCTCCTTGTCCTTTCATGTACCAACTAGTTTTTATTACTATCAACATCAGGAGTAACTTTCAACCTTGACAGCATCACTGGTATGATGTATTTAATTAAAGTACCTTTCCCCTATCATATATTTAAAATGATTATTAAAGCCATTGTTTTAAATATTTGTAAGTCTTTCCTAAAGCCAAAGTTTCTGTTGAAATATGTATTGACAATGACCCTAAGTACAAGGTGGCATGGTTATGTACACATGCTACCTTTTGGGGATTAAAAAAAAGTTTTATTTTGAACGGGAGTTGGTAAGATAGTGCTGTTTAAGCTATTAATAATTGAAGTTAATAACATTTTGTACAATTTCCATATTCTATTATTCACTAAGTAACCTTTTTACAGTTACATCAGGCCTGAACCTATCCATTCAGAAAGCTTCAAATTGTAGAAACAATACTGTTCTATATGAGTGACTGATTACGTTTTGTTTGGCCTACATTCTTTATTCAGTGGTGAGGCTGAGGATTATAAGTCAAAACAAAGGAACTAACGTGCTATCCGCCAGTCACCAGTTATAAACTCACAGCATCTATGACTTCCTTAAACTAAGATCTGTTAAAAAGAAATGTTTCAACAGATGACCATGTGTAATACTACGTGGTGAAAACGAATTCAGACTTATTAAATGAAGAGCTTGTTTAAAAAAAAGAAAAGAAAAGAAATCTGTGTAATAAAGAAAAATAAAGATAATAGGGTGAAAAGAAAAAAGCTTGACTAATTTTATTGATTTTAGACTATGAACACTTTGCTATTTAGATTATTTCAATTCTAATGCTGAGGACATTTATCAATTATCAATTATCTTTTGTTTTGTTCAAGAGTCAAGAAAATTTTAAGTAACCCAAACATTTTCAATAAAGTTTTATATGTATGTATATAAATAATGAAACAGCACCAATGACCTACTGTACAATTTCATGATACAATTTATATACAGGATGCTTTAGCAATAATTGGCATTCAATTAGTTTTAAAAGCATGTGATTGCAGAGAACTGTTCAAACGGGTAATCAATCACAAATTGGGTGAGATTTTCTATAGATGTTTCACACATTCAAAAGAGCAAAAATGATCTTCTGAATATCAACTTGAGCTGCAGAGGTTAAGGACCCATCTCATAGTGTTGAAGATGTAATGCAATCTGTACTTGAATTGGCATCGCACTTCCTCAGACTTAGATTGCCTTTACCACAAATATCTTCTATCTTTCAGAGATCAGTACATCAAGATGGCTCATCTGCTAAATCACGTTGGTCAAAATACCTATCAAAACAAGAATTTAGTGTACACATTAAGATATTAATGTAGCACTACTACGACCAATAATAGATGAGGTAGGTATTGCTCTGTCATTTACTGGCTTTGTGATTGTAGGAGTTTCTTAACCTCTCTCTGCCATGGTTTCCTCATCTATCAAGTGGTAATATCTATCTTAAGAGGATTAAGTAAGTTCCCACTGTGAAGCATTAAGAACAGTGTTTGGCACAATGTGTGTTAATAATCATCATCAGGATCGCTGTTATAGAACTAGATGCTGAATAAGCGTATCCTGAAAAAAACGTATTGTGTGGGGAAAGGGTAGAGAAGATCAGGATTGCTTCCTGTTATTGTTGTTGTGTGCCGTCAAGTCAGACCTGACTCATAGTGACCCCTCCTTGGGTTTCCAATGTCTCGCTATGGAAGTAGATTGCCCAACCTTTCTTCCAAGGAGTGGCTGGTAGGTTTGAACCACCAGCCTTCTGGTTAGCAGTCAAGTGCCTTAGGCAGTATGCTACCAGAGCTCCTCAGGATTACTTATCTCCCCAATATTTAAATATATCATAAAGATATAGAAAGGCATGGAATAAAAACACTGTTCAATCAAACAAAATATCAAGTCCAGGAAGAACTTTCTGGAAGGCAAACTGTCAAGTACCTCAGTTTTAAAAGTACATACCCTTTTTTTCTAGGAATTTATTCTTAGCAATAAACAGCTGTATATGTAAGGACCTTCAATGCAGCATTATTTAAAAGAAAAATGAAAAACAACAGGCGAATGATTAAATAAATTACAATACATACAAAATTTTATTTTCTTAGACATCATTTTCCTCAACTGTAAAATGGATACAATAGTACCTACCACCAGTGATAACACTATTATAAAGCAAGAAGCCAAGAATGACTTAAACTATACCTGCTAACCAAGCAGATTAATAAATTCAAAGCAGGAACTCGCTCATCATCTTTGTTTTCCTTAAAAAAAAAAAAAATTAATTAAAATGTAGTCTTCCCCCCCTAATGTTTTTGAGAAACATTTCCTTTTAAGATGTAAGAGCATGAAAATTTTATTAGATGATAGTAATTACCACATGGAAATTGAAACTTACAAAGAAAAAGGAGAAAACAATACAATTAATAACCCCTTGAGAAACATCTAAGATCAACTTTTAATCTTTATTAAAGGAATTAAGAGGGAGTTAAGAGTTGAGGGCTCTAAGGAGGAAAATTTGGAAGAGATTTTTCCTGGTTGCTATAAGAGAAGCAACCAAATGTTCTGCCTGAACAATAATGAAAAAAAGTATATAAAAGATATTTTAAGAGATTTAAAATTAACCAGGAACTAAATTGATTTCTAGCCATAAGGCATACAAAAAAATATTTCAGAATTGAGTTCTCAATTTTGATGCTGACAGTATGTATGACTTTCTTAAACTACGATCTGTTAAAAAGAAATGGTTCTGAACTGTAAGTTTTAGAAAGTTCACATCAATTATTTGCCAAAATGACAGGCCTTAGGAGCTCTGGTAGCATAATGCCTAAGGCATTTGACTGCTAACTAGAAGGCTGGCTGTTCAAACCCACCAGCCACTCCTAGAAAGGAAGACTGAGCAATCTGCTTCCACAGAGATACCACCTTGGAAATCCAAAGAGGCATTGCTATAAGTCGGGATCAACTCAACAGCAATGAGTTTGGTTTGATTTTTAGACACATGGAAGGTAGCCCTAAAAGGTATTAAAGTTAATTTTATACATTTTAAAAATAGCCACAGGTATCACTGAATAATGCTAGACAGTCATGTAAGTATTGATTCAAACTTGGGATGCACTTCCACATTGTTGGTGCATTCATTTCTTCCACATGCTAAGCACTGTAGGGAGTAAAACATATTACCAGTTTTGAGCACAAAAGATAAATATCTACAAATGAGTTTAATGACAGGGAAAATGTGTTAAGTGTCATATAAAGGATACAAAGTATGTTGAGACAACAGAGGAGATCTACTTAGGATTAGGGGAAGAATCATAGCAAGTGGTGGAATGAGGCAGATTGTGAAGATTAAATGGATACAGGTTGGAAAAAAGTAAAAAAAAAACCACAAAAAACAAAAAACCACTTCTGAAGTGATAATAAAAGTCCAGGAACAAAGTACGGGGAATATTTAGGGGACAGCAAATGTTTCTTGCATTATGGGCCACATGAAAACTGGTTTGGGCTGTATCATGGTCATTTAATGGAAACATTTTGGAGTAGTCAATGGAGAACAACTATACACTTTGGGGGAGGGAAGAGGAATGAAGGAAAGAAAAACATGAGAGCTAGACTGCTGGGCAATCTACTTCTGTGGTGATACCTACCGCCTCAGAAACCCAAGGAGGGGTCACTATGAGTTGAAATCGACTCAATGGCAGCGAGTTTGGTTTTTGGTTTAGGCTTAATGTAGCATATTAATTTATTTGGTAATGCTGTAGGAATGTATTAGAGTAAGGACCTGAGAATTTCAAAGTAATTATTGTACCAGCAAGCATTTGTTGAATATTCTAGCTTCTTCCTTTACTATTTAGCAACAGAAGCTCATTAGCACATTGCAACCTAGCTAAAAGTAAACATTTCTACAGCTCTTCATGGCCATGTGACTAAATTCTGGCCAAAAACAAACAAACAAACTCACTGTCATCAAGTCTGATTCAACTCATCGCGATCCCTCCTTGGGTTTTTGAGGTGTTATCACTACGGAAGTAGAATGCCCAGTCTTCCTTCCAAGAGGTGGCTAGCAGGTTTGAACCGCCAGCCTTCTGGTTAGCACTATGCCACCAGAGCTCCCAAATTCTGGCCATTGAGGTAAAAAGGCAGACATGCTTGGGGAGCTTCCAAGAAGGCTGTTTAAATGGCCACTTTCTCCTTCTCAGATGCTTATAATGAAATATAATGGCTGAAGCTCCAGCAGCCATCATGAGGTTTGAAACCACATGTAGGAGAAGTCAAAGGCCCGGGTCAGTGCTATCTTAGATCGCTCCAACTTTCAGACTTCCTTTATCTGAGAAAAACATTTTCATCTTTTTATTTAAGCTACTCTGGTAGCATAGTGGCTAAGACACTTGCCTGCTAACCAGACGGCTGGCGGTTCAAACCCACCAGCCACTCCTCGGAAG
>NW_006921638.1:11185896-11208324 GCF_000298275.1 Orycteropus afer afer | reverse complement strand
GAAGGTTGGGCAATCCTACTTCCATAGTGATACTGCCTCGGAAACCCAAGGAGGGGTCGCTATGAGTTGGGTTTGACTCGACGGCACGTAACAACAACAACATTTAAGCTACTGTTATTTTTGGCTTTTCTTTTGTGACCAAATCTAATCCAAACTAATATTTCAAATGTTTTCCTATTTCATTGTAATCCCTTGCCTACTACCATATAAATTACTGGGGGCTTTCAATCTGAAATAGAAAGTTACAACTTACCACTAAGAGCCTCACTTCAGAGCACCTTCTTGCAAGTTGCCGAATTAGTGAATGAGCTTCAGGTAATAAGGGTTTTTCAAGACAAGCCAATAGAGCATAAAGCCATCTTCCCTAAACAGAATTTTTAAAGAATAGTAAGTAGGCAAATATTGAACCATAAACTTACTTGTTAAGAGTTTGTTTCAGAGATGCTTACTATAAGCAAACACCTAATAGGTAGAAAACTACATTAAGGTGTATATGAATCCTTACAAAAATTTAATTGTTTTTTCTTTGTCCTCCATGAACAGATATATAAATCATTTTATAATTTTCCCTCCATGTTCCTACAAAGGGACTATATTCTGAGTGAAATAATGTTCTGAAGGCCCATGGCAGAATGAATTTACCTACCCTCTTACTTTTTAAGTAAGTTTTTCTTTTTAATTCCAAAAGTAATACATATTCTATGCAGAAAAACTATGAAAAAGCACAAAGAAAAAAACACACAAACCTGTAATTCTACCACCCAGATAAAATTTCTGCTAACATTTTTTAATGTTTTATTCTATGCATATGTACAATTTTTTTCAATAGTTTCATCACTGAAATACCATTTTGTAGCCATCTTTTTTTATCTACAACACACATAATATTTTCTCATGTTGGTAAGTGGAATTAACAAAAGGAAGTTATTAAATATTCTCATTATACTTATGTAATATTTACCATACTTTTCTGTCACTGTTGGTTTATTTTTCCTCCTAAACTCTGTGAGAGTGTAATGATACTAGTATACTTCGAGAACCTAGCCTAGACCTAAAACATGATCCAAAACTAAACCAAATCCTACAGGAGAGAGTAGAACTGCCCCATAAGGTTTTCAAGCTGTAAAACTTTAAGGAAACAGACTGAGTTTTATCTTTCTACTGTAGAGTGGCTGATGAGTTTGAACCACCAACCCTTTGGTTTACCACAATGCTCGAACCACAGTGCTACCACAGCTCCTCAGAACATGACATCCACTGCCATCAAGTCAATTCTGACTCATGGCAACACTACAGGACAGAAAAGAACTGTTCCATAGAGTTTCCAAGGCTGTTAATGTTTATAAAAACAGACTGTCTTAGCTTTTGCCCACAGAGCAGGCTGGTAGGTTCAAACCACCTACCTTTTGGTTAGCAGCTGAATTAGCTCTGGTGGTGTAGTGGATAAGGCACGTGCCTGCTAACCAGAAGGTCAGCGGTTTAAACCCACCAGCTAGCTGCTCCATGGAAGGAAAACTGTGTGCTCTACTTCCATAAATATTTACAGTCTCGGAAACCCAACAGGGGTTGCTATATGTTGGAAACAACTCGATGGCAGTTGAGTTTATGGTAACAGAACTTCTTTGAACATGATTTAAAAAAAAAAAACAACCGAAAAACCAAACCCATGGCCATCAAGTCGACTGCAACTAATGACCCCATAGAACAAAGCAGAACTGCCCCATAGGGGCTTACAAGGCTATAAGTGTTTACGTACACAGACTGCCTCATCTTTCTCCTGTGGAGTGGCTGGTGGGTTTGAGCCACTAACCTTTTGATTAGGAGCTGAATGCTTTAACCACTACACCACCAGATCTCCTTTAGAACATGGTAAAATCCACTGTCATCAAGTTGATTCTGACTCATAGCAATTCTGCATTGGGTTTCCAAGGTGACAAAATCTTTAAGGAAGAAGATTATCCCATTTTCCTTCTATGGAGTGGCTGGTGAGTTTGAACTGCCAACCCTCTGGTTAGCAGTCAGATGCCTTAAGCACAGTGCTGTTGATGTTGTTGTTGTTACGTGCCATTGAGTCGCACCCGACTCATAGATAGAGATCCCTCCTTCGGTTTCTGAGGCAGTATCACTATGGAAGTAGACTGCCCAACCTTCCTTCTGAGGAATGGCTGGTGGGTTTGAACCACCAGCCGTCTGGTTAGCAGTCAAATGCCTTAGGCACTATGCTGCCATAGCTCCTGGTGCTGATGATAGGAGGACTTAATTAAAATATTTGTGGAATGAATGCATAAATGTAATTTTTAAATGAAAGAAAGTACCATTGTGGAAACATCATAATTTACTTAACCAATAGCTTATTGTTGAACATTTAGGATGTCACTGTTAGACACAAAGAAGTGATACAAAATTTTAACATCAATATCTAGATTCCACGTTAGAATATGAACAACATTATGAAGGCATAGTTAATATACCAATGCATGGGAAAAATATTCTGTCCATTATTACTGAAAAAAATGTTAAGTGCATTGACTTTAAAATACTACAATAAATTTGGAAAATCATCACAAAACTAAAATAATGTTAGAGTGAAATACATGGAATTACTGATAAACACTTCTAATCCACAAAAACAAGAATTTCATATGGTTCAATGTTCTGGTTACCTAGTGCCACTCTGACAGGAATATACCATAAATGGGATGGCTTGAAGAAGTAGGAGTTTATTCTCTTATAGTTTGGAGGCTTTAAATCTGAGTTCAAAGTGCCAGGCTCTAGGGGCTGGGTGAAAGTCCCTCAACCGTGGGCTTCAGCTCTGCCTCCTGCTTCTGGCCCACTGAAGCTAGAGACTTTTCTTCACTCAGCTGCTGGCTGCTCAGGCAGACAAGCCCAAGGTTGACAAGTAAAAAGGCACAGTCCCGATGTTAGCAAAACACAAGACAGGCCATTAATTCAAGTCCACTGAAAATCCCAAGGTTGGCAGAGCCTGGCAGGCTGCTGAACAATGACATGGCTACATGCAGCGTTCAAGCATGCCATAGGCTAGAGATCATTCTCCAAGGCTTCTCCTTACAGACAGGAAGCAGACCACATTCTCCAAGGCAGCTTACTCAGCTGCTCCCAGTAGATTCCACCATGGAGTTGATTACCAGTCTCATCATGGGGAATACTACATCCAGTTGCCCAGCAACCCAACCAGGCCCAGCCAAGTTGACACACAAACTGAACTACCACAGTCAATTTATAATAGGTTATAGAGAATAGAAGTAAATTTAAGTATCCATTGCTGCTGGCATTATAAACTGGCTCACTTTTAGACAGCAATCTGGCAAAATGTAACAAAAGCTTATAAAGCCTTTTTTCAGTAATTGTAATCTAGAAATATTCTACCTTTTGGCTACTGTGAATAGTGCTGCAATTGACAGTGGTATACATTCACCTTTACATATATACTTATCTTAGATATATCTATCTTGTGAATACACAAAGCCACCTAAGAGTGGTATTGTTGAGCCATATGGCAGATCTTTGTTTTACTTTTTGAACTCTAGAAATATTCTGAGAAATGAATTAAAAGAAATGAGAAAAAATGTGTATAATTTAGTCATAACAGCAAAATACGGGAAAGAACATATGGTCAATAATGAAAAGAATCAAAGAAAACTAAGATTCGTTAAGATAATGGAAATTACACGAATTATATTATCACATAGAAGTATACATATATATGAGATGTGAGCTAAAAAAACAAAATGGAACGTATGCCTTGATTTCAACTATATAAAAGTCATGTATAACCACTGGTAGAATCAGAAACAGTGATTTTAAACATATGAATGTTTCCTCTATAAAAAATACACAGTACATAGTAGAGACTTATAAGAATGAAAACATAAATTTCTAAAATGACAATCCAGTGGTAAAAGGATATGGTCATTATATTTATGGAAGAAACTTATCTAAGCCACTTGGCTGAACAGTAGGCTGGGAAACATACACTATACTGCCATGCTGGTTTATCCGTTTCTCCCAGCAAACTATAAGCTTCTGGAGGGAAAAGATTTTATCTGTTTCATTAGTACAGTGGGCAGAAAACGGAGTGTTCAATGCTTGTTAAATGAATCCACAGTACTCAAGAGTCTTGCCAGGGAATTCCAGGGCCTCAGACACACTCTTTTCCAAATATTCTCAAATTTTTTTGTTTTTAAAAATAAAATCTATCTCAAAGATGATAAAATTTCTTAAAATCCAATTTTAAGAGGAAATTAAGCATGTGATTCATTTATAACCCATCAAATTAACTCAATTTTGGAAGTGAGAAATAAGCTGTAAATAAACAATAAAATAGAGGGGCAGTGCAGCACAGCTGTTAAAGAGTAGAGATACTAGAGCCAGATGGTCTGACCTCGAGTCTCAGTTATTGGCGGTGTGACCTTGAGCAAGTTAATTAACCTCTCAGTGCTTCAGTTTCCTTATCCGTAAAATGGAGATAATAACATTTATCAGCTGTTGGAGGATTCAACAGTTTATTATATACAAAATCCTTAGACCAATGGCTAACACATAGTACTTGCTATTATTTCTGATATTCTTATGCAGACTGGATTTCAAGGCCACTTATGAAAATGCATTTAAAACTTGCTTTAAGCCAGTGCTACTCAAAGTGGGGTTTGCAGACTGGTTGCTAGTCTGTAACCTGCTTGTTACTGGACTGAGAGGAGATAAGGAGCATGTATCAGAATCTAAATCAACTCTTTATCAGTTAATGTTTTTCTCCCTAAAGCAAAACTTTCTTAATGGAGGAAGTACTACACTGATTTCTATCAATGTAAGCTTCTCACTTCATTGCAAACAAATAGAGTTATGAATACATACATACATACAAACATCCCAAAACTCACTGCCATACATACACACACACACACACACACAGAAAAGGAAAGACATCTTACATATAAGTATACATAGTTTTGCCTGCATTATAAAAATAAAAAGATGTAATACTACCAACTCTGGAGTAAAGTCTCTTTCTCCAAACCAATTATTTAGGTATTCCAAGACACAAGTTACTGTTGCCTAAGAGGGAGAAGGGAGAACTCTATTAGTAATGAAACACTGACAAGTTCAACATGAACTTCATTACTTTTAGTTACAAAGCAATATGTTTAAAAAGGCCTCATTCTTTAGACATCCAGAGAAAACTGTGACTCTAATTAGTAATTTGATTTGATGGCTGACCCAATGAAAAACAGCCTTTTAGGTAAATAGTCTAATATACTCTCTAGAATCAACAAACACCTTAGTTTAAATACAAGGATTGAGTTTGTAAAGATTAAAAAATTACTTGAAAAAGTCCATGTGCTCTCCCAAAAAAGTCTTTCCATAAACACCTTCAGTTTATTTCACAATTCAAATTAAATTAAAAGACAAATCTAAAGAGAAAATGAGCTAGAAAGAGATGTATTTTAAAGCTGTAGAGATAGAATTTACCAAACTCTTAAAAATATTCTCTGGCTGACTCAAATATAAAATACAAACCAGCTGCTGTTGGTCAATTCTGACATATGGTGACCCCATGTGTATAGAACAAAACTGATTCCATAGGCTTAGGCTGCTACCTTTGGGAAGCAAACTGCCAAGCATTTCTTCTAAGGTGCCCTGGGTGGGTCTGACATGCCAACCTTCTGATTAGTAGTCAAGTGCTTAATCATTTGTGCTACCAAGGGACTCCTATTCAAATATACTTGGGCACTTATAAAAATCACACTGGTAAGAGTTTAATATGACTGCTATAGTATCTTAATGCAAATGACCAAGTAAGTGAAATCTGTAGGCAGTATACAATTTCCAACAGAGTATGACCTTTTAAAAGGGCACTAGTGGTTCAGTAAGGTGTTCTGGTGGCATAGTGATTAAGGCATTTGGCTGCTAACCAAAAGGTCAGTGGTTTGAACCTGTTAACTGCTCTGTGGGAGAAAGATGAAGGACTGTTTCAATAAAGATTTATAGTCTCGGAAACCCTATGTGGCAGTACTACTTTGTTCTTTAGGGTCACTAAGAGTTGGAATCCTTGATGCCAGTGGGTTTGGTTTGGTGGTGCAGTATAGAGTTCATGTCTTCCATTCAGGAGATCAGGGTTCAATTCCCATCCAATCCACCTCAAGCACAACTATCATCTACCTGTCAGTAAATTCCTGTGTACTGCTATGCTGCTGAGCAGGCATCAGCAAAGCTTCCAAACTAAGGTGGAATAGGAAGAAAAGCCTGGCAATATGCTTCTGAAAGTCAGCCAATGAAAACCCACAGTTCCCAATGGTCCATTCCCCTGTTCATAGGGATGCATTGATTTTGAGGCTGACTCCACGGTAGTTAACAGTAATAACATGACCTATCTAGAAAAAGAAAAAACATATTCTCTTCCAAGGGTACTCAAGGTTACATAAAGGCAAAACATATTTTTTATTTGCTCTGATAATGTATAACAAAGAATCCCCACTCCTAAAAGACTGAAGAATCAAAGTTCAAATTTCACCCCTTTTATGGGAGACATCAAACTCAACTGGCACAATATGGTATACAAAAATATTTCCTTGGGAGGGGAGCTGTTGCATTGTAAATTTTGGTCAATGACATGAGACAAAGTATATGTGAACTGCTGTATGAAAAGTGAATTTACTCTGTAAATCTTCACCCAAATCAAAATTTAAAAAAAAAAAAAAAAAAAAATTTCCTACATCTTACTTTGGTGAGTAGCAACCGGGGTCTTAAGAGCTTGTAAGCAGTCATCTAAGTGGCAACTATTGGTCTCTTCTCATCTGGAGCTAAGAGTGAGGAAAATCAAAGATGCATGGAAATAGTCCAAAGGACTAACAGACTATGAGAACATCAACCCCTATGACCCTGAGACCAAAAGAACTAGATGGTGCCTGGCTACCAATGCCAACCACTCAGAAAGGGATCAAAATTGGAGAGTCTGTATAGATTGGGAGAAAAATATGGAAAAAAACCTCAAAATCATAAAAAAGAACAGGTTTAATGGTCTGACAGACTGCTGAAACTGAGAATATAGCCCGTAGTCACCTTTTGGGGCTGGAATTGAACTCACTTCTGTGGCTTAACTTTCACCAAACAATAGACAGGCATAGGAGCTCAATACCTACACCAGGGAGGTACACTCTTTAGAACAATCAACCATGGGAAATCAGAAGAGTGGCATTTGCACAGGGAGAAAGATAGGGAGGCAGGAATGCATAGGCAAGAAGGACTCAGGAAAAGGGTAACCACAGGGAGGAAGGAGGAGGTAAGATGTCACACTGTTGAGAATGTAACCAGTGTCACAAAACAAAATGTGTATGAATGTTTTAACTGTTGAATGTAAAATGAATCTGCTTCGCAAAATTTCACCCAAATCACAACAACAAAAAAATTATTCCTTTTAACTGAATAAATTATGTATTTCATTCTTAATGGACTGTATAGGAAATCTAGAATTAGAAATCTAATTTTATCTAATTCAAACCCTGGAATCTAATTATACATTGAAATGTATAATAATGAATAGTTTAGCACTGTGATAAGGATCATAAGCTTTGGAGTTAGGTGGACAAAGGCTTGAAACTCAGTGATGCCATTTACTTGCTAAAAAACTACCTGTAAGTTATAGTTAACTTCCAATTGGATTTCTTCACCTATAAAAAATGGATATCAACAACTCCCAATACAGAGTTGTAGTGAGGATTAAATGAGAACCATCAAAGAGCTTAGCACAGGTGCCTGAATCTATTAAGTATTCAGAAAATGCATTTAATACTTTCACTTAGAACACACACGCTGGAAACAAAAGAACACATACATCCTTAGCATTTAATAGGTTTTACCTGATTCATTCTGCTAACAATACTAAGCAAAGGAGGAAAGCCAATCTGAAAGAAAAAATGATACTGAAATTCATTAAATGGCATTATAAGTAGGCCTTTATCTTTTCCCCCAAACTAATTAATTTTTTTTGCCACCTTTGCTTGAAAACAAAGAATGGATAAAAGAAAACTCCTGCATTGCCCACTATAACATTCTAGGAACCATTGTATTGGTAATGCCCAAGAAAATAAATTATATGGAATTTGAATATATAAATTTCAAAATGAAGATATTTTAGCTGAGTCCAACTCATAATGCTTCTCATTGGGTTTCCAGGGCTGTAAATCTTTACCGAAGCAGACTGCTTCATCTTCCTCCCAGAGTGGCTGGTGGGTTTAAACCACCAACCATCTTGTTAGCAGTCAAATGCCTTAAACACTATACCACCAGAACTCCTTATTTTAGTTAACTAAAACGTTAAAATACGAATTTTTAAAAAGTGGTAGTTGAAAAGTTAACTTACTATTAAATACATTCAGTAAAATTATAACTAATACTGATAATGACATTAATCCATGGTATATACATAATTTCAAAATCTTCAGCTAAAGCCAGTATTTTCAGGAGTTAAGGATACTTGAATTAAACTACTTTTTAAAAACTCAATCTGATTAGATTTAAGAAAAAAAAATGTGTACTTTGGAGTCTAATGTTGGGAGTCCTGATTATAAAGACACCACTGACTTGTGAGGAACTTGTGAGACAATGCATTAAACTGTTGCATTCTTAAATGATGTTCTAATGTGGTGTGTTTTACTTGTACATATTCTGTAATAGGCTAAATAAACTTTTATATTTTGTTAGATTAAAAAGATTTTTGATATGTAGCATATATTAAGGATATTACTCAAAAGGACAAGAAGTTGCATAAGACTTCCAACTCAGCCCCACTAGAGATTTGGATGTATTTAAATTCCTATGACCATGTGCCAGAGTACTTATTTTCCCAGCTCTTGTCAACAGAGTATATATCAAACTTTCTCTGCCAATATTGCCCGAACATTCGAAGCTCAATGTTGTTATAAGCTCCATTTCTAGTACAAGTGATGTTGGGCATCTTCTCATATAAAAACCATTAGTATTTCCTCTCTGTGAAATGCCTATTTATATCCTTTGCTTGTTTTTGTATTGGATTCCTGGTCTTTTCAGTGGGTTTTGGAGCTCTTTATGTTTTTGAGATAATTAGTTTTAAGTGGAAAAAACACAGAGTGGGAAACTATAGCCAACAATAAATATTTGTGGAACAGAACAGAATACAGGAAATCATAGCAATACAGATGTATGTAGTAGTTCCACAGGAATATCTGCAGAATTGGGGCAGGTAAATTCTGAAGTACAAGAGGTTGGCCCATAATATATGATTACAATGAAGTCATACAAAATTTAAATATATCCTCGATATTTCACATCCAGGATAAATAGCTACTATGCACTTTTTTTTAGCACCTTCCTAAAATTGTTCCGTATATTTTCCTTTGTTATCCTTAAGTCATTGTTTGATCAATACCTAATCACTTGTGAAAAACTGAATCTTACTAACTTACAAAATTATGTAGCTAAAACCTAAGAGATATGATGTCAATCTAAAATAGGTCAGAGAAAATAGTTTTGGAAACTGAGCTGCCATTTTGTAAGTTAAAGAGCCAATGAACTAAGTCAGAGTTTGGCAAACACTTTCTGTAAAGCGCCAGGTAGTAAATATTTTTGGTTTTGTGGTCTGCACACTGTCTCAGTCACATACTCTTTGTTTTTTACAACTCTTTGAAAGTGTAAAAACCATTCTTAGCTTGTGGGCGGTAAAAAAAACAGGGTATGGGCTGGATGTGGCCCAGGACATGGTTTGTTGATCCCTTTTTGTAAGTGATGTATCAAAATTAGAATGCTTTTGTTTATATCACCTACTTGTACATAATCAATTCCTGGACTTTCATTTGTAGCTGGTCCAACTGTCCCTTCAGCACATAACCTTTCACCCAAACAAAATTTTTTCCAGCCTTCTTCATCCTCAGATTTTGGCTGAAAGAAAAAAAAAAAAGAATTTATTTCAATACTCAACAGTAAAAAAAAGAAGTTACAACCCCCCATATTCCCATCACTTCAACACAAAGATACACTGCTTAAAAAGTCACACCAGAGGTAGTATGTATTCAGTTTGGATCACACTTTGATGGATGCTGGCAAATTAGGTAGTATCCAAAAGATAAAGTGTAAAGTGATAAAGATGGGAATCAGTATGGAAAAAATACTTACTAATAATGTAATTTACAAGACAGAAGGATGTTTACCCTACAAAAGGAGACATGATTATTATATACTTCACATATTTAAAGGGCTGTCTGGTGAAAGAAGGAACAGATTTATTCTGTATCGTCAAATGGTAGGAGGAAGCATTCAGCTCAATATAGTCACTGAACAAAACAATTTATACTTGTACCCCCTAACCTTGCATATTACTCTGCACAGGTGCATTTTTTTCCTGAGGATAAACAGATTTTATAAGATTCTCAGGAGGAATATGAAGCCCCTAAAAGGTTAAAAACTATTGTACTGGGACTATTTATCCACCTTCTCCCATTATTCCATTAGGACAGAGACTGCTTCTGCTTCTTTTAGCACTGAAAACTCTGATTATTGAATATAAACCAAAACCAAACCAAACCAAACCCACTGCAATTGGGTCAATTCCAACTCACAGCAACCTTATAGTGCAGAGTAGACCTGTCCCATAGGGTTTCAAAGGTTATAAACTTTATGGAAGCAGAGTGCTACATCTTTCTCCTGTACTGTTGGTGGATTCCAACTGCTAACCTTTGGATTATCAGCTGAGCGCTTTACCTATTGTGCCACCAAACCCAAACTGACCTCACTGCCATCAAGTTGATTGCAACTCACAGTGACCCCTGTTGAGTTTCTAAGGCTATAAATTCTTATGGAAGCAAACCACCTCATCTGTCTTCTATGGAGTGGCTGGTGGATTTGAACTACTAACGTTCTGGTTAGAAGCCAAATGCCTTAACCACTACACCATCAGAGCTCCTTTACTGTGCCAGCAGGGCTCCTATTATTGAATATGGTAGGTATTTAATAATTGGAAAAATCAATCAATAGATGTTTGCATTTACATAGCTGCCACTGGAGTGTGCTGTAAAAATTTTGTTCATGCATTAATGTTTACATAATGTTTTACATTTATCATAATAAACATTTTTAATTGATATATAAACCCACTGCTATTGAGTCAATTCTAACTCAAAGTGACCCCCAAGGTGGTAAATCTTTATGGAAGTAGATTGCCTCATCTTCCTTCTGCAGAGCAGCTGGTGGGTTTGCCAACCCTTTTGGTTAGCAGTCAAATACCTTAGGCACTGCAGCATCAGAGCTCCTTTTAACTGCTATATAATATTCTATTACTCTGATAGACCATATTAATCTATCAATTATGTTAGGTTATTTCCATTTTTCAAAAATTTATATGTATTTGCGGCCTACACAAGTTATATCACTGATGTGGCTTCTTTTTGAATGAGTGGATATGTACCTATAAGACCTTATATCAAGTAAGTAGGAAAAAAAAATCTACCTATCTACCCACCCACCAGACCACATACACACTTCTTAATAGGAAGGCCCTATTATGCAAAGAAAGGAGCATAGGTTGTAGAGTCAGAAAAATTTGGGTTTGAATCTCTTTGAAGCTGTAACTCTTACTAGCTATGTGATCTTGAGCAAGTAATGAAGTTACTTCCCTTCATACTTCTCCTAGAGTAGACCTTCCAACTGCTAAATACTGAATCTTTCAGTTTTCAGTGACAAGCAGGTTGCCTCAGGAACATTATAAGCACCCTCTTCCATTAGTCCCAATGTGTCATCATGTAAAAGATGTTATGAGCCACTGCCTAGAGGCAGCTTCTGAAATCTATGATCATCCTGAAACTGCCTATAAAATTTTGAGTATAAGTGCATTTTCTTCTCTCAGAGAATAAACAGCTTTCAATAGACTCTCAGGTAGAATATGATACCCCCTAAAAGGTTAACAACTCTTGTCCTGCAACAATATATCCACCTTTTCTCCAACTCCCTTTTTTATTCAGCAATTTAGACATATCTACTAAAGAGCTTAAAATTACATCTAAGCTGATAAAATGTGGGAAACGCCATTTTTCAGTATGCACTCTCCATGCTTCACTAACATGCCACTCTTACCATGAAGCAGAGATGATACTAAGTGTGTAGGTTTGCTTCATGGTATCATTCCCTTGTAAAGGAAATTCATTAAGCCTTTATTCATTCTCTTTGTAAATGCTACTAAAAATGTATTTATTTGCTAAAAAGTAAATGTCTAAAAGAACTCTTAAAAATTCATAGAAGCCTTTGTTGTTGTTAAGTGCCGTCGAGTTGGCACCGACTCATAGCGACCCCTCCTTGGGTTTCCGAGGCAGTATCACTACGGAAGTAGGATTGCCCAAACTTCCTTCCGAGGAGTGGCTGTTCTAACAACTATCTATTTGAAAGTGTCCCAAGACAATGTGGATTCAAATCGTCATAAACATAACAACTTATAGCACTGATTTTCAGGTTTTAAATTAAAGAGATAGTTCCTAAGTAGAGGAAATTGTTAAAGAGCTCTCCTGTTAAATCAAAGAGTAGAGGTTTCAGTCTGCCCAGAGGCACCTTTACAGGCCTGGTGATCTATCCACTTCTGAAAAACCAGCCATTAAAAACCCTACGGAGCACAGCTCTACTCTGACACGCACAGAATCATGAGTCAGATAATCAACTCAATGGCAACTGGTTTGTTTTTTTAATATAATACAATTATGACTATTAATGGTATATGAAAATAAAAGACTGGAAATAAATATGCTATTTCAACTAGGTATATATTGTACAACTTAAACCGAGAAAACTTACATACCATGGTTACATTACTATCCAACTGTTGTGACTTCCAGTGATTTCTATGCTTGTTCACACTCTAGAGAAAAAAAAAATCAGTGATCTTCAGAAAATGAATAACTGAAATTAGTCTCTGCACAAAATTCTAACAACTCCAAAACTCAGAAAACGTGCTTTAAGTTGTATCATCTTTAAGGATTACAGTAATAATTTGGTAACTAATTTGTAAATATTCTTATATGTACTCATATTTCAGAATCATGAATCTTATTTTCCATTTATAGTCTCAAAACAAAAATAAATTGGAGGAAAAGGTTTAATTTGATTAAACAATTAAACTATATTTACCTGTCGAACAGTTGAAAACTGGGCTACTTGTTGCTGTTGCCACTGAAGTGTGGGCGAATATCCTTCAGGAGCAGGTTGGCATCCGGAAAGCTAGAGATCAGTTCAGAAATGTTATAATCAAGGTTAGTGCTACGACTACAATCTCATGTCTCTGCAAAGGAAAAGAACCAAAGTCAAAGTAAGAAAGACTATATAAGAGAAATTATACTGTAGATGCAAAAATGTAGGCACTTCGCTATATATGTCCAAATTGAAAACATTAGAAAAAGATCTTTACATAGCCACTTCAACAGAACAACTTAGAATAGTTTATAGTTGAGAATAAGACATCTACTTCCAGACCCCATGGTTAATCTTTTTTTCCTGAAAATATTTCATTGTGTTTTAGGTGAAAGTTTACACAGTAGATTAAGTTCCCATTTAACAATTTTTATACAGATTGTTCTATGGCATTGGACAATTTTTACAATGTGCTAGAATTCTCATTATTTCCATTTTGTTTCCAATTAGCTACCTTCTCTGCTCCTCCTTATCTTTGCTTTTGGATATATGTTGACCATTTGGTCTTACATACTTGATTGTTTAAGGGAGCACATTCCTCATGGGTGATACTGTTTATAAGCCAATCTATTATTTGGCTGAAGGGAGACCTCTGGGAACGGCTCAGTTCCAAGTTGAAAAGGTACCCTAGGTAAGAGTCTCTGGGGTTCCTGTAGTCTCTATCAGTCCAGTAACAGCTGGCAGTAGTAACCGGGCACCATCTAGTTCTTCTGGTCTCAGGCTAGAAGAGGCCATTGCTCACATGGGCTATTAGTCTTGTAGACTAGTTTCTTTTTTGGTTTCCTTCATTCTCTTTTGCTCCAGATGGGAAAAGACCAGTAGTTGTTATGTTAGATGGCTGCTCACAAACTTTTAAGACCCCAGGTGTACTCACCAAACTAGTGTATAGAACATTCTTATCTTTATGAACTATTTTATACCAACTGACTGAGCTGTCCCACAAGACTATGATCCCAAGCCCTTTAACTCAGTAAATCAATCCCACGAGGTGTTGGGGTATGTTTAGGAGATCTCTGTAACTAAGTACGTTGTTGTTGTTGTTACTGTTATGTGCTGTCGAGTCGGACCTGACTCATAGCAACCCTTCCTTGGGTTTCCAAGGCGGTTATCACTACAGACGTAGGTTACCCAACCTTCCTTCCAAGGAGTAGCTGGTGGGTTTGAACCACCAGCCTTCTGGTTATGTAACTAAGTATGTTGTTGTTGCTGTTACGTGCCGTCGAGTCGGACCCGACTCATAGCGACCCTTTCTTGGGTTTCCAAGGCAGTATCACTACGGAAGTAGATTGCCCCATCTTCCTTCCGGGGAGTGGCTGGTGGGTTTGAACCGCCAGCCTTCTGGTTAGCAGTCAAGTGCCTTAGCCACTATGCTACCAGAGCTGTAACTAAGTATAAGAAATGTAAACTATATGAGCCCTGATGATATAATCTATTCCTTTCTACAAAACACTTTTGAAATAAAAGGAGAGGACATACCTCAGATAACCGCCAGCCTTCTGGTTAGCAGTCAAATGCCTTAGACACTATGCCACCAGAGCTCCTTAAAGAATTTTTAGTATGGGCAAAATATACTCAAATAACTTGAGATATTTGACTTCAAACAAAAATGTGCTGGATAAATGAAAATGACAACACTGTGCAAACAGCTAGAAAAAGTTTAAGATATTTGGGTCTCTATTCTTGAAAAGCAGGAGAAAAGATGTGGCAGACTGCTTCCATAAAGATTACAGCCTTGGAAACTCTATGGAGTTCTACTTTGCCCTATAGGATTGCTATGAGTAGGAACTGACTCCACAGCAACTGGTTTTACTCTTAAGGGAGTCCCTGGGTGGTGTAATGGTTAAGCACGAAAGGCTGGCAATTTGAATACTTCCATATGTCTCAGGAGCTCTGGTAGCATAGTGCCTAAGGCATCTGACTGCTAATCAGAAGGCTGGTGGTTCAAATCCACCAGCCACTCCTTGGAAGGAAGATGGGGCAATCTACTTCTTTAGTGAAATTGCCTTGGAAACCCAAGGGGGGGGGGGTCACTATGAGTTGGATCCAACTCAATAGCAGGGAGTTTGGTTTGGGTTTGGTTTATGTTTGGTTTACAGGCACTTCAAAAGAAAGGCTTGGTAATTGACTTTTGAAAGGTCACATCTAATGAAAACCCTATGGTGTGCAGTTCTTCTCTGTACATGAGGTCCCCATGAACTGGAATCAACTACAAGGCAACTGGTTAGGTTTCGTATTGTTAAGCAACTAAATCCAGACAAATTAGAACATGCAATTTATACAACTACAGAACAGGCAAACTACACTGACGAAGCGTAAACACCAGTCCAGTAATAATTATGAAGATTCAACTGGAAAAAGATTCCTAAAAAATAAAGTGTACAATATGATGAATGTCATTGAATTGTACACTTACATATGTTAAAAATGTACAGGTGTTTGTTATATATACATATATTTCACCATAATAAAATAAAATTATAAATAATATTGCATAAGCAACTCATCTAAACACTCCAGGATTAGATCACGACCTTACAGTAAACAAATTTCCACAATGTCAGGGTTACTGAAAATCTCTTTGGAAGCAGTAAATGCCAATGATCCTTCCGGAAAAATGTACAAGCAAATGTCTAACTTCTGTTAAGGGTAGTAAATCTTACCTACACCATAATTGATAGTGTCAGATACCACAGAAAAGCCTTGGACTTTTAATTTTGGGGGGAAAATTCCCTGAACGGTTACCAAAACTCACAGAAACATTCACAGTTTGCCTTCGTTTCAACTTCTTTGGGTCAATTTGAGCTACCACAACATCTGGACATTGGGCTGCTTCGAGCCTACAAATAAATAATAAATGCAAGAAATTTAGTTACTACTGTGCTTTGTTCATGTTTATCAAAACAAGCGACCTATTTCTAGAATTATGAAATCAGAAAAAATTTGAGACCTGCAATTGAGATACTCAACAACTATTTCTGAAATTACCCGAATTGGAAGCAAGAAAACACAGGAGTACACAAGAAGTAATACAGGGATCTTGATGAGACTCTAACTCCCACGGGAGTGTAAAGAGGAATACGAGCCGGGCTTTATAATGCACAGGAGTCGGGAGGGGGACCGCACGCTGTACCCACGGCAGGGTGGACAACCAGCCCACCCGCACAAGGCCAAATCACTCACTGGACGCGCCTCAGGTATTCCTGAGGCGTCTTCGGGGGTCCCGAGGGATCAAAACCTTCTGTCAAGTCGCAGGGCTCCACCGGTAAGAGGCGGGGCATCAGCTCTTCCACTACAGACTCCATAGGTACCCACGCCATGACTCCCAGTCCAACCACTGCAACCTAGCGCATGCGCCTGGTCTCGGTCAGCGCACGCGTACTAGTAGGCGCCTTTGGCGCGCAGCAGAGGAAGGGGCGGAGTTTAGGGGTGCATTTGCGCGTGCTCTGGTTATCTCTGGTGGCATTGTGGTTGGAGCATTGGGCTGCTAACCAGAATCTCAGCAGATGGAACCCACCAGCCACTCTGTGGGAAACCGATGAGGTAGTCTGCTTCCATAAAGATTTATAGCCTTGGAAACCCCCTGTGGCAGTTCTACTCTGTCCTTTGGGGTTGCTACCAGTTGGAATGGACTTGATGGCAGTGAGCTTAATTGTGTTTTTAGATTAGTTTTGGTTTTTCATCATATATTCCATGAATTTGATTCCCAGCAAAAGTGTTTCTGGGGCTATTGACTTTTATTCTAGCTTTCAAGGGTTGGGTAAAGACAGATTTATTAACCTTTATGTGTCCCTAAGCAGCATCATAATAAATGGAGAAGAGGTTGAAGTTGTCAGAGATTTCATATTACTTGGTTCCACAACCAACACCAATGGAAGCAACAGTCAAGAAATCAGACTACATATTACACTGGGTAAATCTGCTGCAAAAGACCTCTTTAAAGTGCTGAAGAGCAGAGAGATCTCTTTGAAGACTAAGGTGCACCCAACCCAAGCCATGTTGTTTTCAATCGCCTCGTATGCATGTGAAAGCTGGACAATGACTATGGAAGACCAAAGAAGAGTTACTTCTTTTGAATTGTGTTGTTGGCAAAAAATACTAAAACTACTGTGCACTGTCAGAAGAACTAACAGATCTGTCCTGGAAGAAGTACAGTCAGAATGCTCCTTGGAAGTGAAAATGGCCAGACTTCGTCTCACCTACTTTGGTCATGTTGTCAGAAGGGACCATTCCCTGGAGAAGGATATCATGCTAGGCAAAGTGAAGGGTCAGTGAAAAAGGGGAAGTCCATCAATGAGTTGGATTGGCACAGTAGCTGCAATGATGGGTTCACGTAAAGCAAGGATCGTGAGGCTGGCACAGGACCAGGCAGTGTTTCATTCTGTTGTACATAGGGTCGCTATGAGTCGGAGCCGACTGGATGGCACTTAACAACAGCAACAGTATTGAGGGCTTCTTAAATATTTCTTAGGGAGCTCTGGTGGCGTAGTGCCCAAGGCATTTGACTGCTAATCAAAAGGCTGGTGGTTCAAACCTACCAGTCGCTCCTGGGAAGGAAGAATGGGCAATCTACTTCGGTAGTAATACCTCCTCGAAAACCCCCAGGGAGGGGTTGCTATGAGTCGGATCCTACTTGACAGCAGTGAGTTGTTTTTTTTTTTTTTTTAAATATCTCTTGGACTTATGAATGAGTAATCGTACTATAATTGTTATCTATTCAGCTCTAAATTCTTAAATCTTTGGTAAACATGTTACATACATATCCTCATGTAATTCAATTACTACAACCCTGTGAAATTTTGTAGGGGAGAGAATCGATTTAAGAGACTTACTACGCCTTTGAGGTTGGCAGACAATGGGCCTATAAGTTCATGTGAATGATCAGAATTCCCAGGTGTATAGTAGAGCTGACAAGGGGCAAGGTTGTGGTCATTGCTTGGTCACAGCCAGCTACCCAGAGGGACTGAGTAGTTGATCCTGTGGGCTTGGGACCATAGTCGCAGGGGACATCAAGCTCAATTGGCATAACATACTATACAAAACATTGTTCCACCTACTACTTTGGCGAGTAGCGACTGGGACATTAAAAGCTAGGAAGCTGCCATCTAGATGCAACAACGGGTCTCTCCTCGTCAAGAAGAAAGAAGAAAACCAAAATGAATGGAAACAATCAGTCCTAGCGACTGGTACACCATCCGATCTGCAACCTATACAACTATGAGACCAGAAGAACTAGATGGTGCCCAGCTACCACTGCCATCCACTTGGAAGGGATGTAGGAGATCCTGCATAGAGAGGGAGAACAATGTGGAACAAAACTCAAAATCATTTGGAGGCAAAAAAAAAAGAAGGTGGGGATCAGGTTTGCTGGTCCAATAGAGCCTGGTGTAACCGCTGAGACTATGGCCCCTAGCTGCCCTTCAGGTCTGGAATTGAACCCACAACTGTGGTTTCCTGCCAAACAAAGTACAGGCATGTGAGTTAAACATTTACCTCAAGTAGACACACACCCTGGAGAGAACAATCATGGGAGAAGGAAGGGCTGCTTATGCACAGGGAGATAGCTCAGGGTGCAGAAGAGTATGAAGGGATGGACACTGGGAGGAGGTAACTATGGGGAGGAAGTGGGAGGGGAGCTGCTGCATTGTAAATTTTGGTCAATGACATGAGACAAAGTATATGTGAACTGCTGTATGAAAAGTGAATTTACTCTCTAAATCTTCACCCAAATCCTAAAAAAAAAAAAAGAGACTTACTACACCTTTGAGTCCCAAAAGGGCAGAGCCTATTCCAACTCAGATTTATCCAACGCCAAATGAATGAAAATTAATTTTCCAGAGGAATTTCTTGTGTTTGGATATCTCAAAGATCATTTTATATTTATCTAAAATGGGTATTATTCCTAAGGTGGTCATTACTCCCCTCCCTCCCCCTTTTTTTTTAGAAAAATCATTCTGCTTAAATATAAATAAAACCACTCCCATCAAGCCTATTCCGACAGACAGAGACCTAATAGAACAGAATAGAACTGCCCCATATACAAAAGCGGACTGCCTGCTTGTACTCCCACCAAGTTTCTGATGAGTTAGAACGCCCAACCTTTCGGTTAGCAGCCGGATGACTTAACCACTGTGCCATCAGAGCTCCTAAATATAAACAGTTTAAAGAAAAAAGTTAATGCCAGTACTTAGGAATTGCCATTATGAAATCTAGTCCAACCTTGAGAAGTAGCTATTATCATCTCTATTTTGCAAGTGTAGAAACAAGGCAGAAATGGTTGTTACTTGCTCTAGGCAAGCAAATTGAAAGAAACAATGGAAGTATTATATCTCTGATTCTTTTTAAACAAACTCTTGAGTGAATACAATTCACCTTTATTTTCTAAGGTTTATGTTTACTTTTAAGGCTTTAAAAAAAAAAAAGGACTACTTTTTTAGCTGGCAAGCAATTGAGTTCAAAACCAGGATGTAACTTCCTTAAGTGAAACAAAGGAGAAAAGTCCTTATGTGAAGAGCCAAGGAATCAGGGCTTATGAGCAGTGGTAACTACACAGTTTGGAGACTTGGAAGACACTGCCTGGTTTCAGTTAAACTAGAAAGTTACTTGGTTAAATTTTTTTTACTGCTTTTGAGAGAAACAAAATTAAAGAGAAGAAATATGGCGAATGACTTACCTTCCCTCACCATTTTGATCATAATTAAGAACAAATTTGAAAAGGTAGCCGGTGACTTCATTCCTGGATTTTCTTGTAAGTAGTTGTAGTTGTAGTTTTCCCCTTTCTTTGAAACTGTGTAAATTATTAGCAACTCCTCCCACTTTTCTTGATTAAAAGAATGGATGATTATCTAACCAACCACCCACCAATGGAACAACAGTACTTCACGCTGAACTCCACGCAGTAAGTACGTGGCAGAACAACATATGGATCAAGGAAGAAAGGAGGATAGCAGAATGGAACAAGAGTTGTCCTGGGAAATGATAATAAATTCTTTTCCAAAGGAAAAGGTGAGTTATTATAGCATAACAATGATTCCGACATGTTTCTGAAATTATAATTACACAGAAATGAATTGTTTCAGTAGAGAAGACAGGAAATTCGGTTAAAAGATGTAAGGGTTTCTTTCTGCTACTTCAAATCTAATATGACTTGAAATAATTATAAGCTTTGAAACAGATTTTTAATACAATTATAAATTGAAAATTGCACTAAGTATTTTTTATTATTTCCGTGAAGTACAGACATCTGAGTATAAGCTATATCTGGTTGATTAATTTACTGTGGGGGGAAAAAAAGCTTAATTTCCGGAAAGGTGAACTTCTAAAACTTTAATAACCATTTCATCTAGCTTCTTCGAGGAAGAGCTATTCTGAAGATACAGAACTAGCTCTAATGCCCTGTTTTCAAAGATTTCCTATCAGTTTTTAATTCACATTGGAAAAATTTTTGTGTTTCAGTCTTTTTCACATTAGCGGTTGGCTGTAGGAGTTATATGAGGGTTGTGAGAACAGAACAGCCAACAGCTGTTGGGTGACCATGGTAGCATCTGTTAAGTCACATTTACAGAACTAAATGGAAAGGTTGTCCCTGTGTTTTCTATCCCCTAAACAGCTCAGTTATTCTTAAATGTTTGTGTGTCTCAGAATCATCTGAAAGCAATTGTTTAAAATACAGATTCCTGGGTCTCCCTGAGAGATTCTGATTCTGTTGATCGGGTGTGGGGCTCACAAATTTACATTTTTAGAAACATTCAATATAGTTTGGCTGTGAGTACCAGGTTGGCTCCTAATAACTAGGCTCAGAAGCCAGATGAATTTCTTTTGTGTGGGGGTGCTTTTCTCTTTATCAGGGCAAAGTATTTTACATAGATTATCATGTTTTATCTTCATGGAGACCACATGTTTATCAGAGTAGAACTGACCTCTATAGTCTTAATGGCTGATTTTTGGGAAGCAAATTGCCAGGCCTTTCTGCTGGTGAGTAGAAGCACTTCTGGGTGGATTCCAACTTCCAGCCTTTTGATTAGCAGCCTAGTACATTAACCGTTTGTACCACCCAGGGAGCCCTTCTCCACAAGATACTGCCTAGCAAAATTGAAAATAGAAACAAGGAAGAGAGGAAAATTCATATGAGTCTATATGACCCACTGGCCATAGATTAGAGAGAGGCAATGAGGATAGATATAGGGAGATCCCTTTTGCTTTCTAATCTTAGTACAGACTCTCTGGATGTGATAGTTTCCTCATCCCTCGGCCCAAGTATGCTATCCAGATCCACAGAGGGTTAGAAAGATGACTTGATGTCTGTCAGAAAATCAAGGCAAGATCCAGTTTAATTATGGAAAACAAAACAAACACTTTATCATTTAAAGTGAAAATACAAATTTATCTCCTTCCTTTTAAAGTGAGATCTCCCTCTTTGTTACATGGCTTTTAGTAATTCTCATGTTTTTTACAAATCAAATAAACATAGGATAGAAAGTAGATAACTAGATTTTGTTTCTTTAGGTCTCTGTAAAGAAGAGCAGATCAAAGGATTTCATTTGTTCAGTTTGATTAAATAGTTACTTAGTAATAACTCTATGATTAATAAGAGTGGCACAATGAAGAGGTACTGGAGTAGAGTGGATAACAATTGCTACTGAGCTAGAAATTTTAATGTTTGGTCTTGTCAGCATTTGAAGAGGGAAAGGCAGACATGAAATGAAAACTGTGTTAAATGTAGGTCTTAAATGGCTCAGCCCCCAACCTTGGATATGTCACTTAACCTCTCTTGTCCTCATATTCATCTGTCATGTACAGAAATTAGACTCAATGATCACTAAGGTCTATTTTCTGTGTGTGTGTGTGTGTGTGTGTGTATCTTAAAGGGTTTATCTTTGTTGTCTATACGTCTTGTGTACCTTTCTGTGTCTTCCTCTTCCTCAATGCCAACTAAGGTCCATTTTACTTCTTGTTGTTGTTGTTAGGTGCCATCGAGTCATTTCCAATTCATACTGACCCCATGCACAGCAGAACGAAACACTGCCCGATCCCGCGCCAGCTCCATGATCCCTGCTGTACTTGAGCCCATCATATCAGCCATCATGTCAATCCATCTCGTTGAAGGCCTTCCCCTCTTTCGTCGACCCTCCACCTTACCAAGCATGACATCCTTCTCCAGGGAATGGTCCCTTCTGACAACATGACCAAAGTAGGTGAGACGAAGTCTGGCCA
>NW_006921638.1:11160264-11183081 GCF_000298275.1 Orycteropus afer afer | reverse complement strand
ATCCATAGGAGTAAGGCTGGGTTTACTCTGATGATGCAGCTCTTTCCCAGTCCTATTTTGAGAGCCTTCTAACCTAACCGGACTATTCATAAATTTGTGCAGTAATGTATCAGACAGTGTTTCTTTGCTATTCATAAGGTTTTCCCTGGCCAATTTTTTGAGAAGTGGACAGCCTCTTCCTTCTTCCTAGTCTGTCTCGGTCTGTAAACTGGGCTGATACCTGTGCACCATGTGCACCCCACTGGGTTTGAAACACCAGTGATTCAGCCTCAAAACTCACATCAATATGTCACCACGGTAGGACAAACTGACAGAAAAGTTTTTCTCCCTGTTGGAAATCTCTCCTACCACCCTTACCTGGGTCCCTGCGGCTGACTCCTCTGTCCTGGATCCTGGGCCTTTTCCTCCCCTTTCTCCCGCTCTCTGACCCTGCTGCTTGGGGCGTGCCTGGGTTCCCCCTCCTCACCTGGATCCCTGCGGCTCACTCCCTTTTTGGGTGTAGCATACCACTTCCTTAGTCACACATTTTATTTCACCTTTTGGGGCTTGCTTGGACTTAAAGGTCTTAAAGCAACAATGGGTGTTTGGGGCAGTTCCTGAGAACACTGAGAAATGTCTTCCATCTACCTCAGGCAATGACCCCCCCCCCCATTTTATTTAGACCCCATTTTACTTATAAGTCTATAATTCTCATGTGTGGGAATTTATTAATCAGCCTATGCCAGACAGATGTCCTATGTATATGGACTTGTGATGCTGAAAACTCATAATTAGAAGAATTTGAGTATCGTTTTTTCTGGTGAATACTCCAAAAATAGTTGGCCAGTGCCTTATAATGTCACCATCTGAACATATGGTAGAGAATCCAAGTTAGAAAACACTACAAATGCTGCTTTTATTCCAGTAAACTGAGTAAACCAAAAAGTAGCGGTGAAAGCTCCATCTGGTGGTGACCATATAAAATTCCAATAAGTTTACATTATCACAATTCACCTAACTGTAGTACTGTTAGGTGAATTGTACTGTTGTAGTACATAATTGTACTGTTACAAGCATCTTCAGTTTAGAATCATCTCTGGGATCAGAAATAGGGAATAATCCTGGGTGTTATATATTAATTAGTATTTAAGGTAATTAATGACATTTAGAGCACCTGCTTCTAGACTGTCCCTGAAAAAAAAGTTCTTATGTCAAATATATTTGGGAAATGTACTTAAGTCCCATTCTTGAATATTCAAAATGAATATTAAACTTCTGACAAGTCAAGAGACCTAGTTTACATCATTTACCTAGGTGTTTCCTGACTTTATTTGACCACAGAACCCCTTTCTCTCTTTTTAATATGCCCTGGCATTATGAGAAATGTCAGTTTGAAGAAGTAATGATCTTAAAGGTATTTACTTTTAAAAAACCTTTCTGGAGGAGTTTTTGTGAGATTTTATATTTTTATAACCAGTTCTTTGATACATAATAATGATAATAATCAAACCACACCCATTGTCATGGAGTCAGTTCTGACCCATAGTGGCCCCCATTGGGTTTGCAATGCTATATGTCTTTATAGAAGTAGATTGCCTCATCTTCTTCCCATGGAGCAAATGGGGGTTTGAGCTGCAACTTTCTGGTTAGCAGCCAAATGTCTTGCTCATTAAGCCCCCAGAGCTCCTTAATAATGATAATACTACTTTACAGTTGTTTAGGTTTTCATGCTCATTCGTGAATAGTTAGTGAACACTCACATTGTACCAGCACTTCACAAGATACTGTAACTGAAAACAAATATAATCAGTGGTATCCTAGTAAATGTTTAACAACAACAAAAAATCTTCATATTCACAATTTGATCTCAAATGCCTTGATCCAGGGATGTCTGGAGATTAAGTTAGAAAGTCAAAGAAGGATATTTTCCCTTAATTCCCAATTTGACTTTCCTTTCTAGAAGCTAAAGAAATTGTCATTCCCTCTCTACTATTTCTCAGGTCAAAACCTCTTAGCTCTCAACAACAAACAAGTAATCTTCATCTTTTATCATCTATGAATGACTTTTTTTTTTTACACTATATATATATTTTTTTTCCAAGTTGTTACATGAATAATATACACAAATAAGATTAAAGGGATACTCAATAAAGCTGTTAGAAAAAACCCTAAACATTATAAAAGTGGTATTATCATTATTATTATGTATCAAGGGATTGATTTAAAAAATATAAAATCTGACTCCCCCAAAGAGAGAGTAGAAAATAAATGTATTGAAAGTTTTAATAAGAATTTAAATACAGCAAATTTTATTTCATATTTTTCTACTTTTGAAGATACGATACCTGAAAGGGGCAATGGTCCCTAAATACCACTAGCTGCTCATTACTTGTTATACATGAACCTGAAACATATCCATCTTGTAAATAGTGAATCCAGATTTCAAATACCTGGTTACTAGAAAGTGAAACCAATTGCTGTCAAGTCAAATGGACTCATGGTGATGCCATCAGTGTCAGAATACAACTGTGATCCATAAGGTGTTCAACAGTTAAGATCTTTCAGAAGATCACTTACTCTTGGTTCTTCTTGTACTTGCATCATCAAAACACAAGACTTGAAGAATGTTTTTGAAATCTCTTAATACTTCATAATTTTGTTGAAGAGAGGACAAGTATCTTTGCTTCCTAATTGTAAAACATTTGCATTTTTAGTTTTAGAAATGATCAATCTAATGAATTAAAAATTTTTAGATCATCTCTGTCTTTCCAATCTTTTTTTTTTTTTATTGTGGTGAAGCAAGTCTGGGCAATTTACTTCCGTAAAGATTTACCACCTCAGAAACCCAAAGGAAGTCTCTATGAGTCAGAATCGACTCGACGGCAGTAGGCTATAGTTGTTTTTTTTTTTTTTAAGTTGTGGTGAAAACATACACACCAAGACATTTGCAACCTAACAACTTCCACATTTACAGCTCAGGGACATTGATGGTATTTTTTCATGTTGTGCCACCATTATCGCTATTCTTTTCCCAAACATTCCAACACCATTAGCATAAACTCAGTGCCCCTCAAATAAAAGCTCTTTTCCCCTCCCTCCTACCTCTAGTAACCACTAATAATTTTTACATGTTTTTTTTAACTTATCTAGGGATTTTCCCTTTCCTCCCCTCCCATCCCTGTTAACCAACAAACAAAGTTTCCTTCCATATATGAACCTTTCCTTGACTTTTTACAATAGTGAACTAATAACAGCATTTTTCCTTCTGTAATTGATTTATTTCACTCAGGATAATGTCCTTCAAACTCATCCATGTTACATGGTGTTTTGCAGATTCCACATTATTCTTTAGCATTGCATAGTATTCCATTGTGTGTATTTACCACAGTTTGCTTATTCATTCCTCCATTGATGGGCACTTAGGTTGTTTCCATCTCTTTGCCATTGTGAATAGTGCTGTGAGGAACATGGATGTGCATATATCTATTTGTGTCCTTGTTCTCACTTCTTCAGGTTATATACCTAGTAATGGGATTGCTGGACCAAATGGTATTTCTATTTCCCATTTTTCAAGGAATCGCCATACCAATTTCCACAGTGATTGTATCATTTTACAGTCCCACCAGTAGTGTGAGGTTGTATCATTTTACAGTCCCACCAGTGGTGCCTAAGGCACTTCACTGCCAACCAAAAGGATGGCGGTTCAAACTCACCAGCCACTCCTCGGAAGGAAGATGGGGCAATCTACTTCTGTAGTGATACTGTCTTGGAAACCCAAGGAGGGGTCACTATGAGTCGGGTCTGACTCGACGGCACATAACAACAACAACAACAACAACAATCAGCAGTGTATGAGAATTCCAATCTCTCCACGTCCTCACCAGCATTTTCTGTCTTGTTGAACTTTGCTATTAGTGCTGGGGTGAGATGGTATCTCATTGTTTTGATTTACATCTCTCTAATGGCTAATGAGGGAGCTCTGGTAGCATAGTGGCTAAGACACTTGCCTGCTAACCAGACGGCTGGCGGTTCAAACCCACCAGCCACTCCTCAGAAGGAAGGTTGGGCAATCCTACTTCCGTAGTGATACTGCCTCGGAAGCCCAAGGAGGGGTCGCTATGAGTCGGGTTTGACTCGACGGCACATAACAACAACAACAACAACAATGGCTAATGAGGAGCTCTGGTAGCATAGTGCCTAAGGCACTTGACTGCTAACCAGAGGGCTGGTGGTTCAAACACACCAGCCACTCCTTGCAAGGAAGATGGGGTAATCTTCTGTAGTGATACTGCCTCGGAAACCCAAGGAGAGGTCGCTATGAGTCAGGTCCGACTCGATGGCACATAACAGCAACAACAACGGCTAATGATTGTGAACATTTTTTTATGTGTTTATTGGCTAACTGACTATCTTTGGTAAAATGTCTGTTCATGTCTTCTGCCCATTTTCTAATTGGATGTTTTTAATTTTGAGGTATTGAGAGTTTTCTATAACTTTTAGAGGTAAGTCCTTTGTCAGATGTATCATTGCTGAATATTTTTTTCCCAATCTGTAGCTTCTCTTTTGACTCTTTTGGAGAAGTCTTTTGATGCATGTCAGAATTTAATTTTTAGAAGGTCCCAATCATCTAGTTTATCTTCTGCTGTTTGTGCATTTTGGCTTATGCTTGATAGTCTACTTAAGGCCCCTAAGTTTAGTTCTATTTTTATTTTGATGAACTTTATAGTTCCAGGTTTCACATTTAAGTTTTTGATCATTTGGAATTAGTTTTTGTATATGGTGTGAGGTATGGATCTTGTTTCATTTTTCTGCAAATGGATATCCAGTTTTGCCAGCAGCATTTGTTAAAGAGACTGTCTCTTCTCCATTTAATGATTTCAGCCCTTTGTCAAATATCAGCTGACCATAGGTGGATATATCTATTTTTGGGTTCTCAATTCTGTTCCACTGGTTTATGTGCCTGTCGTTGTACCAATACCAGGCTGTTTTGACTACTGTGGCTGTGTAGGTTTTGAGATCTGGCATTGTGACACTTCCTACTTTGTTCTTTAGTAGTACTTTGCTTATCCGAGGTCTCTTTCCTTTCCATGTAAAATTAGTGACTGTTTTTTCCATGTCTTTAAAGAATGTTGATAGAATCTGGATCAGGATTGCATTGAATGTATAGATTGCTTTGTGTAGTATTGGCATTTTCACAACATTCAATCTTCCTATCCATGAGCATGGTATGTTCTTCTATTTATGTAGATCTCTTACAGTTTCTTGAAGCAGTGTTTTGTAGTTTTCTTTGTATGGGTCTTTCGTGTTCCTGGTTATTTCCAATCATCTCGTATTCACAACTGCCATTAGCATTACTCCACTGAAGAATTATAAGAAATAAATTTGTTGTTGTTGTTATTTGCCATCGAGTCGGCCCCGACTCATAGCGACCCCTCCTTGGGTTTCCGAGGCAGTATCACTACGGAAGTAGGATTGCCCAACCTTCCTTCCGAGGAGTGGCTGGTGGGTTTGAACCGCCAGCCTTCTGGTGAGCAGTCAAGTGCCTTAGCCACTATGCTACCAGAGCTCCTTAGTCATATAAAAATCATAAAAGGAGGAGGAATACTGTAACATTTGCTTTTAGCAAAACAAGATCTTCTAGTGTCTTGTTGCAAAATATTGGGTGATGTTCTTCCTTTGAATGAATAACTACATTTCCTTTTTGTCCTTAGCGATATATTGCTCACTCATCAATTCTTGAATTTGAGAAATTTATTGAGGATATGTCAAATGAAGATGCAGTCTGAGATTTTGCTTACATGAGTAAGTTTATCACCATCATTGGGATTAGAGAGCTGTCTCATTCTTCTTCTGAATTCTGAATTATTATCTATATTCAATGAAAGCTTAAATCGTGTTAAAAATCTCTAAAGATGCTGCAGTGCTGGGCATTGCAAAAACTGAAGGCTGATAAGTGATGATATTTCACTATTATATCATTTTAGGCATTTCCATCATTCTTCCATTTGCTTATTCTTTAGTATTATTTTTTTAAGCATAGGAATAATTGATGAGTAATGATGAAATTACATGGATGATAGAATAGCAAAATGTTTCAAGATACAGGAAAAATAAGGTCACTAAGATCCCATGGAGGAACTCTGCTGGCACAGTGGTTAAAGCATTCATCTGGTAACCAAAAGGTCAGCAGTTCGAACCCACCACCTGCAGAAGAGAAAGATGAGGCAGTCTGCTTTTGTAAAGATTTACAGCCTTGGAAACTCTATAGCAACTTGTCCTATAGGGTCACTATGAGTCAGAATCAACTTGATGGCGGTGGGTTTGATTTGGTTTGGTTTAAGATGCCATGATATATCTTGTATTTAAAACAGTCCATATAACCCATATGGGAATTGCAAATAGAATAAGTTTTATTGTATTATATTTTTATTTTTCACAGCCTTGGAAACTCAATGGAGGTCGCTATGAGTTGGAATAGATTTGATGGCAGTGAGTTTGGTTAAATATATCTATATATCTGGGAGCATAGTGCCTAAGGCATTTGACTGCTAACCAGAAGGCTGGTGGTTCAAACCCACCAGCCATTCCTTGGAAAGAAGGTTGGGCAATCTACTTCCATAGTGATACTGCCTCAGAACCCAAGGAGGGTTGCTATGAGTCAGATCCAAGTCGATGGCAGTGAGTTTCGTTTATATCTATACATGTGTGTGTGTGTGTGTATTTGTTTGGGTGAAAGTTTACACAGCAAGTTAGTTTTCCATTCAACAATTTATACATGTTTTATTTCGTGACATTGGTGGCAATTCCCTCAATGTAACAATAATCTTCTCACTTTCTCCCTTGGTTCCCCGTTTCCATTCATCCTTCTTCCCTGCTGCTTCCTGCCTTCTGAACTTTGTTTTTGGGCAAATACTACCCCTCTGGTCTTGTATGGTTTACTATACTGAGGAGTACATCCTCCGTGGTGTTATAATTTACTTTATAGGCCTGTTTATTGTTTGACTAAAAGTTGATAGCCAGGGGTGAGTTCAGTTCCAGGGTTGGAGGGTATCTAAAGGCCACAGTCTTGAAGGTTCCACCAGTATCTATCAGACCAGTAAGTCTGGTCTTTTCTATAATTTTGAATTTTGTTATATATATATATACATATACATATATACACACACACACACACACACACATATATAAATTTTCTCTTCTCAGGAACTTCTATTGTGATCCTGATCAGAGTGGTTGGTAATCAGGCATCGTTTAATTATTATTTTTTTATTTTTTTTTTTAAATTGTGCTTTGGGTGCAAATTTACAGAGCAGAATTTGTTTTACATTCAACAGTTCATATACATTTGGTTTCGTTCCCTGATTACCATCCCCAACCCTAACCCACTCTCTCCTCCCCCTTCCCTGTGACCTCCCCCTCCCTCTGCCCTTCTTGTTATGCACTCCTGTCTGTCTAGCTTTCTCTCCATGTGAATGCTGCCCCTCTGGTGCCCCATGGCTGATTGCTCCAAGGGGTGTATCTCCAGAGAATAAGTGGGTGTAATGCCCAGAGTTGGGTGTTCTGCATGTAAGTCTTTCTACTGTTGGGCTGAGATCCAGTCCTTGGGAGTGAGTCCTATCCCAGGCCCAAAGTGTATCCCAGGGCCATAGTCTTGGGGGTCCCACCAGACTCCATCTAACCAGTAATTCTGGTCATAATTGTGTTTTTGAATTTTCTTCCACATTTTTCCTCCCATTCTATCCAGGATCTCCAGTTCTGATCCCTTGGTGGATCATTGGTGGTGGGCATTGGTAGCTGGGCACCATCTTGTTCTTCTTGTCTCGAGATCCGTCATATCCTTGGGCTAATTATTTCCAAATGCCCTTGATGTTCTTCACTCTTCTTCACTTCAGATGAGAGGTGACTATTAGTTGCATCTTAGATGGCCACACAAAAGCTTTTAAGACCCCTGTTGCTACTCACCAAAGTAGGCTGTGGGAGCAAGATTTTTATGTATTATCTTGTGCCAGTTAATCCTGGTGTCCCCCAATACCATGGTCCTGAGTCGGCAGATCCGGTGGTTCTCTCTCCCAAGGTGGTTGGCTGTCTCTAAGGGATTACTAACTCTGTCTTCTGTTGCCTCTGTAATGACTGTGGTTATTTTGTGTTTAATTCTTTTGGTCTCCAGTTAGTGGAGGCTGGGGTTCATATGGCCCATTAGTCCTTTGGACTAATTGTTTCCTTTAGTCTTTGATTTTCTTCACTCTTCTTTGCTCCAGACAAAGAGAGACCAATAGTTCCATCTACTTCATTGCTTTTTAAGGTTGTGTGAATATCACATTTTGTTTATCCATTTAGCCATTGATGGACATTTGAGTTGTTTCCATCTTTTGGCTATTATGAATAGTGATGCTGTGAACATGCTTGTACAGATTTATGAGTGGACATATGTTTTAATATTTTCTAATATCTAGGAGTGGAATTGCTAGGTCAGATAATTGTATTACCGTCTTTAATTCTCAGATCTACCCTTTGAGGTAAGAACTATTATCTCTATTTTGCAGTGAGGAAAGTGAAGCTCAGAGAGGTAAAATAACTTGCCTAAGGCCACACAGGGAGTAAATGGTGGCACTGGGCATGAAATGGGGCCTGTCTGACTTAGATGCCATGCTCATCTTGCCTAAAGGGTCTCAGAATTTATATTTTACCTACTAGTTGCCATTCTGTGGCAGTGTTTGGTTCCTACTCAAGGTGATTATTATATTGTTTTTTAAAAAGTATATTTTCTCTTTGTTCTTTGGAAGACCTCTAAAAAGAATAAAATTCATGAAATAATTCTTATAAACAGAACTGCTCCAAAAAGAAACTGAACAACTAAAATTGGGTCCAATAGACCCTTATGGTATATTTGAGAGATAAAGTCTGAAACTCATTCACCTTAAATAATCAAAACCAAACCAGTTGCCATCCAGTTGATTCCCAACTCATGGCAACCGTGTGTTGCAGACTAGAACTGCACTCCATAGGGTTTTCCAGGCTGTGACCTTTTGGAAGTGATTGCCAACCCGTTCTTCCAGGGTGCCTCTGGACAGGTTTGAACCACCAAACTTTGATTAGCATTCAAGCACTTAACTGTACCACTCAGGGATTCCTTAACTATGTAAGGGCAATTGCAAATGAATTTGTTACCCCTCCTAACATCTATTTCATTATAAATAGGAACAAAAAGTCTTTGTTCATCTGAAAACAAAGAAATTAAGACTTTAGATTTCATTGAGCTAGATAGGAAAGATGCCTTTTTGGGATCCATTAAATGAATGAAATTACCAAAGGAGCTGTAAACCCACTGTGCTAGGCACAGTTGAAATGCTAGGGATAAAAATTCCTGGCCTCAAAGAGTTTACATACTATTTATGTATTCCTCCCATTGCCATCAAGTTGATTCTGACTCATGGTGACCCCCATTGGGTTTGCAAGGCTCCAACAAAGCAGCTGGTGGGTTTGAGCTGCTAGCCTTCTGGTTAGCAGCCAAATTCCTTTACCCACTATGCCATGAGAGCTCCTTTCCAAGGAGCTGTATTTTGGTTTATTCCATACAGAATTCCAGGATCCCCATGGATCCTCTTATCTATTTACTCTATTCATTCTTGGCTCTTGTTCTTTGTGAATGCCCTTTACTTTTATACCATTGGCCATAGCTGTTACCTTCTGTGCTTTTCAGTCAAGAATACTTATTAAGGTAGCACCCTAAGCTAAGCCTACTTTGCATTTGGGCTTTTGATTCTCATTCATTCTTTGGAATTGTATTAAAAATTCACAAGCAAACTCACCTCTTGCACCTTCCAGGACAACCTTAACATACACATTATAGACCCACCTACTTCCGTCGAGTGGGATCCGACTCATAGCGACCCCTCCTTGGGTTTCCGAGGCTGTATCACTACGGAAGTAGATTGCCCAACCTTTCTTCCGAGGAGTGGCTGGTGGGTTTGAACCGCCAGCCTTCTGGTTAGCAGTCAAATGCCTTAGGCACTATGCCACCAGAGCTCCCTACATATTATGGAGAGGGATATATATGTTTGGTTTGTTTACCCATCATTCTCAAGAATGTAAGCTTTGAACAACAGGAATTTAATCTTTTTTTTTTTTTCTTTCCCTATTCTGTAAAATGTTTACAGGGTGAAGCTTTGCAGGATTTTAGATCATCATATCTGGAATTAATTCTGTTGGCTCTCTCAAGGATGGGGTTATTGAAACCACTAAGCTCGAGTATCTTTCCAACTAGCTGTCCCCATTTTGCTTTCTTGGGAAAGATAAGCAGCAAATGCATTAAGATTAATAATCAGCAAAGATTGTACTGTGTATACTGGGGAGGGGGGTGCAGACGGGTGGCAGAAGCAGTGTAGTAGCAAATAGGTAGACTAGAATACATAAAGAAGTTCTGGTGGCATAGTGGGTAAAACAGTTGGATGCTAATCAGAAGGTCAGCGGGTTCAAACACACCAGCTGCTCTGGAAGAGGACTATGAGGCAATCTATTTCCGTAAAGATTGACAGCCTTGGAAATCCAATAGTGGTCGCTATGAGTCAGAATCGACTGGATGGAAGTGGAAGGAATACATAAATAGTAAGTGAACTCTTTGAGGCTAGGGATTTTTATCCCTACATCTTAATTGTGCCTGGCATATAGTAGGTGGTAAGTAAATATTTGTTGCATTAAGTAAAAGAACGAACTTCTCACTTTGTTTTATCAGACGAGACGTCCTCGGTGGTCCTCACAATCAGCAAGGCCCCATTGGAGAGGCTGTGCTAAAATGCGTCTCCAGTTCTACCTGCGAGTTGAGGAACCTGAGTTGCTACAACTGGAGCGGTTCCCTATCCTCTCTGCGGCTAGCAGAGAGTGGGATGCGCTGGAGCGCCTGAGAGTGAGTCAAGGCGCCCCGCCTCCACGCCGCAGATTCGCCTCGTTTCCCCTGCTCCAATCCTCCCTTAACTTCCCCGGGGTTCAGGTCTTCCCGCCCGTCCCGGCCCCGCCCCTCTTCTTCCGCTTCCCTCTGGTCCGGGTCCCTTCCGGGTCCGGCCGCGTCTTCTCTCCTTCTCCTTTCCTCCTTTCGTCTCGCCTCTCCAGATCCATCCCCGCCCACTTCCTCTCCTCATGCCCCGCCCCCTCTGCTTGACGTGGCAGAGGTGGCGCCAGCCATGTTGGCCCGGCCGACGTCTGCGCGGAGGCCGGGGGCGGGGCGGTGCCGGCCTTGATTAGTGTGCCACCGCTACTCCAGCTCGGCGGCGAAGGGGACTGGCTTAACAAGGCGGAGGCTGCGACAGGCGCAGATCTTGTAGAGGGACACTGTGGTAAGTTCTGACTTAACGGCGGCCTCTTATACACTCTCCTGGGGGCGACAGGCGCCCTGCAGGAAGCGGGGGAGGGGCGGCCGTCCGGCAGCTGGTGGCAGATGGGCAGGGGTCTTGGGTTAGAAACCCCCGCTTCGCCCCCGCCACCCTCTTGTTGCAGCAGGTCAGGTAGGGCGCGCTAGGGCCTGTGGTCGTGCCTGGCGTGGGGAGCGTTGAGTTCTGCACACACCCACTCTGTTTCCATCTCTTGGACCGGGGGCCCCGACCCCCTCACCTAGCACCCCTAAATAAAATGTGAAAGAAGAGAGTCGGGTGAAAAACTGCAGTTCCAGTGTCTGCCCGTGATCTCCACTCCTGCCTCTGGAGAGACTCATTCTTCCCCACCCCAAGTACATCGTCGCGTCTGGGCACTGAGACTTCTGGTTTCATACTGTAACTGCATCTGAAGTACCCTAGACTTTGAACCGAGGTGACTTCGTCACCTGTAGTTTGGCCTTGGGAGTTATAGGGAAGATGAGGAAAAGTGCTAGAGAAAGCTAACGCCTTGGCTGTTTATTACAAATAGAGTTCGGTTTTCATATCAGACCAATCCTGTGGGGATTGTTGTTGTTGTTGTTTGCTGTCGAGTTGGCCCCGACTCATAGCGACCCCTCCTTGGGTTTCCGAGGCAGTATCACTACGGAAGTAGGATTGCCCAACCTTCCTTCCGACTGTGGGGATTGTTGTTGTTGTTGTTGTTATGTGCCGTCGAGTCAGACCTGACTCATAGCGACCCCTCCTTGGGTTTCCGAGGCAGTATCACTACGGAAGTAGGATTGCCCAACCTTCCTTCCGAGGAGTGGCTAGTGGGTTTGAACCGCCAGCCGTCTGGTTAGCAGTCAAGTGCCTTAGCCACTATGCTACCAGAGCTCCCGTCTCCTATTTATCGGTTTTGGTGGGAAAGGTGTTACCTGAGGAAAATTCATAGTAAATCATCTTGTAAATCACTGGACTGGGGATGTTGATTCACGTTTTCACTTGCACTTCTTCAGCCTCCACTCTCTCCACTTCCCAGAGTCATAGTAACTAGCCAAATTAATTTTGTTAAAACAATTTTATATTTAAATACCGCTTTAAATGTAAATGCGTGTTTAATCTTTCCTCTCTCCCTTCTCCAATATAGTCTAATATATCCTAAGTCCAATCTTTTAAATTGATTAAAAGAATTTTAGGGTGGAAGAATCTTGAAGTTTTCTAGTTCAAACCCTCCTCTTACTAATGAGAAAAATTTGAGGATCAGGAAAGTTAACTGATTTATCTCAAAAACAAAAACAAAACAACAAAATTAACCTCACTGCCATTGAGTCAATTTCAACTGATAGCAACCCCTATTGGGTTTCTGAGGTGGTAAATCTTTACCACCTCAGAAAGTTGTGAGAAGTTGATTGCTCAGTATTCCTTCTGCAATGACTTATACGAGATCGTAAAGGTAGTTACTAGAAGTAGTTGAAGATGCTTCATTAAAGATTTTAAAACAAAGTGGGAGCCAGAAAAACCAGAAAACCAAACTCGCTGCCATGGAGCCAATTGCCACTCATAGCTACCCCCTTTGGGTTTCTCAGGTGGTAAATCTTTACGGAAGTAGATTGCCCCGTGTTCCTTCAGCAGAGTGGCTGGCTGGTGGATTTGAACCACCAGTCTTCTAGTTAGCAGTTACATGCCTTAGGCACTAAGCCACCAGGAGAGGAATATTTAATTGCCTAGTAACAACATCTGATTGGACGGAAGTAAATTTTACTTAAAGTTTAGAACCGTGGGGTGTAAACCAAATACATTTAGCAGAAGAACTGCTCCTTAGGGTTTCCAGGGCTGTAAATCTTTGTCCTGCAGAAGGGCTGGTGGGTTCGAACTGCCAATCTTTTGGTTTAGCAGCCCAATATTGAAAAACTTTTATCATAGAGAAAGCTTTTTAAAATATTGTGGCAGGTATATTTGATACACTAGTTCAAAGTGACACAATGCTTTTCTGGTAGTTTTACCAGAAAAATTATTTAAAATGATTCCTAATGATTATAAATTGTGCTCAGAAGTGGGGACATGTCTTTATTCTCCTGTGTTTTATGTTTTTCTTTTTTCCCAGAGTTATTAGCATGTTAAATCTGCATCCTAACCTAGAGTATGATATGAGTAATATTTATTTGGTTTTATGATTTTATGCAGACATATTAATAGGGAAGAGTGCTTGCTAAATAATGCTATATTCTGGTGGTGTAGTGCCTAAGGCATTTGACTGTTACCCAGAAGATTGGAGGTTCATACCCACCAACCACTCTGCACAAGGAAGACTAGGCAATCTACTTTCATAAAGATTACCACCTCAGAAACCCAAGGGGGGGGGTCACTATGAGTTCGAATTGACTTGATGGCAGTGAGTTTGGTTTTTAGTTTACTTTGTAAAAGAAGTTCTTATATGCCATTGTTGTACATGGGATCAACCCTGGCAAATGTTATAATAGAATCAGTGATTTTAAGATTGTATAGTTCCTTTCTTGGAAAGTGGTTTTAAAATTGTACAATTCCTACCTTGGAAAGATGAGGAAGGTCAAAAGTTACACATGGCCATGTAATTGGGCCAATCAAGAATCAGGTGGGACTCTTCAAAATCCTGCTGGAAAATGAGAATGTTAAGAAATATATTGGATGTGATTTAATAAGTGATTGTGGTCTTAGAGTAGAGAGATAGAAAGGAAGAAGTTGGGGAATTGTGCTCAAATACCACTCAGGTGGTATTTAGTACATTAATAAAAAGTAAGGATGGGAAGTTAGCTTCTATAGGTACTTAAATCTGGCTGTTGCCTGTGTGTAAATGTTGTCAGACTGAGTTTCATGTGTGTTTTTTGGCTAGGTTCCCTGAGAGAGTTAAGACCTAATGTCCTAAGGCAGTTGTTTAGGACCCCGTTTGTGCTCTTAAATATTTTTGAGGATCCAAAAAGCATTTGTTCATATGAGTTATATTTTTTTTAAATTTTAACTGTAATAGAAATTAAAACTAAGAAATTAAAAAATACTTATTAAATTCTTAAAGTAATAAATCTAGTACATGTTAATTTTTTTTTCTTGAAAAGTAACTTTTCAAAAAATTAGAAGAATGACGTTTACATTTTTGAAATCTCTTTAAGGACTGGCTTAATAGAAAACAGGTGGATTTTCATGTTGGTTTCTGCATTCAATCTATTACCGTAATCATGTTGGTTGAAGTATATGAAGAAAATCTGACCTTACATGGATATGTAGTTGGGAAAAGGAGAAAGATTTTAATAGCTTTTTCAGATAATTGTGTATATTCTTTGATACTGTACCACAACTCTACAGTTTTAATTAAGAAATTAAAGGTTGATTGCATCATAAAATCTGAAACCGTATCAGTGGCTCTTTTTTAGTCTCACATTTAAAATCATTGCTCTATCCTATACTTTGAATGAATCTTTTGCCCATGCATAGCATAACATCATGAGTTGATCATTTGGGAAATAATATTTCACTGAGAAATGCATCTCTTTCAAATGTTGGCACATTGCATTATACAATATTAAAAAAAATCACATTCATTCATTGACACCACCACTCATCTCAAAAATAGTATCAAGCTCATGGCAATGGATACAAGTTTTCAAAAATTTTATTTGTTACTTGAAAGCTCAGATTTCCCATTGGCAACAAATATTGTTAATTGTTTTCCATGAAGTAAAGTGACAGACCCCTTTGTCCATCTTTAACAAAATGTCTGCCACATACTTAAGTACTAGTTATATAGTATCCTTGGGAGAATTGAGAAAATAGTCACTCAAAACATTTTTTGTGGTTTAGATGAAGAAGCCTGTTTGGTCTAGTATGTTGTAATAGATATATTAATGCTTTTTGGTGACGGACCAAAAAGATGTACTTGAAATTGTAGGTTCAGTTAAGTAAGTAATCAACAGAAAATTTCATTTGCTTGATGCCCTGTGGAAATAATGGGAAAGATTACATATTTCACTATAGCATGGAATCTGTTGATAGAAACTGGATTTCTCTCCCAGGTAAAATTGTTTCTCCCCTTACTGCTTCTTGAGTTAGTTAGAACTGAGGTTGATTTCTTCTAACTCTGACTATCACAAACCCTTGTTTTGTCTTTATCTCTCAATAGCCACTTCTCCTTGAAAGCTCATACCATTCTTTCCAGAGTTGTCTCCTATGTTTACCTTCATGATAGCCTTTTCCAACACATTTAGTCTTAGTTTAGGATTTTTCTACTCTTTATTAACTTTGGTTAATAAATTTATTAGTTCTGGTGGCTCAGTGGCTGCAGCATTTGCTGCTAACCAAAAGGTTGGTAGTTTGAATCCACAAGCCACTGTGTGGGAGAAAGATGAGCAGTCTTCTTCTGTAAAGATTTATAGTCTTGGACACGCTATGGGACAGTTCTATTTTATCATATAGGGTCACTGTGAGTTGGAATCAATTTGATAGCAGTGGATTTTTGGTTTTCTATTAACTTTTGAAAAATCTATGATTTTTTTTTCCTTGTGTGAAACCCTTTTCCTGACTTTTTTTTAAAATTGTGATTTAGGTGAAAGTTTACAGAGCAAATTCACTTTCCATACAGCGGTTCACATATACTTTGTCTCATGACATTGACCACAGTTTACCACAATGCAACAGCTCCCCTCCCACTTCCTCCCCATAGTTACCTCTTCCCTGTGTCCATCCCTCCATGCACTCCTGCCCCCTGAGCTGTCTCCCTGTGCATAAGCAGCCCTTCTTTTTCCCATGATTGTTCTCTCCAAGGAGTGTATCTACTTGAGGCAAATGTTCAACTCATATGCCTGTCTTTTGTTTGGCTGGAAACCACAGGTGTGGGTTCAATTCGAGATCTGAAGGGCAGCTAGGGGCCATAGTCTCAGTGGTTCCAGCAGGCTCTATCGGACCAGCAAACCTGGTCCCCCACTTTTTTCTTTTTTTTCCTCCAAATGATTTTGAGTTCTGTTCCACATTGTTCTCCCTCTCTATCAAGGATCTTCTACATAAATCCCCTTTCAAGTGGATGTCAGTGGTAGCCGGGCACTATCTAGTTCTGGTCTCATAGTTGTATAGGCTGCAGATTGGACGGTGTACCAGTTGCTGGGACTGTTTCCATGAATTTTGGTTTTCTTCATTCTTCTTTGCTTTGGATGAGGAGAGAACCATCATTGCATCTAGATGGCAGCTTGCTAACTTTTAAGATCCTAGTTGCTACTCGCCAAAGTAAAATCTACGATTTCTTGATTAGCATAAAATTCTCCTGTCTTAGAGATTCTGGCATGATAGAACTAGGAAATAAACTTTTTTTTAAAAAAATTTTAATTTTCTTAATTCTCTTAAAGAAGAGAAAGTCTTGAGCAGTCTGAGACACTTAGATTTCTCAAGTGTCACTTTCTGTAATTTTTATTATCAAAAATCTGTTACCATTTTTTAAAAAATTAAAAATGCTATTGTATCTAACATGTTTTTTCAAAAATACCGTTCTTTCCCTAACATTTTAGAATAAGTCCCTCATCCCTCATCATGCTGATCAGCTTCAGCATCCATGTTGGTTCTTCTGCTCCCTAGCTTCGTAATTCTATTCCCTTAACTTAATGTCCTTCATCTCCCTGTCTTCTCTGTTGTGAATCTTTTGGCTAGACACATAGCACTTGAAAGTCTTTATATGTCCAGAGCTTTAAAATTTGCAGTTGCTTCCATGATGAACCACTGCTGAATTTTGAGAGCATGAGATAGAACCATTGACTAGGGAGGAAAGCTGGCATCCTAGACAAGCTGTTAGAACAAAATGGAGATATCTTTTGGTACTGAGTCCTCCCCAGAGTGGCATCCTCCTCTTGTTGGTAAAAACCAAACCAAACCCCTTGCCACTGAGTCAATTCTGACTCATAGTGACCTTATAGGGCAGAGTAGAACTGTCTGGTAGGGTTTCCAAGGCTGTAAATCTTTATGGAAGCAAACTGCTGTGTCTTTCTCCTGTAGAGGCTGATGGATTTGAACCACTGATCGTTCAGTTAGCAGCTGAGTGCTTAACCACTGTGCGACCAGGGTTCCCTCCCACTGGTGGTAAGCTTAAATTATTGCATTGTAATTGTATGTCTTGAATCAGATTTTAAAATGCTCTGATAAATTACAGTGTTAAAAGTATCCTGAATCAAGTTTCTGCAGAAGAGGTTAGATAATTATATGAATCACAGGGAATACTGCTTCTCAAGCATTTTAGGTACTGTGCCACAACTGTCTTGTATTTGCCCTGTGTAAACCAGAAGTGCCCACTTTTAGAAAGTTTTTTTGCTTTAACTTTTTATTTTGAAATAATTTTAGATACACAGAAATGTAGCAAAGATAGTACAAAGTTCTCTTGTATAACTTTAAGAAAATCTTTTTGTTATGTATCATTGAACATTCTCTCATAAAAGTTTTAGTGCGAATTTGTCATTTTCTGAATTGAAAACTATGCGAGTCTTTAAAATTTTATGTTTTTGATGATCTGTTTACTAGAATAAAGTAACTGACAAGGCTAATATAGGAAACATAAAATCAGTTTTTTTTTTCCTTTATTGTTGCCATTCTTTCCTATAAAAACACTCACTGCCATTGAGTCGATTCCAAGTCACAGCCACTCCAGTTGAATTTCTGAGGCGGTTAATCTTTATGGAAGTAGATTGCCCCATATTCCTTCTGCGGAGTGGCTGGTGTGTTTGAACCATCATCCTTCTGGTTAGCAGTCAAATGCCTTAGGCACTATGCCATCAGAGCTCCTTTCTTTCCTATGTTGTTGTTGTTGTTGTTATGTGCCGTCGAGTCAGCCCCGACTCATAGTGACCCCTCCTTGGGTTTCCGAGGCAGTATCACTATGGAAGTAGGATTGCCCAGCCTTCCTTCTGAGGAGTGGCTGGTGGGTTTGAACCGCCAGCCTTCTGGTTAGCAGTCAAGTGCTTTAGCCACTATGCTACCAGAGCTCCTTTCTTTCCTATAGGCCCTTAAATAACTAGGACCTTTATTATTCTTTGCTGTAATTTTCAGGTGTGAATAAGAATAAAAATTTTTTTTTAAATTTTATTTTTGGTAAAAATATATATATGAAAATATACACCTATTTAACATTTTCTACTTGTATAATTCTCTGACAGTTTTTGTATACTTTGCTTTGTGTTGCTGTTCTTGCCATCTCTACGTATATTGTTTTACCACAATTAATTTAAGACTCCCTTTTTCCTGAACTTCTCCACAGTGTGTTAGAGTCACTATTGTCAGTTTGTTCTGATAGAGATAATACTTTAAAAAAATTTTTATTGTGCTTTGAGTATAAGTTAACCGAGCAAGTTCGTTTTCCATATAGCAGTTCATGCACATTTTGTTTCATGACATTGATTGCCAATCCCCACAATGTAACAACTCTCTTCCTACTTCTTCCCTGTAAGTTACCTCTTCCCTATATCCTTCCCTGCCACGCAACCCGCCCCCCCAGCTGTCTCCCTGTGCAAACGCAGCTCAGAAGTTCTCCCATTACCTGATGTAAATGTTCACCCCATATGCCTGTCTGTATGGCTGGAAGCCACAGAAGTGAGTTCAGTTCCAGACCAAAAGGGTAACTAGGGGCCATAGTCCTAGGGGTCTTACTAGGCTGTATCAGACCAGCAAACCTGGTCTCTTTTTATGATTTTGAGTTTTGTTCCACATTGTTCTCCCACTCTATCTAGGATCTCCTGTACCGATGCCCCTCCAAGTGGTTGATAGTGGTAGCTGAGTACCATATAGACAATTCTTTAGAAGAACACACTGCTCAAGGTGAACATTCCTTACTAGTTGAGCTAAAGTGTTGTTTTAGTATAGAAATAATTCATGACATAGTTTCAGTTCAAGCTTAAAGATTATCTTAGGGTGATAGATTTGATGGTTGCCTCAGTCACAGTGAGTCCAGTACGATTTTTATAAGAATTGGAAATTCTGTTTCATGTTTTTCTTCCCTTTGATCAGGACCCATCTGTTGCATCCTTGATCAAAATATTCATTAATGGTAGCTGGCACCATCTCATTCTTCTGATCTCATGTCAGTGGGGGCAGTAGTTTATGGAGGCAGTTAGACCTGCAGTTAATTTTCCTCTCCATTTCTTGGGTCATCTCCTTCTTCTGCTGTTACAGGCAAATAGAGAACAATAGTTGTATCTTGGATGACTGCTTACAGGCTTTTAAGACTATAGGTGCTACTGTACAGTAAACAATGAGGTAGAACAGAGACTCTAAAAACAGTATTAGGCTAAGTTGACAGACCCATGAAACCATGACCCTAGGCCTTCGAACCAAGAAAATGCATTCCACAAGCTTTTTAATTGTACCTAAAGTAGTATATAGAGAAATATAAGAAAACAAAAATCCTCACAACTGGGCCAATAACATCCTGACAAATGGAGAAAAGATTGAAGTTGTCAAGGATTTCCTTTTACTTGGAGCCACAACCATTGCCCATGGAAGCAGCAGTGAAGAAATCAAATGATATATTGCATTGGGAAAATCTGCTGCAAAAGACCCCTTCAAAGTGTTGAAGAGTGAAGATGTCACTTTGAAGACTAAGGTGTGCCTGACTCAAGCCATGGTCTTTTTAGTAGCCTCAGAGGCATTTGAAAGCTAGACAGTGAATAAGGAATACTGAAGAAGAAATTAAGCATTTGAGTTCTGGTGCTGGCGAAGAATATTGGCTGTACCATGGACTGCTAGAAGAACAATCAATCTGTCAAGGAGGAAGTACAGCCAGAATGTTCTTTGGAAGTGAGAATGGCTAGACTTCTTCTCTCATACTTTGGTCATGTTGTCAGAAGGGATCAGTCCCTGGAGAACGGTATCATGCTGGGTAAAGTAGAGGGCCAGAGAAAAAGGCGAAGGCCCTCAAAGAGATGGATTCACACCACGGCTGCAATGATGAGCTCAAGCATGACAACGATTGTGAGAATGGTGCAAGACGGTATTATTTTGTACTGTGTACATAGGGTCTCTATGAGTCAGAACCGACTTGATGGCACCTAACAACAAGTTGTATCAGAAACTGCCTCTCTTTTTATTTATTATTAATACTAATTTATTTGCTGTGATGGTAAAATTATACATTATGCTTTTTGCCATTATACTTTTTAAGAATAAAATATTTCTTATTGGATCTAATGGACATTGGATTCTGGAGAGTCATTAAATATGTTGTAAATAGGGTTATTGTTGCTTGCTAAATTTTTCCTGAGATAAATACGTTCATTGGTTCATAATTTTTAATGGATTAATGTCACGGAAAATGGGAAAAAACTTACTTGTTTTGAATCTTCCTAAGACACAGATTTTTTTTTAATTAATAACTTTTAATTTTGTTACAGAAATAAGAAACAAGCTCTACAATGACAACCTATTTGGAATTTATCCAACAAAATGAAGAACGAGATGGGGTCCGATTTAGTTGGAATGTATGGCCCTCAAGTCGACTAGAAGCTACGAGAATGGTTGTCCCAGTGGCAGCCCTATTTACACCATTGAAGGAGAGACCTGATTTACCTCCTATTCAATATGAGCCTGTTCTGTGTAGTAGGACCACTTGCCGTGCAGTTTTGAATCCTTTATGGTAATTTAAAAAATAAGGAAAAACTAATGATATGAATGTAGTTTCTTTCTTGTTCCTGTATATAAAAATGTCTGATTTTGTTATGGTTACTTCTTCAAATTAAGATAGTCAAAGAAATCCAAAGAGCTGTAAAATTTTAGGATCTTCCTAGATCCTAAAAGCTTTGTAAATCCTAGTGAGTTGATAATGAATATAAACAGACAAAATGTAAAAGTGCTACTGTAAAAACTATTTGATACTATCAGTGTTCTCTGGATACTGGTGCTTGCTGCCTGGCAGCCCAGCTTATGTGATTAGAAAAGTCACGATTGAGTGGCATAGTGTTTGAAAATGTTGTATTTCCTTTTGCTTAAGCCAGAATCTAGGAATCATCTTTGAGTCTTCTTTTCACTCATCTTCCCCACACCCAGTCCACTAGCATATCTGTTCCTTTCTATCTCCAGAACATTACAAATTTTATGTCCATTAGTCATTTTCTGCTACTGCCACCCTATTTCAAGATACTCCCGTCTTTTTCCTGGACAATTTTCCATCTTCCTAATGGTTTTTCCTATTTCTATTCTTGTTTTTTTAGCAATCTGTTCTCTACCAATAGAAAGAGTTTTTTTTTTTTTTTAATTTTTTAAAAAAATTATCTATTTTTGGTGGCAATATGCATAGGAGAACATACATCTATACACATCTACATGAACAGATCACATTCTCTCTGTACCCACATTATTTTATCACCATTAATTTAGGCTCTCTGCCCCTATGTTTTAGATGTTTTGGATCAACTGTTGCCAATTTACACTAATATAGATAACTCTTTGTAAGAGTGCTATGCTTGAGTCAGACTTTATTAATTGGGATAAACTTGTTAATGATGATTTCATAGGATAGTTTTGGTTCAAGGTTTAAAGGTTATTTCCAGGCATTGGAATTGGGGGTTCTCCATGAGTTTGAAGTTCTTTTCCATACCTTTTCTCCTTTTGACAGGATCCGTCTATTGGGTCCTTGATGAGAATGTTCAGTAATGGTAGCTGGGTACATTAGTTTCCTCTGGTCTCATGGTAATGGAGGTAATACTTCATGGAGGCAATTAAACCTATTGTCCATTTCCTTCTGTGATTCCTAGTGTGTCTCTCATTTGTTGTTCCAGGTATACGGATACCAATTGCTGTATCTTGTGTGACTGTGAGATCCCAAATGCTGTCACTGAGTGTAGGAATTAAAGTAGGAACTAAAAACAATGTAAGGCCAATTGCCTGAGTAGACCAGTGAAACTATGACTCTAAATCTTCAAACCAAGTAAACCAATCCTATGAAGTGTTTAATTGTGCCTAAATTGTATCAATAGGTGCACCTTTTTCTAAAATCTTACTATTTTAGCTGCTGTTGCAGTTACATAATTACATACAATATTCTTATTTGCTAATTTGCCTGCCCACCCAATGTGTTCAGTTAATGGTAACAGCCGAGTTGGTCTGCTTGTGTATCTGTTGCCTGTAACTGTAAAACCAAACCCATTGCTGTCAAGTCAGTGCCAACTCACTGTGATGCTGTAGGACAGAGTAGAACTGCCCCATAGAGCTTCCAAGGGTGAGATCTTTATGGAAGCAGATTGCTACATCTTTCTCCCACGGAGTTGCTGATGAGTTCCAATCACTGACCTTTCGGTTAGGAGCTGAGCGCTTAACCACCACATCTTAGTCCATTTCCCTTAGTTGATACCAGGGCTCCTTGCCCATTGCCCTTGTTGTTGTTGTTACATGCCATCGAGTCGGACCCGACTCATAGCGACCCCTCCTTGGGTTTCTGAGGCAGTATCACTATGGAAGTAGATTGCCTCATCTTCCTTCTGAGGAGTGGCTGGTGGGTTTGAA
>NW_006921638.1:11158307-11160164 GCF_000298275.1 Orycteropus afer afer | reverse complement strand
CCCGACTCATAGCGACCCCTCCTTGGGTTTCCAAGGCAGTATCACTACGGAAGTAGATTGCCTCATCTTCCTTCTGAGGAGTGGCTGGTGGGTTTGAACCGCCAGCCTTCTGGTGAGCAGTCAAGTGCCTTAGGCACTATGCTACCAGAGCTCCCGTTACCCTTACTCAATGCCAAATTTCCCTTACCATAGACAGAAATTTACTGCTTCTCAGTGAATGGTTTCCCTTCACCCTCATCTTCACTGGTAACCACTGATAACTTGTTCTCTATGTAATTACTTGTTCTTGTAATTTCATCTAAGTGACACCATACAATATTTATCCTTTTGAGATTGACTTACTTTGCTTAGCTTGATGTCTTTAAGATTCATCCATGTTGTATCATGTATCAGGACTTCATTTTTCTTTAAGGCTGAATAGTATTCTATTGTATGTATGTAGGACATTTTGTTTATTCATTGATCTGTTGATGGGCATTGATTTCCACCTTTTTGTTGTGAATAAAGCTTAGTGAACATTGGTGTATATGTCTGTTTGTGTCATTGCTTTTAGGTCTTTAAGACATTAAACTTAGGAGTATATAGAGTTTTAAGAATGGAAGTCAGGTTATTAAAATCTTCAGTGGCTTCCTATTATTCCTATTATACTTGGAATGAAAACTCCAAACCCCTTATCAAGACATGTAAAGTCCTATGTAATCTAGCTGCTGCTTCTTCTTTTTTTTTTTTGCCGTCATCTTGTACCATTTATTTTCCTCATTCTCATCTACATTGCACGTTAACCATAGTCCCCTCTCCCAGTCCTTAAACATAGCAAATTGATTCCTAGCTTGGAACTTGTGTAATAGCTCTCTATACATCCTGCCTGAATTGCTCTGCCCTCAGATGTTCCTCTGATTCTTTCTCATTCAAGTTATTCTTCAACTGTATTGAAGAAGGCCTACTTTTAGTAGTCTTCCTACATAAATTCTCTCCTGCTTTGTTTTCTTGTGTCTTTGTTATCACTATCTATCTTGTGTGTTTATGCATCTGCTAGTTTGTTGTCTCTTTTCCCGTTTTAGATTGTAAGCTCCATGAAAGCTGGAACCTTTTCTGTCTTATTCACTGCTGTATCAACAGCACCTAGGCTTAACATCTGGTACATATTAGGCATTCAGTAAATATCTTTTGAATTGAATAAATAAATGTTTTCTAAGTGTAGATGTGACTAAACTCATTTGAAGGAAGAAAAATAGGATTATCTTAATTTTATTATAAAGTCACAGTAGATTCACCATTTGGGTGAACATGTCTGTGCTAAAGTACAGGTTAGATTTTGAACGTTTAAAAGTACTTGCCTTTTAAAAATCACATTGACTAAAAATTTGAATGTGTTTATGTTTTGGAAATGATTAATTTTATTAAAATATGATTCTTGTAAAGTTGAACTAAAACATGAACTAATATATATATATTTTTTCTTAAAACAGTCAAGTGGATTATCGAGCAAAACTCTGGGCTTGCAATTTTTGTTATCAAAGGAATCAGGTGAGAAGCCCCCATTACAGATGTTAATGCTGCCCCACAAATTTAGTTACTAAGTACTGGGAGCTCTGGTGGCATAGTGCCTAAGGCATTTGACTGCTAACTAGAAGACTGGCAGTTCAAACCCATCAGCTGTTCCTTGGAAGGAAGATTGGGCAATATACTTCCGTAGTGATACCGCCTTAGAAACTCAAGGAGGGGTTGCTGTGAGTTGGCTCTGACTTGATGGCAGTGAGATTTTTTTTTTTTTTTAATTAGGATTTGGGTGAAGATTTACAGAGTAAATTCACTTTTCATACAGCAGTTCACATATACTTTGTCTCATGTCATTGA
>NW_006921638.1:11153101-11155047 GCF_000298275.1 Orycteropus afer afer | reverse complement strand
ATGTTCAGTCTTCCTATCCATGAGCATGGGATGTTTTTCCATTTATGTAGGTCTCTTATGGTTTCTTGAAGTAGCTTTTTATAGTTTTCTTTGTAGTGTTTTGTTTTTTTTAAGTATTGTACTGATACTAATTTAGTTACACAGAAAAATGCATATTTAAAAAGAAATGTAAAACATGTATTTATTTATTTATTTTGTATTGTGATTAGGGTGAAGATTTACAGAGCAAATTCACTTTCCATACAGCAGGTCACATATACTTTGTCTCATGACATTGACCACAATTTACCACAGTGCAACCAGCTCCACTCCCACTTCCTCCCAATAATTACTTCTTCCCTGTGTCCATCCCTCCATGTCCTCCTGCCCCCTGAGCTGTCTCCCACTACATAAGCAGCCCTCCTTTGTCCATGATTGTTCTCTCCAAGGAGTGTATCTACTTCAGGTTAATGTTCAACTCATATGGCTGTCTTTTGCTTGGCTGGAAGCCACAGGTGTGGGTTCAGTTCCAGACCTGACAGGCAGCTAGGCGCCATAGTCTCAGTGGTTCCACCAGGCTCTATCAGACCAGCAAACCTGATCCCCCATCCCCCTGCCTTTTTTTTTTCTCCAAGTGATTTTGAGTTTTGTCCATATTGTTCTCCTTCTCTATCTAGGATCTCCTACATAGATCCCCTTCCAAGTGGTTGACATTGGTAGCCGGGCACCATCTAGTTCTTCTGGTCTCATAGTAGTATAGGCTGTAGATTGGATGGTGTACCAGTCGCTAGGACTGATTGTATCCATGAATTTTTGGTTTTCTTCATTCTTCTTTGCTCTGGATGAGGAGAGATCCATCGTTGCATCTAGGTGGCAGCTTGCAAGCTTTTAAGATCCTAGTCACCATTCGCCAAAGTAGGAGGTGGAACAATGTAAAACAATTATTTTTAATATGACTATTTTAAAAATAAATGATCAGAAAATAATTATTTTTAGTTTAAAATTTTTTTCTTTCTGGCAAATAATTTGTTACAATTTTTTTGTTTTCTATCTGTAGTTTCCCCCTACGTATGCTGGCATATCTGAACTGAATCAACCTGCTGAACTTTTACCTCAGTTTTCTAGCATTGAATATGTAGTTCTGGTAAGAACATAAAAGCAAATCTTGAAGGAAATTTTTAACATCCAGTAATTTACTTATAACAACATAATTTGTAAATTGATATGACTTAAAAGGCATAGGCATAATCTTTAATTCTCACATTGAATTGCTGGAGTATTTCAAATGTAATGACTGTCAAGGTCAATTTGAATAAGGTAATTTCTCTCATAATTATTTGATGGGTGGGCAGAATACTGGGTGGAGTGGTGTCATCTGTTATAATAAGAATTTCAATAAGGTAACAATTTTGCTTTGTCGTTAGAAGATAAGTTAATGAATACTTAGTCAATATGATAATGGAGCCTGCTGATGTATCCCTGAGTGTAGTTGATGAAATCATTCTTGCGTTGGTCCTTGTTAGAAAAATCATTTCTCTCTTTTCCCTTAATATCTTCACATAGTTGTCTATGTATTTAAAATCTGGAGGTAATAATACATTTATAAATGTTGTAAAGTAAACAGAATTATTATGATTCTTTTGAGCCTATCATCAATTTGTCTAGCCTGGCCAGTTTCTAGTTCTCTGAAAATCTAGTTTACTTTTAAATAATTATTTTGTAAAAGTTAAACCTCATTTTATTTTTAAACTATGTATTTGCTGTTTTTTAATCTTAAAAGTAATAAATACTTATTACAGTTAATGAAATTTCATGGAATTAAATAAATAGAAAGTGAAAGTCCCTTTTATAGAACTATGCATAGTGCTTTTAAACTTGATTTTGCACTTAATGATGATTTGTTGTTGTTGTTGTTGTTTTTTGCTGTCGAGTCGGCCCCGACTCATAGCGACCCCTCCTTGGGTTTC
>NW_006921638.1:11101373-11152284 GCF_000298275.1 Orycteropus afer afer | reverse complement strand
AAAAAAAAAGAATAGTTGTTCTGACCTCTGTCAGCATCCCTCTCTATCTATGTCCATAAATGCCTTTGGATATAAGCTTCTATAAAATATTTTGTTATGAATGACTAGTATAACTGTATTATAGCAATGGTTTTACATTTAGTATTGCCATCAGTTTTCTTTTTGTTTGCTTTAAATTGTTGTCATATAGATTGAACACCCTTTACTTTTAACACTATCTTTAGAGTGAAATTGAAGATATTTTACTAGAGATTTGAAGGACTTACAGAAGAAGAAATGCTGAAAGCTTATGAGAGCAACCACATGGGACTTTTCTTGACATCTCACTTAGAGATTTAAACCTTTGATTATTTGTTTGGCAAGGGGAGATATTTTGAGAACTTGGGAGTTACTGATGTATGAATTATGAGCATGTATATTTTTTCATACTGAGGACAACATTTTTAACATTGGAGCAAATTGGAACTTTATTTTCCAAGGCAAGGGAATTACAGGCAGCATATTGAATCATTGGGGGGAGATTTTCAAAGTCTTTTCTGTCTAGAGATTTTGATAAACCATGAGAGAGCAAGTGACTGTGTGTATGTATTGGGAGATAGTGGGATTTTTCGTGTAAGTGTTATGAAAAAACATCCTAAGTGATTCTAATGCAGCATCCAGTTGAGACCCATTACTCTTAGGGGGTGATACATAAGGCTATAGATAATATTAGACTTTGGAGGTATTTAGATATTCCAAAATGAAAAAGAAGGAAGGAGAGGATTTTTAAGATGACTACTTTAAGGTTGGCAGACTGGGAGGGTTGTAATTGACATAGAAAATACTGAAAGAATTTGCATGTTTTCATGGGGAGGATAATAAACTCAGTTTTATAGAAATTGAGTTTGAGGTGCTTTTGGGGTATCCAGGTGGATATGAGTGATAGAGCCTAAGTCAGAAGTTTTGGAGTTGTTGGTGTATACATGTTGTTGAGCATGTTCTTTTGGTTTTTTAACTCTAGGTCTTTGCACATTTCTTTATAGTAATTGGCTTTGTCTGCTCGAGCTGCTCTTTGCAGTCTTCTGTTCAGCTTTTTTATCTTCTCATTTCTTCCATTTGCTTTAGCTACTCTCTGCTCAAGGGCAAGTTTCAGAGTTTCTTCTGACATTCATTTTGGTCTTTTTTCCTTTCTCGTCTTTTTAATGACTTCTTGCTTTCTTCATGGATGATGCGCTTGATGTCATCCCACGATTCTTCTGGTTTTCAGTTATTGGGGTTCAATGCATCAGATCTATTCAGATGGTTTTTAAATTCAGGAGGGATATATTCCAGGGCATAGTTTGGTTCTCATGGACTTGTTTTAATTGTCTTCAACTTCAAGTTGAACTGGCATATGAGCAGTTGATGGTCTGTTCCACTATCAGCTCCTGCTCTTATTTTGGCTGAAGGTATTGAGCTTTTCCATCGCCTTTTGGCACAGATGTAGTCAGTCTGATTCCTGTGCACTCCATCTGGCGAAGTCCATGAGTATAGCTGCCATTTGTGTTGGTGATAAAGGATTTGCAATGAATAAGTCGTTGGTCTTGCAAAATTCTGTCATGTGATCTCCAGCGTTATTTCTGTCACCAAAGCCAAATTTTCCAGCTACCGATGATTCTTCTTTGTTTCCAACTTTTGCATTCCAGTCACCAGTGATGATTAATACATCTTGATTGCATTTTCAGTCAATTTCAGACTACAGAAGTTGATTAAAGTTTCAGTTTCCTCATCTGTGTCTTTGGTAGTTGGTACATAAATTTGCATAATAGTACTATTAACTGGTCTTCCTTGTAGGCATATGGACATTATCCTATCACTGACAGCATTGTACTTGAGGACAGATCTTGAAACATCCTTTTTGATGATGAATGCCACGCCATTCCTCTTCAAATTGTCATTCCCGGCATAGTAGATCATGTGGCTGGCTGATTCAGAATGGCCCAGACCGGTCCATTTTAGCTCACTAATGCCTAGGATGGGAGCTCTGGTAGTGTAGTGCCTAAGGCACTTGACTGCTCACCAGGATGCTGGTGGTTCAAGCCCACCAGCCACTCCTCAGAAGGAAGTTTGGGCAATCTACTTCCATAGTGATACTGCCTCAGAAACCCAAGAGGGATCGCTGTGAGTCAGGGCTGACTCGACAGCACATAACAACATCATCAACAACAAAATGCCTAGGATATCAATCTTTATGCATTCTATTTATTTTTGACAGCTTCCAATTTTCCTAGATTCATACTTCGTACATGTCATGTTTCGATTATTGATGGATGTTCGCAGCTGTTTCTCCTCAATTTGAGTTGTGCCATGTCAGCAAATGGAGGTCCAGAAAGCTTGACTTTATCCATATCATTAAGGTTGGTTCTCCTCTGATGAGGCAGCTATTTCCCAGTCATATATTGAGTGCCTTCTGTCCTTAGGAGCTTGTCTTCCTGCTGTAAATTGGACTGTTTCAGAGCTATTCCTAAAGTTGCCCAGTGTGGTAGTTAAATTTGTTTGTCAACTTGGCTGGGCCTGGTTGAGTGGTTGGGGAGCTGGTGGTAGTTACTCCCCATGATGAAACTGGCAATCAGCTCCATGTTGGGATCTACCAAAGCAGCTGAGTAGCTGCGTTAGGGATGTGGTCTGCTTTCTATGTATACGGAAAAGCCTTGGGGATTATTCTAGCTTATGGCATGCTTGAACCCTGCATGTAGCCGTGTTGTTCAGCAGCCCGCCATGTTCTGCCAACCTTGAGACTTTTAATGGGCTTGAATTAACGGCCGGCCATATGGTTTGGTAACATTGGGCCTGTGCCATTTTATTTGTCGACCTTGGGCTTGTTAGCCTCAGCAGCCAGTAGCTGCCTGAGTGAAGAGATACTTCTAGCTTCAGTGGGCCAGGAGCAAGAGGCAGAGCAGAAGTCCAAGGTGGAGGGGCTTTTACACAGCCCCTAGAGCCTGCACTTTGAATTTGGACTTCTAGCTTCCTGTACTGTAAGAGAATAAACTCTTGTTTGTTTGAGCCATCCCATTTTGTGGTATATTTTCTGTTAGAGCAGCACAGAGGTAATCAGAATACCCAATAATGTGTCAGACAGTGTTTCTCTGCTATTCATAAGGTTTTCTCTGGCCAATTCTTTGAGAAGTGGTTGGCCTCTTCCTTCTTCCTAGTCTGTCTCAGTCTGTAAGCTGCATTGAAACCTGTCTACCATGTGCAACCCTGCTGGCATTAGAGACACTGGGGGCACAGCCCCAAGCCTCACAGCAGCATGCAAGCCACCACAGTATGACAAACTGACAGACAAATTTGTCTCCCTTAGCTGTTTGAAACCTCCCTGCCCTCCCCTTACCTGGATCCTGCCACCTTGTTGTCCGCGGCTTTTCCTCCTTCCTGCCTTTTGAAGAACATGCTCAGCATTTCTCAAGCTGAAAGAACTGAGGAAAAAATTTAAGCCTCAAATTACAGTATTGAAAGATTCTATGGGCAAAATATTGAATGATGCAGGAAGCATCAAAAGAAGATGGAAGGAATATACAGAGTCACTGTACCAAAAAGAACTGGTTGATGTTCATTTCAGGGGGTGGCATATGATCAAGAACCAATGGTATTGAAGGAAGAAGTCAAAGCTGCACTGACGAAACTGGCAAAGAACAAGACTCCAGGAATTGACAGAATACCCATTGAGATGTTTGAAAAAACGATGCCCCTTTGGAGGCACTAACTCGGCTATGCCAAGAGATTTGGAAGACAGCTACTTGGCCAAGTGACTGGAAGAGATCAATATTTATACCCATTCCAAAGAAAGGTGTTCCCACAGAATGTGGAAATTATTGAACAATATCATTAATGTCGTATGCAAGTAAAATCTTACTGAGATAATTAAAAAAAGGTTGAAGCAGTATGTTGACAGGGAATTTCTGAAAGTGCAAGCTGGTTTCAGAAGAGGACATGGAATGAGGAATAGCATAGCTGATGTCTGATGGATCTTGGCTCAAAGCACAGAATACCAGAAGGATGTTTACTTGTGTTTTATTGACTATGCAAAAGCATTTGATTGTGTGGATCATGACAAATTATGGGTAACATTGAGAAGAATGGGAATTCCAGAACACTTAGTTGTACTAATGAGGAACCTGTACATAGACCAGGAGGCTGTCATTTGAACAGAACAAGGGGACACTGCATGGTTTAAAATCAAAAAGGGGTTGTATCCTTTCACCATACTATTCAATGTGTATGCTGAGCAAATAATCTAAGAAGCTGGACTATATGAAGAACATGACATCAGGATTGGAGGAAGACTCATTAAAAGCCTGCGATACGTTGATGACCCAACTTAGCTTACTGAAAGTGAGGATGACTTGAAGCACTTACTGATGAAGATTGAAGACTACAGTCTGCAGTATGGATTACATCTCAATATAAAGAAAACAAAGATCCTCACAACTGGATCTATAAGCAGCATCACGATAAATGGAGAAAAGATTGAAGTCGTCCAAGACTTCACATTGCTTGGTTCTACAGTTGACGCCATTGGAAATAGCAGTCAGGACATCAGATGACATATAGCACTTGGAAAATTGGCTGCAAATGACCTCTTTCAAGTGCAGAAGAGCAAAGATATCTCTTTGAGGACTGAGGTGGGCCTGACACAAGCCATGATATTTTCAGTCACCTGATATGTATGTGAGAGCTGGACAGTGAATAAGGAAGACTGAAGAAGAGTTGATGCTTTTGAGTTGTGGTGCTGGTGAAGAATGCTGAAAGTACCATGGGCTGCTAAAAGAACTAACAAATCTGTCCTGAAGGAAGTGCAGCCGGAATGCTCCTTGGAAGCGAGAATGGCCAGACTTCTTCTCACCTACATGTTGTCAGAAGGGACCATTCCCTGTAGAAGGATGTCATGCTTGGTAAGGCGGAGGGTTGATGAAAGAGGGGAAGGCCCTCAATGAGATGGATTGACGCAATGGCAACGGTGATGGGCTCAAGTATAGCAAGGATTGTGGAGCTGGTGTGGGACCGGGCGGTGTTTCGTTCTGCTGTGCGTAGGGTCACTATGAGTCGGAGACGACTCTATGGCACCTAACAACAACAGCAATAGGTATTGTTGATTGCTCTAGGAATGTCTGAGATCATCCAGAAAGAAGATAAGACCAAGGATAGAACTTGCCTTTGATATGTGGGGCATTTGATGAGGAAACTGTGGAAACTAAAAGGGAATAAGGCACAAAGTAGGTGAAAATAGGGGGTCCTGAGGTAGTATAAACGGTTAATATGCTCAACTGCTAACTGAAAGGTTATTTCACTCAGCATAATGTCTTCCAGGCTTATCCAGAGGTGCCTCAGAAGAAAGGCCTAGTGATCTACTTTAGAAAAATCAGCCATTGGGTAAGACCCTTTGGAGTACAGTTCTACTCTGATACTCATGGGATTGCCTCATCGAGATAGATTGACAGAGTGGCAGCAGCAATGGGCTTAAGTATAGCAAGGATTGTGGAGCTGGTGCGGGACTGTAGGTGAAATCAACTTGATGGCAACTGATTGGATGGGAATAGAGGACATTTTAGCCAAGGAAGAAGAAATATAAAGAAGGTGGTTTAGCACAGTGAACTGCTGAGTGGGAGGAGAATGAGCTGAGCATTAGAATGACTTCATGCTTGGTTATTAGATCACCACAAGTAAAACGTCACCCTTTTTTGAGGCATTGCAGGTAGAGGATGGGGTGGCAGATAGAGTGCAGATCTTGGCAGTTTAGCAGTGAATGAGACTTGAGAAAGTGGAGAAACTTTCCACCTCTTTCAAGAAGTTTATTGGTGTAGGCAAGGAAGGAGATAGTGTGGGAGTTTGAGAGAACTAAGTTAAAGAGGTTTATTTTAGGAGGAGGGACACTTGAGTGTGTTTATACGCAGGAGGGAAAGAAACTGAAGAGAGTAAAAGTGAAATGAGATTTCAGGACAGTATGGCATTCCTTCTGGAGTACAGGAAACAGTAACTTAGAGAGGAGGATCATCTATTTCTGAGACAGGAGAGAAAGTGGGCAAGTTTTAACCTCTTAATCCCTTAGTTCTTTTCATCTGTAAAATGGGGATAATAGTATCTACCTTGTAGGGTAGTCATGAGAATTAAATGAATTGTCCCTTTAATGTTTGCATTATTAATGTCAAGTTATACATCTATTTAAAGCAGTTAATGTTCTGATTATAGGATACAGTTTCTTAAATTGTACTATACATAACACGTAAACATCTTTCTTTTTGCAACAGACAAGTGAATGCTGGCAGACTAAATTTTTTTCCATTAAAACATTTTTATCTTCTTTCTCTGTCTAGCTTTTGGAAAAGAGCTTGCTCTTTTCTCCCAAAATTGTTCTGGAATCAAATCTTAAATTTTTTCAGTTGTATGGTTTTGGGTTGATCTCTTTATTTTCTCATCATCTGTGAAAAGTAGTAACCAATACCTTTTTTTGCAAGATTATTATTAGTACCAAAAGAAATAATGTGAGAATACTCAGTACACATATCCCCTACTTTTCAAAAGTTCATTTCATGCACTGCGTTTTTATGAAAGACTTTTTTTTTTAAACTTTTATTGTGATTGTGGTGAAAGTTTACAGAGCAAATTCATTTTCCATTCAATAGTGCATACACATTTTGTTTTGTGACATTAAATGAAATTCCTGCAGTGTAACAACTCCCTTCCCACTTTCTCTCTGTGGTTACCTTTTCCCTATGTATTTCTTTTTGTACCTCTTGTGCACTTCTCTTTGTCTTCTTTTTACTTAGTGTTACTTTGCTGGTCACCTGCTTTTGCTGTATAGTCTTTCCCTTCACCCACATTATTACATGTCTTTTATCTAGCTAGTATTATTCCTTCTCCTCCCTGGTAACCAATAAAGTTTCTTTCCATGTGTAAGTCTTTCCTTAACTTTTTATAGTAGTGGACTCATACAGTATTTGACCTTCTGTGGCTGACTTATTTCACTCAGCATAATGTCTTCCAGGCTTATCCATGTTGTGAGGTATTTTGCAAATTTGTAATTATTCTTTGATGTTGAGTAGTATTTCATTGCGTTGTGTGTACGTACCATAGATTGGTTATCCATTCATCCACTAATAAGCATAGGTTGTTTCCACCTCTTTGCTATTGTGAATAGTGCTGCGATGAATATGGGTATGCATATATCTGTATGTGTCCTATCTTTCACTTAAGAAATACCTGTTTTTGCTAACTGAAGGAAATATGAAAAAAGGATGAAAAAGGCAAAGCGAATATAGTGTTTAGCATTTCTTTTGCAGCAAGCCGTTAAATAGGCAGCATGCATCCTGAGTCGTGAGAATGGCTGCGCCAAGTTCCTTTCCTGGAAACTACACTCACATCTTAGCATCAAGCCATCATAGCTTTGAACTGTGTTTGTGAGCACTGTATGTTAGTGTTATTTTAGGTTGTGTGTATTTGAATTTGGGAATGCTCAAAAATTTTTCCCATATAAATTATTGGTAATTGCTTTTTTGCTTTATGTCATTTCAGCTTATAAAAGGTTTCATAGGAATGCTGTACTTTCAGAATGCAGGAGAAACTTGTATAATGTAAACCAGTATAGGGCTTTGTAATGAAACCTGGGTTAAAATCTTGCTTTACCACTTATTTGTATAACCTTAGGCAAGTTACTTGACCTTTCTGATTTTAACTTTTTGTGAAACAGAGATTAAGAAATCTACTTCTTTGTTATTTTGTGAGATGCCTTTTTTGGCACAGTGTTGAACTGTTCAACTGCTAACCAAAAGTTCTGGGGTTATAGAAAGATGTGGCAGTCTCCTTCCGTAAAGATTATTCTGTGGGGAAGTTCTACTCTGTCCTGTAGGGTGACTAAGTTGGAATCGCATTGATAGCAGTGGGTTTTATTTTGTTTTTGTTTTCTGAGGATAGTATACTCTGTGAAGAATTTAGTATAGAATCCAGCACATAATAAGTTCTCAAAGAAAAGTTCCTGTTTCTGCTATCAGTATAAGACATACTGGAAATGAGTTCATTCATTTTTCCTTTGTAAATCTTTAGATTTACTTTTACGTACTTTTACTCTATTACTTCATGAGTAAGCATTCTAGATTTAAGAAAAAGTTAGTAAAGTAACATTGTATTTATGAATCTGGAGAGGAATTATACACACATGTAAAAATTCATTGCCAAACTGGGAGTTTGCTGAGGCATTATATCATAAAGTTAAGAAGTACAAGGTATATGTTCCCCTTTTATACAATTCTTCGTGCCCTTCCTGCATAACACATAACCATAATTTAATTTTAATTAAACGTAATAATTTTACACTTATTTATTTATTTGATCAATTCCTGTCTGTTTTACCAGATTTTCATTTCCATGAGAGTAGGGACTTTTTTTCCCCTTTCATTATATTCCTGGCACATTGTAGGTGTTTAAGAAAGAGTTGCTTAAAGGAATGGATGAGTATAAGTTAACAAGGATAGACATTTAATTTGCACAATAACTTATTTGATACAAATTATAAATAAAATATTTCTGGACCTAGTATCCCTTTTCTTTGCTCACATAACACATTGTACTTAGTTCTCTCATGATTAATTTTTTTGTATTGTTAGTATTTACCTGAAAGTCTCCTGACTAGATTTTTGCTTTCTGAGGAGAGAGTTTGTGTTGTTTATTTTTGTGTTCTAATGCCTAGTCCAGCACTTTGCACATGACAAACTGTTACTAAATCTTTTTATAAGTAATTAAATGGCTATCACACAAAGAATCTTTTCACAGGAAATGCTGGGCCTCTCTAAAGTACCGGTTAATCAAGCAACACGTGGTCCTCAGGTGCAGCAGCCGCTTCCTTCCAATAGGTAATAAAACATAGCAATGAGAATTTTACAGGTCATGCAGCTATTTTAAGCGTTCCTTAATTTGAATGTACACATTCAGTGATACAGTATTGTTATATATTTTTAGGATTATAAATAAAAATCATTAGTATTGCTTTTTAAGGATTTAAGGCAGAATCATGTCACTGAAATGTTAGGGTCTCATTACAAAACAGTTACCGTAAGTTTTGATATATTCCTGATTTTTAGCCTTTAAGATCAGAAGAACTTAATTTTTGTGGTTTGAGGGCAATCAAGCAAGAATAGACTCAAACATTTCATCTTGGTTCTTAACTTCAAAAGTAGCTTTGCCCCTTGGACTTCATAATCAGAGGTGATATCACTAAAACTGTGTTGATAAATCTCATAATTATTTCTAGTAACCTCAAAACTTTAAGATAGAGTACCTAAAGTAGTATTTGGTTGTATGTTTTGTTATATAACAGTGTTCTCAAAATGTGATCCCTGAACCATTTAGCATCAGCACTCCATGGAAACTTGTTAGAAATGCACATTCTTGGGACTCAACCCGGACTTTCTAAAACAAAAAACTCTGGAACTGGGGCCCAGCAGTCTGTGTTTAAACATGCCCTGCAGCTGATTCTGCTGTGTGCTAATGTTTGAGAACCATTGGTCTACAGTGTATTCAAAGAATTTTTCTCTATTTTTAAGAAAATGGACAATTGGTTTCTTAAACTCTGATATACAAAACAAAACAGAAAACAGAACCCTAACCCACAATATTTATAAATGGCATCTTATTTACTTTGTTTTGCAGATTTTTACAGCCAGTGCAGAAAATAGATATGAATCTCACAGATCTTCTGGGAGAACTTCAGCGAGACCCTTGGCCTGTACCACAGGGAAAAAGACCTTTGCGTTCCTCTGGGGTGGCACTTTCCATAGCTGTAGGATTGCTTGAGGTAGTAATGATGCTTTTTTTTTTGGAATGTAAATGTCTGTGTGCTTATATAATAATATGTACATGGTAATGTTGAGTGAAAAAATCAGATCATAGAACAGTGAGTGTATGATTTTATTTATGCACAGTTTTATTTATAGTATATCTCCTTTTGTCCATAGAGAGAATTCTGGAAGATATTCACCCAAATGCGTATAGTGGTTGGATTTGGGAAATTTTGCTTTTAAGTAGAATTAGCATGTTTATGCTTCTTATATCTTTGCTTTATAATTAGAGAGGAGAGTTTTTTAAAAATATGAAATAATATCAGAGTTACAGAAGAGTTTCAAGTACTGCACAAAGAAATTTTTTCTATTTGAGATTAAAGGAGCTCTGGTGGCATAGTGCTGCAAGCATTTGACTGCTAACCAGAAGGTTGGCTGTTCAAACCCATCAGCCACTCCATGGAAGGAAGACTGGGCAATCTACTTCTGTAAAGATTTACCACTTCAGAAACCCAAAGGGGGTCGCTATGAGTCAGAATTGATTTGATGGCAGTGAGTTTGATTTTTTTTTTTAATACATTTTATTGAAATAATAATGTACAGTGAAATACAGAAAACTAAAGGAGCTCTGGTAGCATAGTGGCTCAGGCACTTGACTGCTAACCAGAAGGCTGGCGGTTCAAACCCATCAGCCACTCCTCGGAAGGAAGACGCAGTCTACTTCCGTAGTGATACTGCCTAGGAAACCCAAGGAGGGGTCGCTATGAGTCGGGGCTGACTTGACGGCACATAACAACAACAACAGCAACAAAGTGACATGGTCATGTTTTGTTTTTTTATTTGAGGTTAAGTTGCTGACATGGTGTTCCCTACCCCTGAATATAATCAGTTATATTTCCTTCAAATTAGGATGTTGTTCTACATAACCATAATAAAACCAAAACCAAACCAACAGTCATCGAGTCGATTCCGACTCATAACAACCCTACAGTGCAGAGTAGAACTGTCCCATAGGGTTTCCAAGCCTGTAAATCTTTACGGAAGTAGACTGCTTCATCTTTTCTTCATGGAGTAGCTTGTGGGTTCGAACTGCTGACCTTTTGGTTAGCAGCCCAGTGCTTTAACCACCACACCACCAGAGCTCTTCATAACCACAGTAGAACTGTTAAAATCAGCATGTTAACACTGATACAGTAGTACATCTAATCCTCAGACCCCATCATTCAAGTTTTACCGGTTGTCCCAATAATTTGTTTTAATGAAATGATTTAGTTCACAGGCATACATTACAGCTAGTGGTTAAGTCTGTCTGGTCTATCTGGAACACTTCTTCAACCTTTTCTTGACTTTCATGATCTTGACATGTTGTGAGATTTGGATCAATTATTTTGTAAAATGTCCCTCATTTTGTGTTTTTCTGGCATGTCTTCATGATTAGATTCAAGTCTGTAACATTGGCAGGAATACAAAAGAAGTAATGTTGTGTTCTTGTTGCATCCTGTCATGTGATTTGTTCCATTACTGATATTTATTTTGTCACTTTGTTTAAGCCAGGTATCTCATTGTAAAATTATTCTTTTTTTCCCTCCTTTGTAATTAATAAGCATTATATGATGAGGATCTTTGAAACTATGTAAATCGTTTGATAAGGAAAAAAAGGATACTTTTCCTTATCAAACTTCCAATTTATTCATGTATTTATTACTATCCCTGTGAACTCATTGGTATCCTATTTGATTTAGTTACTAGGTTCCCTGGGTGGCACAGATGGGTAAGCACTGGACAGCTGAAAGGTTGGCAGTTTGAATCCCCCCAGAAGCTCCTCATAACACAGGCCTGGCAATCTATTTTGGAAAGGTCACAGCCTTGAAAACCCTAGGGAGCAGTTCTGCTCTGTACACATGGGGTTGCCATGAGACAGCATTGATTCAACAGCAACTAACAGCAACAAGGATCTGTTACTATTTATTTTTCTTTCAGCTTTTTTACTTTGACATAATTCCAAACTTAAGGTAAAGTTGCGAGAATGATTCAAAGAATACCTTTGCCCAGATTCCTCAAATGCTAACATTTTTCCGCATGTGCTATATCCTTTTATCTTGCTCTCCCTCCTTCCCTCTCCATCTCTTCTTCCACCTCATACATACACAGATGTTCTCCCACATACATGTGAAATATATATCACATGTATAAATATGTATATATATATTCCATGCACATACTTAAAACTTTATTAACATTAATCTAATGAGTACAGAATATGAAAGAGAAAAATATAACTTAAGCTAAGGAATGGCAAAAGCCTTAAGAATGAATGGGCTTACCAAGAACCAAATCTAATTAATGAAAAAAGAATCAAACCTAAACACAGTTTTAGTTTTAATATATATAAGTTTTAAAAAACTATTTGAGATTCAGTTACAAACATGTCTTTATTTTTAAAAACTTTTAAACATATACTAACTGTTCTTAATAACAACAACATTCTTTCGCAAAACCACGGTAAACAAAATCAGGAAATTAATACTGATATACTATTCTCAAATCTGCAAACTTTATTCAGATTTCACCAGTTTCCCATATAGTATCTTTTATAGGAAAAGAAATTCTGGATTATGCATTACATTAGTTTGTTGCGTGTTTCAAGGAGCTCTGGTGGTGTAGTGGATAAGGCATTTGGCTGCTAACCAGAAGGTCATTGGTTCAAACCCACCAGTTACTCCAAGAAAGGAAGATGGGGCGATCCACTTCTTTATGACTTCTTTAGTCTTTTAGACTTTGTTTAGTCTTTTTCTTTGTTTCTTTTGTTTTCTTTAATCTAGAATCGTTCATTGCTCTTTCTTTGTGTTTGACAACATTGATATTTTTTAAGAGTATAGACTAGTTATTTTGTAGACTGACTCTCAATTTGAGTTTGTCTGATGTTTCCCATGAGTAGATTTAGGTTATACACTATTGGCAAGAATATTATAAAATTGTTGTTGTATTCTACTTAGCACAACATATTAAGAAGCCTGTGATGTCATTGTGTTTCATTCTGATGATATGTTTTGATCTCTTGGTTGAGGTAGTTTCTGCCAAGTTTCTTTACTGTTTGTTTATTTATTTAATTCTGATTTGTGTGCAGGTTTACAGAGCAAATTCATTTTCCGCACAGCAGTTCATCCACATTTTGTTTCGTGATATTGACTGCAATTCTCCACAGTGTAACAGCTCTCTTCCCACTTTATTATCATCAAAGTTTATATCATACGTGTAGTTGTGGAGCTGTAAGGAACCTTGAAAAACTCTGTATTTTGCACAATGACTGCTTACAGAAATTGAAAATTAAATAGCATTTCTAATGTGATTCTAGAAATACATCTCATTGTGGAACAAATAAAGTGTGTACACATATATAGAGATGATAATTCTTTGTTATTACAGTTTTGCTGTTTGAAGAAGACTTTTTCATGTATCACAGTCCTGGAATACTTTTTAAACTTTTTTCTCCTTTTAAAATGTTGCCCTTTTGTTTCTTATACATGTTATGAGTTCTTGCAAATCCATTTTTTTTTAAAAATTATTATTTATTTATTTTTAATTTTATTTTGATGCAAATCCATTTTTTAAAATTTAAAAACATTTTGCCTTAATACTTGATTTGTAGTTTGGGTGGGTATAGAATTCTAGGTTCAAAATGATCTTCACCAGATCTTTAAGCTGTACTTCCCTTGTATTCTGACATACTGTTTATTGATGATAATTTGATATAGTTTCATTCTTGTTTCTTTTTAGGAAATTAATTTTCCCACTAGTCATTTTCAGACTGTTCTTCTTAACTTTATGTTGTTGTTATGTGCCTTTGAGTCAACCTGACTCATAGCGACTCCTCCTTGGGTTTCTGAGGCAGTATCACTACAGAAGTAGATTGCTCAACCTTCCTTTCGAGGAGTGGCTGGTGGGTTTGAACTGCCAGCCTTCTGGTTAGCAGTCAAGTGCCTGAATTCTGAAATTCCATTAGGCTGTGTTTAGGTTTGATTCTTTTTTTCATTAATTAGATTTGGTTCTTGGTAAGCCCATTCATTCTTAAGGCTTTTGCGATTCTTTAGCTTAAGGTATTTTTTTCTTTTTCATATTCTGTACTCATTAGATTAATGTTTGACATCATCTTTTTATATCCTTTTTTTTCCTCATATTTTGTTTCAGTATTGGGAAGATTTCCTCAACTTAATTTTCTGTATTTCTAATATTTGAGTTCGTGAGTAGTTCAGATGGCTAACTGCTAACTGAAAGGTTGGCAGTTCAAACCAACTCAGAAGTGCCTTGGAAGAAAGGTTGGGCAATCTGCTTCTGAGAGGTCAGAGCCTTGAAAACAGTATGGAGTACAGTTGTGCTCTGTACTGTTGGAGGTTGCCGTGAGTTGGAATCAACCCAGTGGCAGCTGGTTTGGTTTTAACTTGATCTTTAGCCATGCCTTTCATCTTACCCATTGAGGTTTTTTATTTTGGGAATATTTTAAATTCCAGAAATTCTTGAGAGTTGTTTGATTTGTTATTGTTTTATTTGTTATGATTTTAATGTGTTCTGTTCTGCATCTGTCAGCCTCCAATTCCTAAGCTAAGAAACTTCTCCAGGCCCACTTTTTACAGAGAGCACTTAGGAATTGCTGAGGGCAAGATACGTAGCTATTCACTACCATATCTGGAGACTGCAGTTCTTTGATTCATTGATATCTTTGTTAACTCTAAGTATGCAAATGTGGAACTTCTCAGTGTTCCCTTGGGAAGATCTGGTTTACCTTTGGTGTCTGGGATATGTTGTCAATCTAATCCAATCTGCTGGTTGAATTCCTCAAAATTTCTGATCTACTAATAGCACTCTTTCTTGCTTTTTTTTTTTTTTTAATTGTTATTAGATCTTTTCCTTCATTTTTTTTTTTTTTTTTTTTTTTTTTAAGAGTACTTATTCTCTCCACTGGGATTTTGGGAAGAAAGGGAGTAGATTGGAGTACTTAGTCCATCAGCTTGTACAGAAGTATAAAACATGCTTATGTGTTGAACATAAAAAGCAGAAACCAAAACAATAACAACAGAAGATGATGCCCTTTCTGTCTTCCTTTTCTGTCTTGTCTTCTCCAAATCTAGGATGAGTTAAGTGGAAGGAGAAATATCCTTGTTTATAGAGATCAGGTTTATAGATTATTTTAAAATTAGAAATGCACTTATTTAGAATAGGATTTCAAAAGAAACGTCCAAAATTTGTATCCTTGTTGTAAGTTTCATTTTGAATATTGGATTAGTTTCTTTCTTTTTTTTGGATTAGTTTGTTTCTTGGAAAATACATTCTTTCCTCTTTTCTGGAAAGAATATATCATAATTTATTAACAGAAATGTGCATTTATGTTTTCCTTTAAACTGTTTTTTTGATGAATCACTTTTTTTCCAATAGTGTACTTTTCCCAACACTGGTGCTCATATTATGATGTTCATTGGTGGTCCAGCTACTCAGGGGCCTGGAATGGTGGTTGGAGATGAATTGAAGATACCTATAAGATCATGGCATGACATTGAAAAGGACAATGCCAAATATGTTAAAAAGGCAACTAAGGTAATTTTTGTTTTCAAGTCTTTTTGCTTTTTAGAAATAAATACTCATTTGAAAGAAGAGGAAGAATATAATTATTTAATGACAGAAATAATGATACTCTGAAGTTTCATACCATAGCTGCTATTTATATTTGGAGAAATGTTCTTTCTTTTTTCTTGTAACTTAAATTACAATTTTTCTTGTTTTAAATATGTGAAAACTTAATAGAAGCACCAATAGGCATTTTTAAAAGATTATTCTTGAGGGAAACCTTGTGTACCTTTTTTGATGTTTATTTAAAGAATATCTTTCCCTTCTGAAAAAGTTTCTTATCAGAGACTCAGAAAGACAGTTACTGGAACTAATTGAAAGATTCAGCCTAGTGGCAGGATACAAGCTCATCATACAAAAATAAGTTGGATTCCTCTACACCAACAAAGAAATCTCTGAAAAGGAAATAAGGAAAGCAATACCATTTACAGTGGCTACCCAAAAGATAAAATACTTGGGACCAAATCTTGCCAGGGACACAAGACCTATACAAAGAAAACTACAAAACACTTATATAAGAAACTATAAAAGACCTATATAAATAGAAGAACATACCATGCTCATGGATGGGATGACTGAACATTGTGAAAATGTCAGTATCGCCCAAAGCAATCTATAGATTCAATGCAATCCTGATCTAGATTCTATCAGCATCCTTTAAGAACATGGAAAAACCAATCACTAGTTTTATGTGGAAAGGAAAATGACCTTGGATAAGCAATACACTACAGAAGAAGAACAAAGTAGAAGGTCTCATACTCCCAGATCTCAAAACCTTCTATACAGCCACAGTAGTCAAAACAGCCTGATATTGGTACAATGAGAGGCACAGACCAGTGGAATAGAAATGAGAACCCAGAAGTACATTCATCCACCTGTGGACAATTGATCTTTCATAAAGGGCCAAAATCCATTACGTAGGGGATAGAATCTTTCACAAATGGTGCTGACAAAGCTGGATATCCATTTGCAGAAAAATGAAACAAGATCTATACTTTGTACCATACATGAAAACAAACTCAATATGGATTAAAGACTTACATGTAAAATAAGATAAGCTAAATGACTGGTACCTTCTAAAAATAAAATTCTTATGTACATCAAAAGACTTCTCCAAGACAGTAGAGAACCTACAGATTGGGGAAAAAAAAATTGGCAATTACGTATCTGGAAAGGGACTTATCTCTAAAATTTATAGTAAACTCTCAACACCTCATCATCAAAAAGACAAACAGTCCAATTAAAAAAATGGGTAGAAGACATGAACAGAAACTTGACCAAAGAAGATAATCAGATGGCCAACAAACACATGAAGAAATGCTCACAATCTTTAGCCATTAGATAGATGCAAAATTGAAACAATGAGATATTTTCTCAGCCCAGCAATAACAGCAGAGTTCAAAAAGAAAGAAAATAACAAATGCTAGTGAGGATATGGAGAGATTGGGACTCTAATATGCTGCTGGGGAACTGTAAAATGGTACAACTACTGTGGAAATCAGTATGGGGATTCCTTAAAAAGTTGGAATTAGAAATACCATTTGATCCAGCAATTCTGTTACTAGATATATGTATATATATGTATGTATGCGCATATATATGCTAAAGAGGTGAAAGCCAGGACAAAAGCAGGTATATACATACCCATGTTCATTGCAGCACTATTCACAAGAGCAAAGAGATTGAAACAACCTAAGTGTCCATTAGCAGATGAATGGATAATTAAACTGTGATACATACACACAATGGAATATTATAAAAAGTCAAAGAAAGGTTTATACATGGAAGGAAACTTTCTTCGCTGGTTACCAGGGATGGGAAGGGAGAGGAAGGAAAATTGCTAGATAGGCAAAAGATAAGTATTGATTTGGGTAAGGGAAAGGCAATATGAAAGTGAGTGCCCGGCATTATAACACTAGGGAAGACATGGAGAGGTGCTCAAGAGGTACAGACAACAAAGGTAAACACTTTCGTATACACAATACTGCATTTTCAGTAATAACAAACATAAATCTACAGGTAGATACATAGGTAGACAGGCTAAATGATCAGGTATGGATAAGCAAAGGGAAATGTACCCATGACCATTTATAAGTTTGGCAGATGATATTTCTACATTCATATTTGTATGTGGCATAAGAATGTCTGTAATAGAGGTAATGGGTCCAAGTTATGATAACTTCTTAACCACAGCCAGATGCCTTGAGGGAGTGAGTTGTTGGGCCCATAAGCTGTGGACCATGTTCGTGGGGGACATCAAGCTCAATTGGCATAGCGTACTGCACAAAAACATTGTTCTACATCCTACTTTGGTTAGTAGTGACTAGGGTCTTTAAAGCTTGCAGGTGGCTATCTAAGATGTGACAGTGGGTCTCTCATCATCTGGAGCAAAGAAGAATGAAGAAAATCAAAGATGCATGGAAACAATTAGTCCAAGGGCCTAATGGACCATGCGAACCTTAGCCTATGTGACTCAGACCAGAAGAACTAGTTCCTGGCTTCCACTGTCAGTCACTTGGAAAGGAATCAGATTAGGAGATCCTGGATAGAGTAGGAAAAAAATGTGGAACAAAACTCAAAATCATATTAAAGACCAGGCTTACTGGTCTGATAGACACTGGTGAAACCCCTGAGACTATAGCCCTTAATGACCCTTTGGGCTTAGAATTGAACTCACATTGCTTCCAGCCTACAATTATACCAGGTAGGTACACTCCTTACAACAATCAACTGTGGGAGAGCAGAAGGACAGAATTTGCAAAGGGAGATAGCTCAGAGGTTAGGAATGCATGGGGAAGAAGAATACAGGGAAAAGAACCACAGAGAGGAAGTGAGAAGAGAGCTGTTACATTGTGGGGATTGCAGTCAGTGTCATGAAATGAAATGTGTATGAACTGTTGAATGGAAAACAAATTTGCTCTGTAAACTTTCATCCAAATCTGAATAAAAATGAAAAAAGATGTCCTTAACATTTCTGCTCGATGTGTATATTGTCCATAGCTTGCATAGTCCATCATATTCTCTTGAATTGTTTTCTTTGTAAATTCTCTTTTATTTTTGTTTTGTTGTACATTTCACAAATGTTGACTCTTGACTGTCCTATTAATTCTGCTTACTAATATTATTATTTTAATTCTCTGTAGTTCACAGTTTTTAAAATAGTTGTGCTGTATTGTACTTGTTTTTGGTGGTCATTATTTGTTAAATTTTTAAAAGTTTTAATGATAGATATTTTTCTATCACTACTAGTAGATAGTATTTCCTGCCAACTAATTTTTCTTGATAGGATCTTTAGATTTGCTCACTTAACTACTTTTTCATTGTCTATTTTCAGATGTTTTTATTACTTGGCTGTGGGTTTAACCAGGAAAGAGAGTTCTGTGTTGTTCTGTTTTATTTATACACCTGTAGCAAGGTGTTCAAACTCTACCTTTTTCATGTTTAGTTTAATTTAGGGGTTTATCTGTTAGAAAGAATGGCTTATAAAGAAAAGACTGTGAGAATATTAGCCCTAACAGAAGTTAATGCCATTTTATTAGATACAACAGAAAGTTAAATGAGAACAAGTCATATGTAAATTAGTGGGTTTTTTTTTTTCATTCTCCTTAGATAATTTTGATATGTTAATGGAAAAAAGATTTATAGAATGGTTAAATTTGTGTGTTACTTTAATTTTTAAAAATCTTTTTTAGCATTTTGAAGCGTTGGCTAACAGGGCTGCTACATCTGGTCATGTTATTGACATCTATGCATGTGCATTAGATCAGACAGGCCTGCTGGAGATGAAATGCTGTCCTAACCTAACTGGGTATGTATTTAAATTTCACAGTTGTAAACCACTTAGCAACAATACTAACAGGTTTTTTTTTTTTTTGGGAAAAATCAGTCATCATCTTACTACTTCAAAGCAACAACTATTACCAGTTTTTGATGTTATTTTCAGTAGAGCTCACTTTAAAAAATTTCCTAAAAGACTAAATTCATTTGTAAAGATCATTTTACTATCCTGCAGTAACTATTTTGTTTTATTTTTTAGGAATTTTATTGAGATATCAGTCATATACCATAAATTTACCCATTTAAATTATATAGTTCAGTAATTTTTTAATATAGTCACAGTTTGAGCAGCCATTGCAAATTTTTTTTATTTATTTTGCTATTGCTGATGAGAACATACACATCAAAACATACACCAATTCAACAGTTTTTGCATGTACCATTTAGTGACATTGATTACATTCTTTGAATTGTACAGCCATTCTCACCCACCTTTTCTGAGTTGTTCCTCTTCGATTAATATAAATTCCCTGCCCCCTAAAGTTCCTGTCTAATCTTTTGAGTTGCTGTTAATCAGCTTGATCTCATATAGACAGTTTTGTTTTTCCCCCAAATCTTTCCTTTTAATAGGTACTTTTTTTTTTTTTCTTTAAAGAATTTTTATTTTTGCAGTGTTTCCTATCCTCTCCTTCCACCCCTGGTAACTAACAAAGTTTCCTTCCATATAGAAGGAACTTTGACTAAAAAGTCAACTTTCCTTGACTTTACAATAATGAACTAATACAATATTTGTCCTTCTGTGATTGACTCATTTCACTCAGCATAATATCCTCCAAGTTCATGCATGTTATGTGGTGTTCTGTAGATTCTACATTATTCTTCAGCATTGCATTCCATTGTGTGTATGTACCATAGTTTGGTTATCTATTCTTCTGTTGATGGGCACCTAGGTTGTTTGCATCTTTTTGCTATTGTAAATAGTGCTACAGTGAACATGGATGTGCATATATCTATTCTTGTGTTGGCTTTCACTTCTTTAGGATATATACAAGTAATTGGATTGCTGGATCAAATGGTATTTATAATTCAAAAATATTTTTTTACATTTTTTATTGTGATTTGGGTGAAAGTTTACAGAGCAAGTTCACTTTCCATACGCAGCTCATGTACCTTTTGTCTCATGACATTAACTGCAATTTCTCTAAATTTGCCCCTAGTTTTTTCTTGATGAACTTTATAGTTTTAGGTTTCACATATCCTAAACTCCATCTGGATGGATCTCCAGATCTATTTGCAGTTAGTTTTTGTATATGGTGTGAGGTACAAATCTTGGTTCATTTTTCTGCAAATGGATATCCAGTTTTGCCAGCACCATTTATCAAAGATACCATCTCTTCCCCATTTAATGGATTTCAGCCTTCTGTCAAAAATCAGCTGACCATAGGTTGATGGATCTATTTCTGGGTTCTCAGTCCTGTTCCACTGGTCTGTGTGTCTGTTGTTGTACCAATACTAGGCTGTTTTGACTACTGTGGCTGTATAGTAGGTTTTGAGATCCAGCAATGTGAGATCTCCTACTTTGCTTTTGTTCTTCAATAGTGCTTTGCTTATCTGAGGTCTCTTTCTTTTCCATATAAAATTAGTAATTGGTTTACCGTACCCTTAAAGGATGTTGATAGGATCTGGATTGTGATTGCATTGAATGTGTAGATTGCTTTGGGTAGTATTGACATTTTTACAATGTTCAGTCATCCTATCTATTAGCATGGTATGTTCTTCCATTTTTGTAGATCTTTTATAGTTTCTTGAAGTAGCATTTTGTAGTTTTCTTCGTACAGGTCTTTTGTGTCCCTGGTGAGATTTATTCCCAAGTATTTTATTGTTTTGGTAGCTATTGAAAGTGGTATTGATTTCCTTTTCAGCAGTCTTTTTGCTGGTGTAGAGGAATCCAACTGATTTTTGTATGTTGATCTTGTGTCCCGCCACTATACTAAATCTCTCAATTAGTTCCAGTAATTTTTTGCTAAGTCTCTTTGATTTTCTATGTATAGGATCATTTCATCAGCAAATAGGGATAGTTTTACTTCTTCCTTACCAGTTTAGGTGCCTTTGATTTCCCATTGTTGCCTTATTGGCCCTGGCTAGGACTTCAAATACAGTGTTGAATAGAAGTGGTGATAGAGGGCATCCATGGCTGGTTCCTGTCTGTAAGGGTTTCAGTCTTTCTACCTTGGGAATAATGTTGGCTGTTGGTTTTGCATCTATGCCCTTTATTATGTTGAGGAATTTCCCTTATATTCCTATTTTGTTGAGAGTTTTGATCAGGAATGGGTGGTGGATTTTATCAAATGACTTTTCTGCATTGATTGATATGATCATGTGGTTCTTTTCCTTTGTTTTATTTATATGGATGACATTGATTGTTTTTCTAATGTTGAACCATCCTTGTATACCTGGTATGAACCCCACTTGCTCATCATGTATAATTTTTTTGATATGTTGTTGTAGTCTGTTGGGTAGGATTTTGTGGAAGATCTTTATCTGTATTCATGAGGGATTTGGTCGTAGTTATCATTTTTAGTGATGTGTGTGCCTGGCTTTGGTGTCAAGGTTATGCTTGCTTCATAAAATGAATTTTGGAGGATTCCATCCTTTTCTATGTTCTGGAATAGTTTGAGTAGGATTGGTGTCAGTTTTTCTCTGAATGTTTGGTAGAATTCTCCAATGGAACCGTCTGGGCCAGGGATTTTTTTTTTGTTTGTAATTGTTTTATGACCTGTTCAAGTCATATAGACAGCTCTTAAAAGAGCATGAAACTCTATTGTTTGATTTTAAGAAATCAGGGGATATTTTTAGTTTAAAGATGAACTCAGAACAGTAGTTTCCTGTGTTCTTGCAGCCTCCATGGCTCTAAGAAGTATGGAATATGTGACAATTTGAAGTTCTCTCTGTGTTTCTCTCTTTTGATCAGAATTCTTCCATGGAGTCTTTGATCAAAATGTTCAGTAATGGTAGCTGACACCATCCACTTCTGATCTCATGGGAAAGGAGGTGTTGATTATGGAGGCAGTTATCTACACATTCCATATCCTCCTCCTATTCCTCACTTTCCTTGTTCCCCTGTTGTTCTAGGTGAATAGAGACCACTTGTCATAACTACAAGTTAATTTTATTTAGTACATTTCCATTATAAGAAATTCTGTACCTGTTAGCAATCACTACTCACTCCTCCCTTCCTCTCTTCCTTGCACTACAGCCCTAAGCATTTACTAATCTGCTTTCTGTCTAGATATGCCTGTTCTTGACATTTCACATAAATGGAATCATATAATATTTGTCTTTTGTGATTAACTTCTTTCATTCAATGTAATGTTTCCAGGCTTCATTGATGTTGTAGGATGTACTAGTATTTAACTTCTTTTTGTAGCTTTATAAAAAACAAGCAAATGGTCCAACTTCATTTAATAACATTCCATTGTATGGCTAACACTACTTTTTGTTTTATTCATTCATTATTTTATGACGTTTATGTTTTCACTTTTTGGCTATTACGAATAATACTACATTGAACATTTATGTGCAGGTTTTAGTGTGAATATATGTTTTTGTTTCTTATAGGTAAATATCTAGGAGAGAAAACCTTAGTTTTTGCTCTTAAGGCCTTCAGATGAGGCTCTCTCATATTACTGAAGAAACTGTCCTTTACTTAAAGCCAACTTAATCAATCTTCAAAATACCTTCACAGTCACATCTAGACTAGTGTTTGACCTATCAACTAGGCACTGTAGCCTGTCATGTTGACACATAAAATTAACCATCATACACTGTAATTCAGTTTTTATATTTTGAAGATTTTTATCTTCTTTCAAATAACTCTTTATTTGAATGATACTTATATTCTTATTTGTTGAGTAGTTATTAAGAAACCTCTCTTTTAGGGAAGTGTATTAAAACAGAAGCAAGCAATTCAACTTTGATTTTAACATCTTTAAAATTTGTTGGTAGCTTTTACTTTCCTGGTTTTAGCACATGTACTTGTGTCACCGATGTTTTTTGTTCTTTCCATGTAGAGGATACATGGTAATGGGAGATTCTTTCAACACCTCCTTATTTAAGCAAACTTTCCAGAGAGTCTTTACCAAAGATATGCACGGACAGTTTAAAATGGGCTTTGGTGGTACATTAGAAATAAAGGTAAGAATCAAAACTTGACATCTGTAGTATGCTGTCAAGAGAGAAAATTGTGGGCATGACCATAATATTAATGCATTATTAATCACATTCAGTATATATTTTTAAAATGGTGGTTATTTTATGTTGAAACCCAGAGTTAGAGATTTTATTCACTAGAAATTTGTGTCATCATTAAATGTACAGGTAAAGGTTATATGTATTTCTAAAAATTGTTAGCAAAGAAGACATACAGGTAAAAATTTCTTGAACTATATATTTTTCCTTTGTATAGGGCTTAATTTTAAGTCTTTTTTATCTTTTTTTAATGCTGAATTTATCTTAATGCTATTTTTATTCTTAATGGCAGGAATTGGTATCTAACTTAAGATGAACTTGTTTTATGCCATTTGGATAACAAGTAATTATTTTATGGTTGGTCATTTGTTGACATACAGTTGGGGCATTGATTTCATAAAAGGTTTACTGTTAATTACAAATGGGTTGCCTTGAGTCAGAATTGGCTGAATGTCAACTAACAACAATTATACATTGACTTTGATTTTTCATTGAATGTGTTCTATTAGCCTTGTTCATTTTATTGAATATGTTCAGTGTTATGTTAGGAGATCATACAGATTTCAAGGGACATCGCAGGCTTGGGTCTTGTGCTTGAAAAAGTTAGTCTTGATAAAAAGACAAGTTAACACATGAAGGAGTGAAATAGATTAAAAAAATGCTGTACAGATTAGGAGAAGAAAGATGAATGTGGACGGGAGAAATAGTTTATCGTAGCGGAAGTATGACTTTACTTGGGTTTCAAAAGATGGCAGAATTTAAGTTGGTTGAGGAGAATGCATTTCATCCGGGAATCCAGCATAAATGCTGAGACAGAGAGGTGAGAGTAGTATGTTGGGAAAACTGCTTTATGAGAGTGGTTGGTTTCTATTGGAATGTGAATGGAATAGCTTTATCTGGTTTGGATGTAGTTTGGAGCTGCATGTACAGACAGAGGAAGCCATTGTAGGTTAATGGAGACCACTATTTTGGGTAGGATTAGTATGAGAGTGATATTCAGCATTGGTCAGAAGGGAAAAAATCTGAGTAAGAAAACTGTGGTTGGCTTTCTGATTTTTTTAGAAAGTAATCATAGCTTAAATTTTGGTCACAGTGGAAATTGGAAAGAGACTAATCTTGGTGACAGATTTTCTATGACAAGAAAATAGGAGATAACATCTTAAGTGTTTGGATTAGGACATGTAAATTTTGGGTATGGTATGAGTTTGAATTCAGGGTAAGCTTCCAAATAGAGATCTCCTATGGGCAGTTGGAAATACAAGATTAAAATCAGGTCAGAGCTAGATTTTAAATTGGAGAGTTATGAGCATAGAGTCCTCATTGATTAATTTTTTTTAAACATTAGGGTATATATTTTAATAGACTATTTTTTAGAGCAGTTACAAGTTGATGGTGAAATTGTGGAGAAAGTACAGAGTTGCTATATTTGTTCTCCTCTCCCTAATCTTTGAGCTTATCTTTGCGCAAACTAAAGCCTATTATTTTCTTATTTTATAGACCTCAAGGGAAATAAAGATTTCAGGAGCTATTGGACCCTGTGTATCTCTCAATTCTAAAGGACCTTGTGTGTCTGAAAATGTAAGTTACCCTTTATTTCAGTTGGAAAACACAATTATTTCTCAGGGCAAAAGCAAAAGAGACCCCTATAGCATTGTTTTCAAAATTAATATCTGGGCTTTTTCATTAGAGTATGGTTTAGCTTCCAGTGGTGTAAATCTATTTGTAGTTTCTCTTTCCTTGAACCTTTGTTTCTCATCCACTTCTAAATTAAAACATTTTTTCTACTCTCTCCAGTCTTCTAATTTTGTGCTTAAGTTATTTTCAGTTTGGCCCCCCCCCCCAAAAAAATGAGTTGGAAATTTACAGAATTGTGGAAGTCAGAATTAATTCTGAATTTGTTCATGGAATTTCCAACAAAGTAGCCAAATTAGCCAGATTTCAGTTTTAATTTTCCTTTTTTTTTTAAATTCCTTTCTGCTGGAAGTACATTACACATTAAAATTGTAGAATCATGTAGCTGTAAGGAGGATAGTGGGACACAGATACACAGTATGGGTGATTAGGTTTAGAAATGACAAAAAGTTCAAAAATTAATTCATAAGTTTATATAGTGAAGATCTATATCTAAATTTTCCTAAGAGTTGAACTACTTAAGTTCACAATTCTGATCCAGAGACCTTTTATTCATAAGTACATGTATTATGTGTTAAATCAGTATTTCTTTGCACAGATCAAATAGTTGGATGGAAGGATAATGTTAGTTGTAATTATTTCATTAAATGATGTATACTTTTAAAGTCTTATAACAAGAACTCGTATCAATAGTTTCATAATTTACTTAGCAAGAATTTGAATTATTTCATAATTTTATGTTAAAAATTGGTTAATTTTATTTCATTATGTGCTTATATGGTTAAAAAATCTTAAACTTTCAATATTTGTTGAATAAGCTAGAAACTGGAAATAGATTTTTATTTTAGTTTTTTTTTCTTTTCTAGATTTACACATAGTAATATTTGTATTCTCTATTTTAAACATACTGTATCTTACTCTTACAGGAAATAGGAACAGGTGGTACTTGTCAGTGGAAGATATGTGGACTCAGTCCCACTACAACCTTAGCTGTGTATTTTGAGGTTGTCAATCAGGTATGTTATCCTGTATTTGAGTATCGAATAGTATTTTTGAGTAAGTACCTAACTTAGGCTATGAAAATTTCATATTCTTTTCTGTTGGTAAATATGATCCAAAGTTTATCATTGTGTTTTGAAGTTCTCATTTGTTATTTTCTATTTCTCAGGGCTAAATTCTGTAGTGAGAAGGACATACTGTAATAGAAAAAGTTGTCAAGGAAACCTGCAGTGTCCAACCTTGGACCACCCAATGTTCAACTGCAATTTTTCTTTTCTTTTTTTAAATAAAATGGAGCCATAAATAAAATTCTTTTTCAGATTAGTTATCTAACTTTTCCTTCTAGATATATCAAGGTATATAATGATATATAAGTATTCCTATAAGAAAGTTTAATATATCCAATCTATAAAAAAGATTAGAAAATCATCATATTTGGAAAGTTTTATTTTTCCTGCTACAGGAAGAAATGAACACATTAAAGATTGATACAATTTATAAACTACTTAAATACCAATAGTTATTAGGCATAAAATGAACCACAGAATACTAATAGGCTTTCCAAGGCAGATACAAGATTTTTCTTTAAAAAAACAATCTAAGTTTGTAACATAGTGACTCATATTGACATAGAAGAAAGCTAGAATGTCTCTTGTTAAGGAATGTGAGGATAAGTTTCCTATTGACTGTTGTTGTTATGTGCTGTTGAGTCGGACCCGACTCCTATTGACTACTTGCTGTTTTTTTTCTGAGTATCATGTATTACTGTTAACTTTTGCCATTAATTGTGTTGGTCATCTATTCATCATGTGATTATTCTCTAAAAAGTTGTTCTTTCATCTTTTAGACTTAGGGAAAGGTGGACCTAATTCAGTCTCTCTTTTTGCAATTACTACTAGGCCTAAATTGCCTCACTTAGGTTTTTCCTTGTCTGATAATTTCTTTATACTTCTCCCTTCACTTTGTTCTTCCATGTCCTCTGTTTGAACTATAGTTCCCTGGCTGGGTCATTTTTCTCATCCTTCATCACTTGTCTCCTATCTCAAATCTGCTTTTTCACTTTTATGTGGTAAATCACAACTATTTTGTATGCACTAGAATCACATAGCCTTCAAATTGATTTAGAGTGAATAGTGTTAGGATGATATGACAACAGTTCAATACATTTTGCTAGATTATTACTCCTTTAATTTTGTACAGCATAATGCTCCGATTCCTCAAGGAGGACGTGGTGCAATCCAATTTGTGACTCAGTATCAGCATTCAAGTGGGCAGAGACGTATCCGAGTGACCACTATTGCTAGGAAGTAAGTTGTATTTCTTAGAGGTTAATTTACATATTTAAACTATTCTGGGTAGTGCTTTCAAACTGGGTTTCTATATTAGGTGACATGTATGACTAGAGAATGAACATTTGGGACTATTAGCATTTTGTTTCCTTCTAAATCAACTTACATATTTTCTAGAATAGTCATTGTTAAGAACTTTGAACTCTGAGAACAATTAAAAAAGTAAGTACCCTTGAAACATACTCTTCAAAATATTCTCTTTACCCCATTCCCTTGAGAGGAAAAAAACCCAAAAAAATACACCTTTTCCTGTAATAGGCAATAGTAATATGTATATGATGCATTATATATGTGTGTAGGTGTATAAATAACATGGTTATTACTAATGTTAATTTCAACCAATGATAAAGTTCTTAGCTACTTTTATCCTTGTTTTTTTCATGTATTAATTGTTACTTACTTCACTTATCTACTGCTTTCAAGCCGATTCAGACTTACAGTTACCCGACAGGACAGGGTAGAACTGTCCCAAGGCTGTAAATCTTTATGTGTGCAGACTAGTACATTTTTCTCCCATGGAGTGGCTGGTGTGTTTGAACCACCAACCTGTGGGTTAGCAGCTGAGTGCTTCACCATTGTGATACCAGGATGCCTATTTAATTCACTTAACAAGTCTTTATTTATCTTTTGCTTTGTGGTTTGGGTGCTGTTGGTAGGAGGAGTGAATGCAAAAGACTTAAGCATACTTGGTTGGCTATATAATGGTATGGTTATAGTCTTTCTTAAATTATCGATGATGAAGGGCTTTTTTTTTTTAAATACAATACTTTTACTATATACTTTTTTTTAAAAAAATTTATTTTTGTTGATAGTATACACAGCAAAACATATACCAGTTTACCAATTTGCACCAGTTTCCATGTGTTCAATTTAGTGAGATTAGTTAGATTCTTCCAGTTACATAACCATTCTCATCCTCCTTTTCTGAGTTGTTCCTCTCCGATTATTATAGTCACTGCGCTCTAGGTTTTGTACCTAGTCTTTTGAGTTTTTGTTGTCAATTTGATCCCATATAGATAGATATTAAAACACTATTAATTCTCTAGGGAGACATTCTTTACTAGTTAAGCTAAACTATTTGGCTAAGAAAACCAAGGAATAATTTTGGTTTAAGGTTTAAAGATTATCTGAGAGCAATGCTTTGAGGGTTTATCCAGCCTCCATAGCTCCAGGAAGTCTGGATTCCATGAAGATTTGAAATTCTGTTCTCCATTTTCCCCCTTTTGATTAGGATTCTTTTATAGAATCTTTGATCAAAATGTTCACTAATGGTAGCTTGGCACCATCCACTGTTTCTCATCTCATGACAGAGGATGCAGCTGTTTGTGGAGGTAGTTGACCACACATCTGTTTCTTCTTCCTTGTCCTGACTCTCCTTTTTCCTCTGTTGCTGTAGGTGAATAGATACCAATTGTACTTTGGATGGCCACTTGGAAGCTTTTAAGACCCCAGGCACTGTGCAGTTATACACAGTACTTTTAATAAGTGCAATAAAAATGAAATACAAAGAAAACAAAAATTTAAAAAGCCATACAAAATATAAGTCCCTTTTTTATTATTATTAGAGTCATCAGACATAAAACTAGCTTTGTCATATTATTAAATAAAGTTTCTAAACATTTATTCTCAGTTTCTTTTCCTCCTGGTAAACTGACCTGGATCACTACCACACTTTGACTAGTATTAGTAGAGACCATAGAACGTAAAGTTACAGGGTAGTGTTTGGGTAACATAATCATGTCCTAGATTTGTTGATATAGGTTGTCTGCAAAAAAGATTAGGAACAACAGATGCCTTTTCTTACTTATATCTGTATAATAGATTCTTATGTGTTCTTTGCACAGCATTTAAGGACTGATGAGTTGTATTGCATTGAGTACTTCTGTTTTTATTAAGAATAAATTATTTCTTTGTACACCTGTAAAAAGTGGAATTGTCAGAAATTGTGTGATAGATACAGTTATAGCAATGGCAGAAAAAAAAGGTAGCTGCTGAGGCTGCTTATCTACAACCAAAATCCTCATAGGATTTGGTTTCTTGGTTTGACAGTTTAGGAGCATGGTTTCATGAGACACCCAAGTTTCTTGGCCTAAATAACATGGTAGTGTTTCTTTTCTAGCTCATAGTTTATTGCATAGTGCCTGGGGTCTTAAGAGCTTACAAGTGGCCATCCAAGGCCATCCAAGTGGCAGTTGGTCTCTTCTTCTGCAGTAAAAGAAGGAGAGTCAGGAATAGGAGGACGATGTGGAGTATGTGGCTGATTGCTTCCATGAACAACTGCCTCCTTTGCCATGAGACCAGAACTGGGTGATGCTTGGCTACCATTAGTGAACATCTTGATCAAGTGTTCTATTGGGGAATCCTCATCAAAAGAGGGGAAATGCAGAACAGAATTGTAAATTCTCATGGACTCCAGACTCTGGAGCCATGGAGGCTGAATGAACCACTGAAACTATTGCCCTGAGATAATCTTTAAACCTTAAGTGAAAAATATCCCCTGAAGTCTTCTTAAAATCAAGCAGTAGTTTAACTGAAATAGTAAAAAAAGTATTTCCCTTGAGCATTATGCTCTCTTAAGAACTATCTATATGGGATCAAACTGACAACAGCAACTCAAAAGATTAGATGGGAACTTTAGGGGGCAGTGAATTTATATAAATAGGGGCAGAACAACTCAGAAAAGGAGGGTGAGGATGGTTGTACAACTCAAAGAATATAATCATTGTCACTAACTGGTTCATTTGGAAAATGTTGAATCAGTGTTTGTTTTGTGTATATTCTGAACAACAACAAAATAAAATTAATTAAAAAAAAATTATTTGTCAGCTACTGTAATTCCCCTGTGCAGGTAAGTGTTCGTGAAGTGTAAAACAAAAAGAAGATAATTGTGGAATGAAGTTAGGCAATAAGAACCTTATTTCTGTTTGTCTTAGACTTGATTGTCCAAGGAAAAGTGCTGATTGTTATAAACTTAACTGTGTATAGGCATGACTTAGGCATCTGTAGCTCTCAATTTTTTAACTGTTTCTCAATCTGGCTTCATCCTGAAAACCATTAGACTATTTGGATAAATGATAAACATGGACCTGTTGTTTGAACTGCATGCTAATTGTGTTGGATCTTTTACTTACCAGAGAGAGTGTACATAGAAGCAAATTGCATCTTAGTCTGTTGCCTTGTCTTTGTCTTTACATCCTAGACTGATGTCAAGGGAATACATTTTTATTTGATGAAAGAAATATTTCTAAAAATTCCCTTAGATTTGTTTAGATTTCAAGATGTTATTATTTGTTGGTATGTACTGTTGAGTTGTCTCTGACTCATAGGACCTTATGTATAACAGAATGAAACACTGTCTGGTTCTATGCTAGCCTCATGATCCCTACTACTGAGCCCATAGCTGCAGCTGCTGTGTCAGTCCATCTTGTTGAGCGCCTTCCCCTTTTTCATTGACCCTCTACTTACCAAGCATGACATCCTTCTCCCGAGAATGGTCCCTTCTAACAACATGACCAAAGTAGGTGAGATGAAGTCTGGCCATTCTTGCTTCCAGGGAGCATTCCAGCTGCACTTCTTCCAGGATAAATTTGTTAGTTCTTTTAGCAGTCCATGGTACTTTCAGCATTCTTTGCCAACACCACAACTCAAGAGTATCAATTCTTGGGTCTTCCTTATTCATTGTTCAGCTCTCACATGCATATGAGGCAATTGAAAATACCATGGCTTGGGTTAGGCACATCTTAGTCTTCAAGGAGATATTTTTGCTCTTCAGTGCTTGAAAGATGTCTTTTGCAACAGATTTGCCCAATGCAATATGTCTTTTGATGTCTTGACTGCTGCTTCCATTGGCGTTGATTATAGAACCAAGTAATATGAAGTCTTTGACAACTTCAGTCTTTTCTTCATCTATCATGATGCTGCTTATTGGTCCAGTTGTGAGTATTTTTGTTTTCTTTATATTGAGATGTAATCCATACTGCAGACTGTAGTCATCATTAAGTACTCCAAGTTGTTCTCACTTTCAGCAAGCACAGTTGTGTCATCTGCATATCTCAGATTGTTAATGGTTCTGCTTCCGATCCTGATGCCACATTATTCTTCATATAGTCCAGCTTCTCTGATTATTTGCTCAGCATGCAGATTGAATAAATGATGAAAGGATACACCTTGACATACTCCTTTCCTGATTTTAAACCATGCCCTTGTTCTGTTTGAATGATAGCCTCCTGGTCTATGTATAGGCTCCTCACGAGTACAATTAAGTATTCTGGAATTTCTGTTCTTAATGTTATCCACAATTTGTTATGATCCACACGATCAAATGCCTTTGCATAGTCAATAAAACGCAAGTAAACATCTTTCTGGTATTATTTGCTTTCAGCCAAGATCCATCTGACATTTGGTATGATATCCCTTGCTCCACATACACTTCTGAATCCAACTTGCATTTCTGGAAGTTCTCTGTCAATATACTGCTGCAACGTTTTTGAATTATCTTCAGTAAGATTTTACTTGCATGTGGTATCAATGATATTGTTTGATAATTTCCACATTCTGTGGGATCAGCTTTCTTTGGCATGGGTACAGACATGGATCTTTACCAGTCAGTTGGTCAGGTAGCTCTCTTCCATATCTCTTGGCATAGCCAAATGAGTGCCTCCGGCACAGCATCTGTTTGTTGAAACATCTCAATGGGTATTCCTTCAATTCCCGGAGCCTTGTTTTTCACCAGTTCCTTCAGTGCAGCTTCAACTTCTTCCTTCAGTACCATTGGTTCTGGATCATATGTCACCTCCTAAAATGGATAATCATCTACCAATTCTTTTTGGTATAGTGACTCTGTGTATTCCATCCATCTTCTTTTGATGTTTCCTGCATCATTCAACATATTGCCCATGGAATCATTCAGTATTGCAATTCAAGGCTTAAATTTTTTCCTCAGTTCTTTCAGCTTGACAAATGCAGAGTGTGTTCTTCAGATTTCAGGATAGAAACTTGGAAATACTGAATTTTGGCTAACTTGTCAGTTTTTAAATGCTCTTTTCAACACACACACTCACATACATATGCAACTTATGCTGGACTCTTAACATGTTTGCTTAAAGAAACAATTGGACATACTAAATGGATGGTCATTTATGATACCATTGGTTTGGATCTTCCAAAAATGTCTTGAAAGGCAAAGAAGGTCTGGATAATGGTTCCAGAATCAAAGAGACTAAAGATACATGGCAACTAATGAGTGATCCTGGATAAAATCCTACATCAGAAAAATAACTTTGTATAAAAGACATTATTGAGACAAATGGGGGAATTTGAAAATGGACTATGTATAGGATAATAGTAGTATATCAGTTTTAAATTTCTTGAATTTAATGATTAAGGTTAATAAGAGAATTTCCTTGTTCTTAGGAGAGATATATGACATATTTAGGGGATAAGGTCATGTTATCTGCAGTTTACTCTGAAATAGTTTAGTAAAAGAAAAATGTATTTGTAAGAAGAAAGAGTGAATGATATAGCAAATGTGTTAAAGTGTTGGTGAATCTAGGTGATGGGTATATAGTAGTTTATTTACTCTTTTTGTAGGTTTTGTGTTTGAATGTTTTTGAAATAAAATATTTAAAATATCTTGATCTTTCAGAAGGAAAGAAACTTTCATGGGCTTATATATTTTCAATTTGTATGGAATTTATGAAGCTGTTTATAGTGATATATTTAATGTGTGATGTGGTGGCATTTGTAGTAATATCTCACTAAAGCACTCATATTTCCTAATTTATCTGGACTATTTTCAATAATCATGGCTTATTGTTTTATTTATGAGGAATGTGACTTTAGGGGTCTACTAGAAATCAATGTATTTATTAAGTGAATAAACTCCAAACTTGCTGCCATTGAGTTGATTCTGACTCATAGGGATGCCCACTGGATTTCCAAGGCTATAAATCTTTAAGGAAGCATACTGCCTCATCTTTCTTCCAGGAACGGCTGGTAGGTTCGAACCACGAACCTTTTGGTTAGCAGCCAAATGCCTTAACTACTATACCACCAGAGCCCCTTTAAGTGAATTAGCCATATGAAAATAAAGTAGGACTCAGGTTCCTGAGAAGATAATCAAAAGTTACGGTATTTTTCATATAAAAAAGATAACTTTGATCTGAAAAGTTTAGTTTAAAATTGGTTATAGAATCACAGTGAGGGCACATTGCAAACATAGAAAAAAGATTTTGCAATGTGAGGAAGCCCTTAAAACTTGGCTTTAAGATTATGAATTTTAAAATAGATTTTAACTTAAAACTAAACAAGTTCTTCTTGCTAAATTTACATGTGTGTTTACTTGCTAATATTTCTACTAATGAACCATTATATTTTCAAAAGGAAAATAAATGTCACTTGTATGTTTCATTTTAAAGTGAGTGAACATCATGCTCATCCAAGTTGGGAAAATACTGATTTAGACAATTTTTTATTTTCATTTCTTTATTTTTTAATTAAATGTTAAATAATTAATACTTAAACCAAGCTATTAGTATAATTCATAAGCCTTCAAGTTACATTAAACAGTTTTTTCAAAATTACCAGTCTTTTATCCATTTCATTCTTTTCTGCCTCTTGCCATTTCCCTAGACTTAGTGGGATAACTCATCAGCCATCTGGAAAATATTTTTGAAAAATTGGCTATTAAAAGAAAATTAAGAATAAAGAAAGAGAAGAGAAGAATTTATATCACTGCCTGAACTCGCTTGAAATCATTTTTATATCTTTTATATACTTACATCGTTTCATTCTTACATTTTATGTGTATGAGTGGTACAGCATTTATTTTAAAGAATTTTATAAAGTATTGCCAGTTTTGCTTAAAGTGAAGTACTTTAGAACTAGGATCATCTGAAGTATTACAAGACTGTGTCTTTGAAGTATTAAACTGAAAATAAAAACTGCTGGACCTATTATTCATGACTAGATTGAATTTAAAGAACATTTGAATTTGAATTTAATATAATAAGCATTTTATACCAAATATCAAATTAATTCTTTAAATTGAAATTTCTACTTACTGACTTTTGAGTAGTTTTAGTCAGTGTATTAACCTGGGGAAAGAATACAAAGTAATTTAAATTTATGTCATTTTTATTACTAATGATTGAATTAAGGTCAAGGGGCAGTGTTCTGGTAGTTTATTCTTTTTCCAAGTTGATGAATAAGAATTAGTTAGGTTGAGAAAATACCCTTCTTATATTTCTGCTTTTAGAGAATTTAGGATATATATTTTAAAGTTTGATATAGAGAATCGTATACACACATACAGAAATATACATGTCATTATTTTTACTTGTACAAATCTTAAATGTTTTAAAGGAATGTGTGGTTGGAGGTCTGCTTTTTCAGTTACTTTAGAGAATATTAGATTTGGATTTATTCTTCTGAAAAAACTGACTATTATGTTGAAACTGCTATTGCTGGTATTTTAAAAACAGTGCTATTTTTTCTAGGTAATGTTAGAATTTTGAAATGTTAATAGTATTTTCGAAGTAATTTTATAGATCTTTTTAATTTATATCTGTGATAGTTAACTTGATATTGTAAATATAATAATTCAGCATTTCTGTGCTTTCTTCTTTAGCTGGGCAGATGCTCAAACTCAAATCCAAAACATTGCTGCTTCTTTTGACCAAGAGGCAGCTGCTATTCTTATGGCCCGCCTGGCAATATATAGAGCAGAAACAGAGGAAGGGCCAGATGTCCTTAGATGGCTAGACAGACAGCTTATTCGACTGGTAAGAAGTAAAACGTGTGCCTTTCTAAATACATGTGGTATTATCTGTTGTAATGTTTGTTTGCATGTAATCTCATTTGAAGTGCTTAACAGAGTAAGTGAAATATATTCTGTTCTGTTGAAATTACTGAGAAAGACATAGTAAAGAATAGTAGCATTCAGTTATCTTTTCTAGTGAAGTACCTTTTTTTGTTTTACTGAAAGAGTGGCAGTTATGTAACCTATTCTTTTTCTTTTTTTTTTTTTTTTTTGACATGTATGAACAATTAGTTCCAGATTGAATCCTAAATTACTATAACTGTTTTTACTGCTTTTTTATATGTTTTCTTCATTTTTGATTTTCATGGCTCTATTAAATACATGCCTTTTAAAAGAATAATTGGGGTATAAAAACTATACACAGTAACATATAAATTATAAACAAGTTTTATCTAAAGGAGCCCTGGTGGTGCAGTGGTTAAGCGCTTGGCTGCTAACTGTAAGGTCAGTGATTTGAACCCACCAGCCACTCTGTGGGAGAAAGATGAGACAGTCTGTTTCTGTAAAGATTTACAGCCTTGGTGCCAAAGGGGCAAGGAGGCTGCATCTTCTGACTGCCTCTAACCCTACAAGTTGTTGTTGTTGTTACGTGCCATCGAGTCAGCTTTGACTCATAGCGACCCCTCCTTGGGTTTCCGAGGCAGTACCACTACGGAAGTAGGATTGCCCAACCTTCCTTCCGAGGAGTGGCTGGTGGGTTTGAACTGCCAGCCTTCTGGTTAGCAGTCAAGTGCCTTATCCACTATGCTACCAGAGCTCCCAACCCTACAAGAGGAAGACAAAATCACCATCAGTAGCCCAAGGCCTATCCCTATGAGGCCAGACATGCTGCCTCCCTGTAGCCCTTCCACCAACCCAGGTACCAACTGTTCCTCCTGCAGCACCCACCACCTCTCTGCTGGGTTGGATAATTCGCTGCAGTGGCCACACAGAACTCACAGATTATGGGGTTTATTAAAGGGAAAGCAAGAGGCTACAATTCAAGTTCAGGAACAGTGCTCAATCTGTTGGCTGCCGTCTCTCAGCCAACAGTCTCTGTCAGTCTCTCTCCCAGCAGTGTGTGTCTTGGTGTCTCTCTCTCAGCAATGCATGTTTCTCGGTGTCTTTTTCTCAGCAGCACATCTATCTCAACCAGCAGTCAGAGAGACTTCTGCCTCTAGAAGGGCTCCTTTTGAGCCTGACAGAGTGACCACTAACCAATCCCAAAATCAGAATTCTATACACATCAGAGAGAGCAAACTTCCTAGAAAATTACTTTGTGCTTCTCCCAACAGAAATACCTCAGGTAGATAACTTTAATAATCAGGAGCTACTCAATTGCTCACAGCAAATTCTACCATGGAGTTTACAAAGACTTACGGCTAGAAAAGCCACAGTATGTAATTTACTACACTGCCCTTGGAAATCCCATGGGGCAATTCTACCCTGTCCTACAGGGTCGCTATGAATCAGAATCGACTTGACAGCAATGGGTGGTTTTATCTACATCTAGATTACAAATTAGTGAAGTTACTGATAATGTCTGATTTACTTGCCCTTTTTTTTTAAAAAAAAAAAAAACTCATTGTGATTTGGGTGAAATTTTACAAAGCAGCTTCGTTTCACATTTAATAGTTCATACACATTTTGTTTTCTTTAATAGTTCATACACATTTTGTTTTCTGACACTAATTATATTCCCTGCATTGTAACAGCTCTCCTCCCACTTCTTCCCTGTGGTTACCTTTTCCCTGTGTCTTTTCTTGGTGTGCATTCCTGCCTCCCTACCTTTCTCCCTGTGTGGATACTGCCCTTCTGATCTCCCATGGTTGATTATTCTAAGGAGTGCATCTCCCTGGTGTAGGTGTTCAGCTCATAGGGCCTGTCTGTTGTTTGGCTGAGAGTTAAGCCATGGGAGTGAGTTCAATTCCAGGCCTGAAGGGTGACTTGGGGCCATGGTTTCAGGGATTCCATCAGTCTTTATCTGACCAGTAAACCTGGTCTTAAAATTTTTTGTTTCTTCAAAATTTTGTTCCAAATTTTTTCTTTCCTACTCAATCTAGGATCTCCAGTTTTGATCCCTTTCCGAGTGGTTGGCATTGGTAGCCAGCCACCATCTAGTTTTTCTGGTCTCAGGATCATATTTCCGTAGAGATATACCGCCTTGGAAACCCAAGGAGGAGTCGATATGAGTCAGGATTGATTCCGTGGCAGTGATTGCCTTTCATATAAGCTGAAGTTCTTTTTTTTTTTTTTTTTAATTAATTTTATTGTGATTTGGGAAAAGTTTACAGAGCAAATTCATCTTCCATAGATCAGTTCACATACACTTTGTCTCATGACATAGACTATAATCTCTCACAGTGCAACAGCTCTCCTCCCACTTCCTCCTCATAGCCGCCTCTTCCCTATGTCCTCCCCTCCCATGCACCCTTGCCCCCCTGAGCTGTCTCCCTGTACATACTGCTCTTCTATTCTCCCATGATTGATCTCTCCAATGAGTGTATCTACCCAAAGTTAATGGTTAGCTCATATGCCTGTCCTTTATTTGGCTGGAAGCCACAGGAGTGGGTCAGTTCCGGACCTGAAGGGCAGCTAGGGGCCATAGTTTCAGAGGTTCCACCAGGCTCCACCAGACCAGCAAACCTGGTCTTTCTCTTTCTTTTTTTTTTTTAATAATTTTGAGTTTTGTTCCACATTGTTCTCCCACTCTGTCTGGGATCTTCTACATAGATCCCCTCTAAGTGGTTGACAGTGGTAGCTGGGCACCATCTAATTCTTCTGGTCTCATAGTCATATAGGCTGAGGATCGCATAGTGTACCAGTCCCTTGGACTAATTGTTTCCATGCACCTTTGGTTTTCACCATTCTCCTTGGCTCTGGATAAGAAGAGACCCATGGTTGCATCTAGATGGCCTGAGCTGAGGTTCTTATGGTCCATTAGTCCTTTGGACTAATTATTTCCATGTGTCTTTCTTCACTCCTCTTTGCTCTCGACGAGGAGAGACCGATAGTTGTATCTTAGATGGCTGCTCGGAAGCTTTTAAGACCCCAGTTGTTACTCACTGAAGTAAGATGTAAAACATTTTGTATACTATGTTGTGCCATTTGAGCTTGATATCCCCATGACCATGATCCCCAGCCTTCAGGCCCAGTGACTCACTCCCTCAGTGTGCTTTGTTGTGGCTAACCGGTTATTCTAAGTTTGCCTCATGTTAGCTTTGTTCTGCATATGGGCATTTTTATAGTACATACAAATATGCATGTAGGAATATTGTCAAGTCAGTCATTACTTGCCTTTTTAATGTTTCAGAAACCTATTACATACATTATGACCTGTAGTGCTTAATTAAGCTCTATTCTGTTCTTAAGGCTCCCTATTGATAAGTAAAAGGACTCTTTAAAAACTTCTCACTTGACCATCTAACTCATGAATAGCCACAACCTACCCTTTTGTTAATGGAGGCTTGCCTTCTGCTGTGATGTTGAACAGGCTTCATCAGAGCTTCCAGGCTAAGGCAGGCTAGGAAGAAAGGCCTGGTGATTTACTTCTGGAAATCAGCCAGTGACAACCCTAATAGATCACAAGGCTCTGATCTGCAGCCAATTATGGGTATGGGACAGGATTGGGCATCATTTCTCTGTTGTGCGTGGGGTCACCATGAGTCAGGGCCAACCTGAGGGCAGCTAACAACAGCAGTACTAGAGCATTTTACAGGTGTTTAAAAAGTTTTTAAGAACCCAAAGATTAGTGGTTAATACATTTTTAACCTCTGGGTGGGTAAGGATTTCTTTTTAATACATGAAACAAAAGTAGGAGTCATTAAAGAAAATATTAAGATTTCAGTACATAAAAATACAAACTGGAAATTTGTGCAGTAAAAATACCATAAGCACAATTTAATGACAACATTTGTTGTATTTATGTCAGTGAAAATTTCCATGTATAGGATCTCTTACAAATCAAATTTGGGCAAAAAATGGGCAAAGGTTATGAACAAGGACAACAGCAGGAATCAAGTGACCAATAAACATTAAAAAGTTATCAACCTTGTTTATAAGCAGAATCACAAGATAGAGACATTTTGTACCTTTCAGACAGGCAAGGATTAGAGAAACAGGTTAATGCTTAGAGTTGGCTAGCATTCAGGGAAATGAACAACTTTATAGGTTTGGTGTATGACTCTGTACAACCTTTATATAACATCTGTATAACCTTGTATATAGAAGGCAGTTGGCAACATATATAAAAAACTTAAAAATTATTTTTCAGTCAGAAAGTCTAGGAATTTATCCTGAAGATATAACAGGACAAATGAACATGTAATAATGAGGAATTGGTTAAAGTAGCTATGGTATATTTTCAATATAGTGGAGTACTAGTCAACTCTTAAAAATGAAAAGAGTATTTAATAGCACAGAAATGTTCACAATAAAATAAAAATTTTGGATATAAATATCATTCTGAAAACTCACTCTGAAAATGAGCATTTTGGACTTTTCTTGCTTATTTATACTCAAGCATACAAGTCAAGAATTGGTTTGTTGCCCTCATTAACCATGATATATATCAGATCTACCTGGTGGTAGTGTAGTGCCTAAGGTATTTGATTGCTAACCAGAAGTCTGGCAGTTCAAACCCACCAGCCACTCTTCAGAAGGAAGGTTGAGCAATATACTTCTGTAGTGATACCGCCTTGGAAACCAAAGGAGGGGTCACTATGAGTAGGATCCAACTTGATGGCAGTGCATTGTGGTACGTTGTTGCCTAATGCTTCATTTTGACCAGATGCTAAGCACAATTTAAAATGTGTATCTTTATTCTAATATGATTGATACTTTCTGAGTTATGCCTGATATATTGGCTTTTTTTCCACAAAATCTTTTCCACGTATTTGATATTCTAGCTATATCTTTTCAGGTATATTTGCTATCCTAGATTAGCACTGTCCAGTGGGAATTTTCTGCTGTGATGGAAATATTCTATTGTTCTGGTTACCTACTGCCGCTCTGACAAGAAATATATCACAAATGGAATGGCCTTAACAAACAGGAATTTATTCTTACAATCTGGAGGCTTTAATTCCAAGCTCAAAGTGCCAAGCTCTAGAGGCTGGGTGAAAGCCCTTCAGCCTTGGGCTTCAGCTCTGCCTCCAGCTCCGGCCCACTGAAGTAGAAGCTTTTCTTCACTCAGACAGCTGTTGGCTGCTGAGGGTGCCAAGCCCAGGGTTGACAAATAAAAAGGCACAGTTCCAATGTTACCAAACCACACATGGCAGGCTATTAATTTAAGTCCATTGTAAGTCCCCAGTCAGCAGAGCATGGCAGGCTGCTGAACAATGACATGGCTACATGCAGGGTCCAAGGGTGCCATAAGTTAGAGACCATTCCCAAGGCTTCTCCTTATATACAGGAAGCAAACCAAATCCCAAAGGCTGCTTGTGGTAGATTCCACCATGGGGTTGATTGCCAGTCTGATCATGGGGAATCATTATCACCAGCTGCCCAGCCACTCAACCAGGCCCAGCCAAGTTGACACACAAACATAACTACCACATCTATAATCTGTGCTGTCCTTTATGGTAGGTACTGTTACTTGTGGCTTTTGAGCACTTGATACATGGCTAGTTCAACTGAAGATCTGGATTTTTCATTTAATTTTAATTAATTTAGGTTGTCACATGTGGCTAGTGGCTATTGCATTAGACAACAAAACATTATTATCTTAATCCATAAATTTCACTGGTGAAATAATATAAGAGGGCATGAAGACAGCAATACTGTCATGTCCAGACTCAGTGTCTGTGTTTCTGAGGATTAACTATGCAGCTATCTAGTTTTTCTATCCTTGGGTGATTGTGGTTTTAAATACTTGCTTGTGGAAGCCAAAAAGGTGATCAAGCCAATAATGTCTTTTTATGTGTTCTCTAAGGCACAGATAAATACATAAAAGATACAGTTGAACACTCCAGTCGGAAGTCCTGCACTGCTTGTGGCAGTAAACCTTTTGTTTTTGGTTATTATTTTGCTTGTTTTTGTCCTTGATTCATATATAATTACAGTTATGTGATAAACATTGGTAGAAAATAGACCAGTTGCATAAGTAGTGTAAAAATGTTTCAGGGCAGAGACATTGCTCAAGAGCAAGGAAAGGAAGCTAACTTTCGTTGTGTGTGTACTGTCGTTGTGCTAGACTCTTTCTCACTTGGATTATCTCAGTGCTCTGGGTGCCTTCTGTAATGTTAGGCTAAAGGTCTCTTGCCAGGGTATGTGTCTTCCTTACCATATTTCCTTTTACTTTCTGTCTTTGTGTTTCTTTGTTTATCAGGTTACCTGTTTGTCTTTCTGATTTTCTTTTCCTCTACTCTTTCCTCTTTTTGGTATTGTTTCTAATGACCAGATTTTGTGCCAGCAACTTGCTTTTGTAGTCACACTGCTCTTTTCAGAGTATAACTTTCTGTCAGTTGACTATTGTGTTTTTTTAAGTAGAATCTTAGGTGGCATGTGTTGTGCTTGGTCATCTAAGAGCTCTTTATTTGTTATCAGAGACAGTTTAAAAAAAAAAAAAACTGAACATTTTTAAATGAGTTGTTATTTCATTGGGGCAAAGTGTTTGCTTCTGAAATTTAAATGTATTTCTCTGGTTGCAGTCAGTCTCGGAAGTCTATAAATAATATTCCAATTTTATCCTATATCAAGTATCCACCTCCTAAAGAGTAGTAACTTTTTATAAATAGAATATACATATAGGTAACAGTTTTGGCCAAGAAATACATTACTAATACATTTTATTTTATGTAGTGTCAGAAATTTGGAGAGTATCACAAAGATGATCCAAGTTCCTTCAGATTTTCAGAAACATTCTCCCTTTATCCACAGGTGAGTAGATAAAAAGCTCACATTCTTTTCTTAGTGTCACCAGTAGCATTGGGCTTCACTTTTCTTGTTATTTGTCTTTTATTACTCTTCTTACAAGACACGTTGTTTTGGGTTATTCTTTTGGTTAGGTAAGTTTTGCAAGAGTTAATAAATTAATAATGTGTTGTGTGTAGTCAGTGAAAAGTATCTAGTATTTTCATAATGACCTTGCAAATAGCCATTTATTTTTATGGTGGATAAAAATTTATACTGGAACCTTACTGTGGAATAGAATTAGTTGTAGGGCAGATAAGCTTTCCACCCAATACATTGGAGTCTAATACAATAGTACCACAGGGCTTCATCTGAGGTAATTTTACTAATTTATCAACTAGTCTTATGCATGGTCTTACTACCTGAGAACCATTTTATGATGACATACCAGATAAGTAGAAAAGAAGCTAATTTGATTTACCTCACAGAACTTTTTTCTTTTGAGGCAGTGGCATTTATCCTTCTATCTGTCAATTTGACAGCTGTTTTTAAAAGGCTAGGTTGTTAAATTATATAATGAGTAACAGAGCTAATATCTACTCAACTGAGTACTATGTACAAGGAACTTTAGGAGGATAAAGATGACTGACATGGATCCTACTTTCAAGGAGCTCTCAGTCTGAAGGGTGAGTTCTGAAATGTATAAATAGTACAACAGAAAGTGAGAAAAGAGTATGAGAGATCTACAGAATTTAAAGGAGACTTAAAAGAATCCTTCCAAATGGATGATTTGATATACTCTTATAGACAAGGTGGCATTTTAGCATAGCCTGAAAGGATGAGTAAGACTGCGATGTGTGGAAATTTGAATTTTTGCCTACAGAAATTCTATTTATAGTAAAACGTTTCAGCCTCCTTTTCAGAACTCTTCTACAAAGATTCTTTATTCATCAGTAACCTAGGAACTATCTGTTTATAGAAGGAGATGTCTTTAAAGCTCTGGCAGGGTTTTGTGGAATTAGGAAAAGATAGTTACTCTGATGTTAGGTATTAGGGTCCATTTATCTTAAGACATGCAAAACATGGGAATTATCAGGCCTCATCTTTGTAGTAGAAACTTACTGGAAAGGGAGTGAGAGCATCCACCTAAATATTTGACTAAATTCTCCTCACTTTCCTTCTTTTCTGTCCCTACTCTAGAGCTTCTCTCTAGGTTCTTAGATCTTCAGAGAACTGGACAGCCCATCTTTTCCTCTTTACTGGAAGTAGGGACTGAAGAGCTTCTAAAAGCTTCTGGTAGCATAGTGGCTAAGACACTTGCCTGCTAACCAGACGGCTGGCGGTTCAAACCCACCAGCCACTCCTTGGAAGGAAGGTTGGGCAATCCTACTTCCTAGTGATACTGCCTCGGAAACGCAAGGAGGGGTCGCTATGAGTCAGGGCTGACTCGATGGCACATAACAACAACAACAAAAAGCTTCTAAAAGGTGGCATAGACTAAATTTAAGGGAGATCTTTATCTCCAAAATATTTATCTAAAAATTTATCAATTAGACATTCCTGTGAATAAATAGGAATAGCTGAAGTGGTAAGGGATGAGAGAGCCTCTCAGTGAGTTAATAGACCACTAAAGAATAGGCATGAGGATTTCAGTGAATGGCCTGTGTTGGGAGAGAGCTGCTAAGTGAGTTCCAGGCGTGGGCAGCAGACATGTAGGCACTGGATCCTGAGGGCTGGGGGAAGTTGAGAAGTGACTAACAGACTAATTAGGAGAACTTTGCTTGGGGCTGACCCTCTTGTCATCCTGTCAGAGACCAAAAGTAACTGTCCTTTAATCAGGCCTGACTCCACTCCTTTTTAAATCCTTTTACGAGGATTGGGTGGAGGGGAAGAAAGTAAAAGGGGAAAGTAGTGAAACTAAAGTCTGGAAAATGTTTCTCAGGGATAGGGCAGAAATTAAATCTTTAGACTCAAATGCATGTGGTGTATCAGATTCTTTTCTTTTTAAAACCAGTGCACCCTTCACATTGCTGTACAAAAGTAGAAACTTTGCTGGTCTGTTTTTGTGTTCTCTTAGTGATTTCTCATGGTGGTAATGGGTAACGAAAAAGCAGAGAGGGAGCCCGAGTTATGAGGAGTTAAAAACAAAGAAAACTGTCATCTGCTTCTGAATGATTTAGTTTTGAGCAAGGGGTGTTGGCAGTCCTATTTTATGGCCAACATGATTTTGTCCCTATTCTGCTTTTCCTTTTGTGTCACCTCTTTTTTTTCAAGTCTTAAAAATTTTTTTGAATTATATTTGTTTTGAAGTAGCAGATAAATATCATGAATAAGGTTCCTTTCCGAGGAATATAATTTAAAATGTTCTTGTTATAACTTGTATTATTGTATTATTTTACTGTGTTGTTAATGTTTGTAATCAGATGCTTTTGGTAATAGTAAATTCCTCTTGCAATGTTGAAATCAGTAAAAGGTATCTCTCATCTCATGTTTTATCTTACAGTTTATGTTTCATTTAAGAAGATCTCCTTTCTTGCAAGTTTTTAATAATAGTCCAGATGAGAGTTCTTATTACCGTCACCATTTTATGCGTCAAGATCTGACCCAGTCTCTAATCATGATTCAGCCTATTCTCTATGCATATTCTTTTAGTGGACCACCAGAGGTAAGAGGGGAAGAAAAGACAAATAAAAGTTTTTTAGTTACTATGATGTGTCGCATTAAACAAGTGAAACCAAGTAAATATTTTGAGATGTAGTTACTAAATGTAAGACTTCAATTAAAGTAATGGCTATCCTTAGCTGTTCATATATTCATTGAAAAAGTATGAGTGCTTACTATGTGCCATATACTGTACTAGGCCGTATTGTTGTTGTTGTTATTTGCCATCGAGTTGGACCCGACTCATAGTGACGACTCCTTGGGTTTCCGAGGCATTATCACTATGGAAGTAGATTGCCCAACCTTCTGGCCATATTAGGGAAATCATAAAGAAATAAAAAGGAAGTAGAAGGAACTGTTAGATCATTTCATCCAGTCATCCAGTCATTTGCTTTCATGCAGGCAGTCAATCAAATCCTGTAGGGCTTATGATTATCTTTTACATCTCCAGCAGTATCCAGAGTGATGATGATTCTATAGTCTATAGTTTATTCCAGAATTTAGTGCCTGACAATTAGGACATTTTGTCTAAACAAAACATCTTGCCTTAATATAATTCAAGGCAGTCTTTCTCTTTTGTAAACATTAGTCTGTCAGTTATGAAGACATATTTTTAGAAGAGTGATAAACTCATCCACTTAGCCTTCTTAGCAAATTGTTCCATATACTTTAACCTGTTTTCAAATAAATACATATTTTTATCTCTGTACTTAAAATTGTCAGCTTTACCACTTAAAATATGTAATGACTATATTTGAAAATAGTACTTTTAAAACGGTCAGTATGAAGAGACTATTTCACAGAATCTATTATAGATTATGATCCCCTCTAATATTTGCTGTTTTGTAAAATGGTGGATAATGTTATTTTGTTACTATGGGTTTTTTTTTTTTTTTTTTTTTTAGTGATTTTTCTCTGAATCATTTCTACTTTTCTGGGAAAATATACTTTTGAAAAAATATGTAGATCTTGCTACATATTTTCATCTTGTATGTCTTTGAATCAGAAAAGAAAGTTTTAGAAATAACTATTTCAAAGTAACATAAATTGTAGAAATTTGGAAAATGTACAGTAATGTTTAGGAAAAAATTACAGTCTTGCATGCACAGTGCCTGCTCCTGTCAAATCCCAAACTTTCCATTAATTAATCCTTGAACCCCATTAACTTCATTTTCTTAAGGCCGTGTTCTGGGAGTTATCCTCTCTTCCTGCATCATCACTTTCTCCCTCTGAAGAATTTTCATTAACATTGACACAGTCCTTAACAGCACTCATATTAAAAACAAAACAACAAAACCTTTACCTCACTAATATTCTTTAATTGCCGATCCATTTCTTCTTTGTTCCTTGTCACAGCTAAGCTCATGAAAATTATTTTTTGCCTATACTTCCTCAGCTACATTCTTGTCTCAATCTACGTCGAGTCAGGCTTTTGTCCCTGTCTTAATTCTGTAGTGCTGCTTTAACAGAAATATGACAAGCGGATGGCTTTAACAAAGAGAAATTTATTCTCTTACAGTTTAGGAGGTTAGAAGTCCCAATTCAGAGTGCCAGCTGTAGGGACCAGGTGAAGGTCCCTTGGGCTATAGATTTATCTCTTATTCCAGGTTCACTTGTGTTGGAGGCTTCTTATAACTCATGCAGTTGCTGGCTGTTGAGGCTGACAAACCCAAGGTCAACAAGTAGAATGGCACAATCCCAGGATCAACAGGCACACAGTAGGCCAGTGGTTCAAGTCCAGTAATAATCCCAAAATTGACAGGCAAAATGGCAGACCAAGACTCGGTCAAGTGCAGGGTCCAGATTGTCAGAAAGCTAGAGACCTTTCTTGAAGCTTCTTATATGCTGGATGCAGGCCACACCGATAGACAACTACTTAGCTGTCCACAGCGTATTCTACCCAGGAGGCGATTACAATCTCATGATGGAGAATACATCCATCTGCCCAGCCACTCAAAGTCTTAGCCCAGTCAAGGTGATACACCACCTTAACTACAGTAGTCCCTATCCTTATACAGAAATAGCTCTTACCAAGGTCTCCAGTGTCCTGTATCTTGACAGAACTCTCAATATCATTTACTTAGTGATAACTCTCTTTGAAAACATTTTTGCTCTAGGCTTGTATTTTGGTTACTGCACTTAACCTGGTTTTCCTTGTCCTCACTGACTGTACCTTCTTAATCTCCTTTTGCTGGCTTTTCATTATGCATGTGCAAAAAGGGCAAGGAGGCCACATCTTCCGACCTTCTCTAACCCTACAAGACGAAGACAGGATTACCATCAGTAACCCAAGGCCTATTCCTGCAAGGCCAGACATGCTGCCTCCTTCCAGCCCTTTCACCAACCGTTCCTCCCAAAGCACCCACCACCTCTCTCCTGGGTTTGATAATTTACTGCAGTGGCCACACAGAACTCACAGATTATGGGGTTTATTAAGGAAGCACCAGGCTACAATTTGAGTTCAGGAAAAAACGCTCAGTCTCCCCAGCCTGCCGTCTCTCAACAGTCTCTCAGTCTCTCTCCCAGCAGTGCGTGTCCCTCGGTATGTCTCTCAGCAATGCATGTCTTGCAGGAGTGCGTCCTTCCTCAGCCAGCAGTCAGAGAGAGTTCTGCCTCTAGGAGGCCTCCTTTTGAGCCCAGCAGAGTGGCCAAACCAACCAATCATAATCAGAATTCTAAGTGCCTGAGAGAGATCAGGAGCCTCCCAGAACATTGCTTTATGTTACGCCCAACAGAAATATCCCAGGTGGATAACTTTTACAATCAGGAGCTCTTCAATTTGCTAGCAGCAAATTCCACCACAGAGTTTACAAAGACTTATGGCCAGAAAAGCCATACCAGGTAATTTACACAGCACAGCATGTGATTCCCAAATTTTTTTTGGTGCAGTCCATTCCTTCTAATTTCATAGTAAGAACTATTTATTTTTCTGTCTACTCCAAGTTTGCTCTATCCCAAACCTTTCCCATCCCAGTCAGTGGTGCTACCATCAGGCTGAGGAGTCATCCTTGATTTCCTTTTGATTCTACTCTATTTTTTAAATTGTTACCTCAGTGCAGAGATTTCTTATTTTCTTTTTTTAATTGTGATTTGGGTGAAAGTTTGCAGCGCAAGTTCATTTTCCATACAGCAGTTCATACACATTTTGTTTCATGACTTTGGTTGCAATCCCCATAATGATAACAGTTCTCTTCCCATTTTTTCCCTGTGATTACCTTTTTCCTATGTCCTTTCCTATTCATTCCAGTGCAGAAATTTCTTAATTAAGTTAAAATGTACTATAAGAATTAGTAATAGCAAAGGATTTTAAGCTGTAAAATAAGAATTTAAAAATATCCTGGAGAGATCTATCAAATATCTTTAAATAACTAATTTATTTTTCCTTCTTCCCCCTCTCATTGTTTTCTTCATGTTAGCCTGTTCTTCTTGACAGCAGCAGCATTCTTGCAGATCGTATTCTTCTCATGGACACGTTCTTCCAGATCTTGATTTATCATGGTGAGGTAAGATTCCTCAGCATTTGAAGTACTACAGTAAAGTCCTTTTTATTCATGGACAATTTTTCCCCTCTACTTATTAGGCTATTGTTTTATCTGTGATAAGCTTCGATTTCTGCTTTTATACAATATATGTAATATGATTCTTCCTACTACAGGTTTTTAGATTTCATTTACAATCGACTTACCTGTGGTTATTTTGCCTGTTTGTCCACACAGATGGATTTCAGACAGAGCAGTAGTGTTGTAAAAGTAAGAGCATTGAAATATGCATATATCTTAATTACTCCTGCTCACAGTATCATGCTTTGGAGTTTTTACCTGAAGGTATTGAGATAAGAGAAGTTTAAGTAGCCATTATGATTTAATCCAGATACTTAGCAGAATGCTATTTATTCATGCATTTACTTACTTAACCAATATTTAACACTTTTCTCTGTATAAAAAAGCACTGTACTCTGGATACTTTGGAAGAGACAGAGATTCATCTTTTATGGACCTGTACTCAAGCTTAAATTGTTAGTTCTTTAGTAATTTGTGCATGTTTATTTTTCCAGTTGCTTTAATTGTAAATGATTTTTGATTTGTGCTGAAATAGCAAAGATGTTACTCAGAACATCCTGATTTTATCTAAGGCTTTACAAGTATTTATTATAATTTTCGATACCAGTTTCTAATGCTCTTTACTTTTTAACATTAGTAGTTTTAAAAAATGATGCCCATGACATTGACAGACCTTAGGTTTTTTGCTTGTTTGTTTTTTTGATAGCTTCTCCTCCCTTAAATAGCTTTTGTTAAGTACTTAAGAGGAAAGTCAGAAATGCACACAACAATCTTCTATTAAATATAGAGAATATAAAGTTATACAGAATGTATGTTGATTAATTCAGTTGATTTAGAAACCAATCAGGTTTAAATTTATGTTGATTTAATTACATGGTTCTTGGAAGCTATTTACCTTAATAAACAAATTGATTGAGATATTCTTATACAGGCATATTAACCTTATGATATTATTGCTTTTATTATTTAACTTTCTATTTTTGTATATCTTGCCAGAATGTAAGTCTATTGGTAAAGACCCCATAATAGTAGATCATCAATTTTGATGTCTCTGGGAAGTCTCCTGTAATACTGCCCCCCCTTCTTATATACTAAGCTTAGGTAAATAGCTTTTAAACCCACTGCCATTGAATTGATTCTGACTCATAGCGACCCTGTAGGGCAGAGTAGAACTGCTGCCCCTAGAGTTTTCAGTGCTGTAAATCTTTACAGAAGCAGTCTGCCACATCTTTCTCCCATGGAGTGGCTGGTGGGTTCAAACTGCTGACCTTTGGGTTAGCAGTCAAATGCCTTAACCACTGTGCCACCAGAGCTCCTTATATAGCTTTTAAACCAAACCAAAACCAAACGCACTGCTGTGGAGTTGGATCTGACTCATAGCGACCCCTCCTTGGGTTTCTGAGGCGGTATCACCATGGAAATAGATTGCCCAACCTTCCTTCCGAGGAGTGGCTGGTAGGTTTGAATTGCCAGCCTTCTGGTTAGCAGTCAAATGCCTTAGGCACTACGCCACCAGAGCTCCCATATAGCTTTTAGTTGGCATTAATTTGATACAGTGTTTTAATTTTTTTTTCTGACCTAAGTATTATTTTTTTAGTCTTATTTAACTTAAAAAATTATAAAACATTTCAAACAGAAACAAACACTAGTATAATGAACCCCCATGTGTCCATAAGCTAGATTCAAAAACTATCAACTAATGGCCAATCTTACTTCTTTTTTTTATGTATTATTATTATTTAAATTCCTTCACTCATCTGAAATCTATCTCTTAATTATCCATCTATTTCCCTCCCATCTTTTTACTCTTAAAGTAGAACTATACTAATTTGTCATCTTTCTATTTAAGATAGCTTTAAAAATAAGATAAATGTAGTTTTATTATTTTTGAAGATCACTTCCTTTGAAAAAGTCTTTTCTTAAAATTTTTGGGTAAGCAAGAAATTAAAAACAGTAAGCCCTTTAACTGTTTTAAAATTAGACCATAGCACAGTGGCGCAAGTCAGGATACCAGGACATGCCAGAATATGAAAATTTCCGCCACCTTCTACAAGCCCCATTGGATGATGCACAGGAGATTCTTCACTCCAGATTTCCAATGCCAAGATACATTGACACCGAACATGGTGGCAGCCAGGTAAGTAGTGTTTGTGTGCTGGTAAGTTTGCAGTGAGATGTTTATACTTGTCGTCTGACTGCTTCATGAGTCAAAGGGAAGAGAATGGCAGGGAAAGGTATCCGGTGCTTGTCTTTTTGCATTAGCTTTGAGATCAGACAGTAAGATTATCATTGATTAGTTGCCCAATGCCGGCAGTTTCTCCCATCTTCTTCCTCTAGCCCAACTCTAATAACAGAGCCAGGATCGCATTATGGTGCTATGCTAGTTTTAGGTGAGCAAGAAGAGGTGAACAGCTTGGGAGATGATTTTTTGTATTTTTCTTAAAACTATCTTTTACTGGTAATATCTGAGTTTTAAATTTGTGGTAACATAGTTTTTTTCCATTTTCCTAATTCCATCAATCCAGTTCTCTAGAAAATAAATTGTTACGTTATGGGATTTTTTTTTTTTTAATTTAATTAGGATTTGGGTGAAGATTTACAGAGTAAATTCACTTTTCATACAGCAGTTCA
>NW_006921638.1:11090930-11100992 GCF_000298275.1 Orycteropus afer afer | reverse complement strand
GTTTTGTACCACATTGTTCTCCCTCTTTATGCAGGATCTCCTACATCCCTTCCAAGTGGATGGCAGTGGTAGCTGGGCACCATCTAGTTCTTCGTATGGGATGGTTTTATAAAAGAAGGCAGGCTTTGTGGTTTTTAGAATTGTGAAGATTAAATAAGATACATGTGTGCACACACAGCCCTTTTGAACTCTTAAAGCTAGGTTAGGTCCCTGCAAAGGGGACAGGGAGGCAGCATCTTCTCACTTCCTCTAACTGCACAAGAGGAGGATAGAATCACCATCAGCAGCCCAGTGCTCCTATGAGGCCAGACATGCTGCTGCCCTCCAGCCCTCTTCCTAACCTTGACACCAATCATTCCTCCCATGGCAACCACCACTTCTTTACTGGGTTCGATAATTCACTGCAGTGGCCACACAGAACTCAAAGATTATGGGGTTTATTAGGGAAGCAACAGGCCACAATTCAAGTTCAGGAATGCACTCAGTCTCTCTCAGCTGGCCGTCTCTCAGCCAACAGTCTCTCTCAGTAGCATGTCTTTCTCTCAGCAGTGCATGTCTCTCATGTCTCATGTCTGCTGTCTCTCTCTCAGCAACATGTCTTTCTCAGCTGGCAGTCAGAGAGAATCCTTCTGCCTCTAGGTGGGTTCCTTCTGAGGCTGGCAGAGTGGCCAAAACTAACCAATCCCAACATCAGAGTTCTACACACCTGAGAGAGAGAGAACTTCCCAGAAAATTACTTGCTGCTGCTCCCAACAGAAATATCCCAGGTGGATAACTTCAACAATCAGGAGCAACTCATGGCAAATTCTACCACTGAGTTTACAAAGATTCTGAAAGATTCTGGCTGGAAAAGCCACACCATATAACTTACTACACTGCAGTCCCTTTACCGTACACTCTTATAACACTCTGCTTCTCTCTTCTAATTTTTAACAGTTATAATAAATTAATTAGAAGTTTTAGAAATTTATTTCACCTGCTCCTTGAAGGCAGGGATCATGCTATGTTTATTGCTGTATACCTATTTAAAAGCACAGTATTACTAGTAGGTAACAATAACAAGTATCGGTAACTGTTATTCAGAAATGATAGCAATTATTATTAGGATTTTACTGTATTTATGATAGGAACTGTTATTGAAAGTTTGTAAAGTATATAATTAGCACTTTATATGCCTTATCTTATTTGGCCCTCATAAAAGCTCTATTGTTATTTCCACTTAGTAGATAATAAAACTGAGACTAAGGCTAAGAGTCTTGGCCTAAGGCTAAGAGTCTTGGCCTAAGGCTAAGAGTCTTGGCCAAGGAAACACAGTAAATGGGGAGCTGGCATTTGAATCCAGGGGTTCTGACACCAGAGCCACTACTCTGGACTAAAGTACTGTGCTAAACTACTTGCTTGTAAAATAGAAAAAAAAATTGTGATAGTAAATTTCAAAAGATGTGGCTGCTTGTTTTTCTAATATGAAATAATTTATGATTGGTTCTCCCATTGAGGTCTCATCATATACAGTGTTACATTTCTCTTAAATTATTTTCATGATAAAAGGCATAGTAGGGATACAGGTAAATTGTTGAAGAAATTTGTCTCATGGAAATAACTTACAGTTTAAAAAAGTTTGAGTCATTGTTTAAAGAATATGTATATTTTCATAGTTTTTATTTATTTTGTCGCTGTTGTTGAGAATATACACAGCAAAACATACACTAATCCAGCAGTTTCTCAGTGTATAAATTTGGTAACATTGATTAGTAACATTCTTCAAGTTGTGCAACCATTCTCACCATTCTTTTCATTAATATAAACTGATTGCTTCCTAAGATTCCTGTCTAATCTTTGCAGTTGCAGTTGTGTATTTGATCCCATTAGATAGTTCTTACAGGAGCATAATGCTCCAGCCAGACATTATTGTCCGGAGGGAAGAGGGAGAAGGGGAATAAGAATTCCTTCAAGTTCTACTCCTCTTCCTGGGTTTCGGCACCAAATGTAATGCAGAGCTGCCAAGACACCAGGACACAGAGTAGACATTATTTTACTAGTTAAGCCAAACTATTTGGTTTTAAGAAGACTTCAGGGGTTATTTTTGGTTTAAGGTTTAAAGATTATTTCAGGACAATAGTTTCAGGGGTTCATTTAGCTTTCATGGCTCCAGAAATTCTGGAGTCAAATAAGAATTTGAAATTCTGTTCTGCATTTTGCCCCTTTTGATCAGGACTATTCCATAGAATCTTTGATCAAAATCTTCAGTGGTGGTAGCTGAACCCCATCCAGTTTTTCTGGTCTCGTGGCAAAGGAGGCATTCATGGTTTTTATTTTTATCCTTACAGATAGTCCCTTGGTTACAAATGACTTGTAAACAACTTCTGCTTGTCTTTTGATATTATGTAAATTTACCCTCACTTTGAAACAATTGAACCAGCCCCTACTGTCAGCAAATTCTTCATCACAAAAAGCACTTGCTGCATGTGCAAGTTTTAAATCAGTAAAAAGGCTTTGCATTTCCTTGCACTAAAGTAAGGCTAAATAAGAAGCTTATGTACCTGGTCTGACTTGCCTATAAATTCTTAAAGACACAGCTAGGAACAGATCTTGTTTATAACCCAGGGAGTACCTGTATTTGGAATTTTGAACTTCTGATGATATTTCAAATCCGTAAATTTCACACTAAGTTTGATGTAATTGTTGCACATTAAGTTTTATATTGAGTTTGGAACTCAACAGTTTATTATTAGGAATGTGTAATTTGGAAAGCAGAAAGTTCACTTAATATTCACTTGTAACATAAATATGTGGCATAGATGCTTCAAAATTTAGTTCATATTTTTAAAAGTTACATTTTAGCAAAATATTTTATCAAAACATTTTAAAGTAAATTGATTTTAGATAACATAATGTATTCATTTAGCTTAAATCTATTTTTGATGGATAATGTTATTTCTTCTTTGCTTTTAAGGCCCGTTTCCTGCTTTCAAAAGTCAACCCTTCACAGACTCATAATAATATGTATGCCTGGGGACAGGTATGTGTAAATAGCAGATGTTGGAAATTATTTTTTCATGTATTTATAGTTAGTTATTATAGTGAGAGCTACATTTTTCCCCTACATATTTAGTAATGATTTGTCTTGGAAAAATAAGAGTAGAAAATAGAATTAGTATTTGGTGGCACTGTGGAAAATAAAAATGTGATCATATGAAATAGACAGAGCTCCTTCATATTCCAAGTTTAGCATTACATCCTGAGATGAAAAGCAATAAAAGCGTATAATGTAAGATTGGAAGTAATAGTTTAAGCTTAATGCCACGAAGCACTAGGGAATATAGTTGAGCATTAGGGGTAGGAAGCCTGGAAATTGATATGTTTTAATTTGGTGGAAATCCTACCGTTTGGTATAATATGTCAACATTTATCAAGTATCCAACATCTGTATGACTCTATATGAAAGTTCTTTGAAACTTCAGGATGCATCATGATCATCCCTGCCTTTGAAGAACTTGTGGTCTAGTATTAGAGATCAGATAGACACCTAAATAATTAAAATGCAGGTCAAAATGGAAAATATGCCATAAGAAAGATATAATGTATTATAGGGAGTTAGAAGAGGAAGAGAGAAAGACGTCACATGGTGGCAGCAGGAATAGGGAGTGTGTGATCAGAAAAGAGTTCAGAAAGGGTACACTATTACCCCGTTATTAGGTGCTTTTGAGTTGATGATTATTTCAAAAGTTGATGAAAATTGCATGGGGAGTGGAATTCTAGGCAGAAGATAGCCTGGGCAAATGTATAGAGTACATATTAAGGCTGAACAGACAAAGATAAGACTGGAAATGCACTGTGCAGCCAAATCATGGGAGATCTTGAACGCTAGATTGAGGACAGAGGAGTTGTGCCTTTGGTAAATAATAGAGAGCTGTTGAAGGTTTTTGGGCAGTGCGGCAAAGTTGAGAGTTAGAGAATAGTTGAGTTTTGAGATTGGGAACAGTGTATAGATTGAAATGGAATCTATTGAAACAATCCAAATGAGACAAAAAAGAAGGTGAGGTGATGAAAGGAAGGAATAGATATGAGAGATATTTAAGAGTAGACTCATTGGGACTTTATTAGAAGTTGGTGGGAAAGTATGAGGAGAAATCAAAAGCTAATCCAGGGTATGACAACAAAATGCAGTATTTGAATGTTAATTGGATCTTAAGATTGGAGAGAGGACAATAGCTATAAAGGACATAATTGGGGCAATTTGTGAAATCTAAATAAGTCTAAATATAGACTATGTATTAGGTAACTAGTACAGTACTATTAAATTTCATGAGTGTGATATAGTACTTTGGAACTTCAGGATACATCACGATCATCCCTACCTTTGAAGAGCTTGTGGTGTAGTAGTAGAGATAAGAGTTAGGTAGTAGATGGGTTTTAATCTTAGGAGATACATCTTGAGGTATTTAGAAGTGAAATGTCATGATATCTTTAACTTTCTTCTTCAACAAAAAGAAGAAAGAGAAGGAAAAAAATATTAAAAGAACATTAAAGCAAATGTAACAAAATGTTCACAGTCAATCTAGGTGTAGGTCATGCAGATATCCATTGTACTTCAATTTTTTTTGCAGGTTTGAATTTTTGAAAAATAAATAGTTAAGGGAGGAAATGAATCCAGGATTTTTGAGTCTGGGTGACTAGGAGAATGCATGCCAGTAAGTAGGAGGGTGGAGAGAAAATGTTTGATTTTAGACACTTGAGTTTGAGGTATCATCTGGATGGCCTTATTGTAGGGTATCAGAAATGTAGGTCTGGTGATCTGAGCAAGAATGTGAACGTTGATTATAGGTGGTATTTAAAGTCATCAGAGTAGATGCTTGTTTGAGGAGAGTGGAGAAGTAGAGGGGCAAAGAGATGAGACAAAAACTTGAGGAAGTACAAGTGGTAGGAATATTTTATATATAATACAGAGTTAGAGGAAGAATAAGAATACCATGACATAAAAAATGAGGGAGGACTTTAGAGAAGGAAGAAGAAGAGGGTAACCAACAATGAAATGCTGCCAACACGTGAAGGAGGATGGAAACTGATAAAAGGTGGTTAGTGCAGTTTTAGTAAGTGGTGGAGTAGAAGATGGATAGAAAGGAATTAGTGGGTGGTAAAGAAGTAGATAAATGCCATACATATGAATGATTCTTTTGCAAATTAGCCGTAGGATGAATAGTAGAAGGATGGTGTTATTAGAATAAGGGCACAGAACTTATTTGTAGGCCGAGTGTAAGACCAGTGTGGGGAGACACAAAGCAAAAGGTTATGATTGTTTAACATCTCAGAAAGAAGACATGTTCAAAAGCACCATATGGGGGCTAAGCATTCATAAGGAGGTGGGGCATTTCTTTTTGCCGAAGCAAAGGGTGAGAGGAGGGTGAAAATACAGGATGATTGTGAGGTGGAAAGAAAGCTCACATTGGATATTTAGCCTGTTTCTTTGCAGTTCTAAGAGACTTTTTGCTAATGGTGGCAGGAGCTGGAATTAAGGACTAGAAACAGATTAAAAAAAAAAAAAAAAAAAACAGCTGTTAGACTATGGTGAGAAATCAACAGGAGATGATGGTAGTTGAGAATGCAGACTTCTGGTGCCAAGCAGTCTGATAAAATCTGGGTCTCTTACCTGCTAACCCTGAGCAAGTTACTTTACTTCTCTTCACCTTAGCTTCCTTGTCTACAACGTTTTGTGTATTATGCGCAGTGAATATTAGCTATTAGTTTTCATTATTGTCAGTGGGAAAAAAGTCTGTGTGAGGATATTTAAAAGAAAGGTAACTTTGAAGATCAATTATTACTTCCTGTAAGAAGGAAGTATTAGGGGCATAAACAAGATGAGTATTAAGGTCTTTCTTGACCTATGATTTTGTAGAAATCATGTTAACATTTTTATAGGTAATTATCATAAAAATGATAACTATTAAATTGAAACCCAGCTGTGTTTTAGTCAGTATGCCAGGCTTTTAGTGCACTCTCATTTAACTTACATATATAATCACATGACTAAACTCTGGTGAGGACCACATTTCTGCCCAGGCCAGCCTGATCCAGAATATGAAGTTTTAATCAGTGAGCTAACTTAATTATTATAGTTTAGGGAATTAACTGGGAGCTCTGGTAGCATAGTGCCTAAGGCACTTGACTGCTAACCAGAAGGCTGGCGGTTCAAACCCACCAGCCACTCTTTGGAAGGAAAATGGGGCAATCTACTTCCGTAGTGATACTGCCTCGGAAACCCAAGGAGGGGTCTGTAGGAGTTGGATCTGACTCGACGGTACGTGACGGTACATGACAACAACAACAACAGGGAATTAACTTGGTAGTCAAGCAATTTTACTCTAAAATCTTAGTTTCTTTTTGTCAGAAAGTAGGGACCTAGTGATAAATATCTTAGATATATATATATATATATATATATATATATAAAAACCAAACTCACTGCCATCGAGTCATCGAGTTGATAACGACTCTGGGCTCCTGAGGTAGTAAATCTTTACAGAAGTAGATTGCCCAGTCTTCCTTCCGTGGAGTGGCTGATGGGTTTGAACTACTGGCCTTCTGGTTAGCAGTCAAATGCCTTAGGCACCACGCCACCAGGACCACTGTATATCTGTCTATCTATCTATCTATATGTATGTATGCATATTAATTAATACCTTATTAATATCTTGGTTTTCGTTTTGTCAGAAAGCAGGTTCCTATTGATAAATAATCTTGAAAGGCCTGAAGAGGGCACCACTGCCACACTGCTTCTATGGCAGGATGCTGGAGGCTTCAGATACTGAATGATGAAAAGCTTGGAACTTTCTGCCTAATCCTAGATATATTTTGAAGAAAAAAAGAGGCCATTTAAAAAGTTGAGATCAACCAGCAACTAATATTTGATAAAATTGAGTTGACCATTAGAGATCAAATAAGATCTCTTCAGTATATAGATTAGAAAATCCCTATCTGTTTTATCTTGACTAGGAGAAACATTTGGGATTGGGTGAATTGAGATGGAAAACATACATGTATGTTAACTCTGACTGTAGACTTAGGAATAGCATTTCAGTGTTAATTTTATACTAGATTTTTCAAAAAGTGATAAAAATAGCTGAAAACATACTGGGTGACCACTGTGTGTGCCAGGTATCATTCTAATTGCATTACATAATTTAACTCATTTAATCGCTGGAGAAGAACATCATGCTTGGTAAAGTAGAGGTTCAGTGAAAAAGAGGGAGCTCCTCAGTGAGATACATTGACACAGTAGCTGCAGCGGTGACTCCCACAGCAACAACTGTGCGGATGGTGCAGGGCCAGACTGTGCTTTGCTCTGTTACACATAAGGTCACTATGAGTCAGAGTCAACTCAGTGGCACCTAACAACAGTAATTATTACAACTGTGTGAGATAGATCCTGTTATTATCCTTACTTTACAGATGAGGAAACAAAGATAGGTTAAGTAACTTCCCTAGAGTGACATACGAAGTAAGTGGCAGAGGCAGGATTTGAGGCCAAGCAGTCTGATTCCAGACACTATTCTGTTAATCCCAGTGCTGCTACCTCCCTTCATAAGTTTTTCATGTGCTTATGAATTAGCCTCTGCAAACATGTGATAAAATTTATTTGCCTTCATTCTGCAGAGGTAAATGGCATGACTGGAAATAAGAACTGTAAATTCTTACCCACGTTTGTCACTAACTTGCTGATCTCTTCTAAAAAGTAGTTTCCCTGTTTTAGATGTTTTTATTATTTATATATAAATAAGAATTTGTCAGTTAAGAACATTTAAAAATCCAGATACAAAATTGTCTAGAAATACTTTTTTCTTGCTACAGTAAAATGTTATTATTAATGGATTGGATTATGTCAACACATTTTTTATTAAAATAGAAATTGGGGATTTTCCTTAATTGTTGTCATTTACTTACAACCCCACATGATAATTAAAATGACTTCACAACTGTTGAGCACAGTTTCTTTAAAAATATTACAAAATCACTTTCTTCCAACCAGCATTTCTATTACATACATACAATTGGTATTTTATTTTAGTGATAGGCAGCAGTAATCTCACCCAGGGAAGCTTATTCCTTAGTAGTGACAAAAGCACCAGTAAATTCAAGATGAATTAATTACCTTATTATTAAATTACATAAAGCTTTATTATTTTAACAGTTATGTTGGTTATGGAGCATAGGCATTAGTCTTCTTAAAATTATTTCTTTGTCTGTTTTTAAGTATTTGCTTATACATTGTTTATATTTTCTAAGATACTATCCTATGTTTTAATCTTGGCAATTGTTTTTTTCTCTAGGAGTCTGGAGCACCTATTCTCACAGATGATGTTAGTTTACAAGTGTTTATGGATCACCTGAAGAAACTTGCTGTGTCAAGTGCTGCTTGAATTTCTAAACATATTGAGGACACTTAAGAAAATGGAATAATATTTTAATTTCATTATTTTTCCTTTTTCAGTTCATCTGTGGAAACCAGCAGATATTTAGACTCTTGTATTAGCATGGTTTGAGACAATTTACAGAAAAACGTTCACGTTCCTAGGTTAAGCTGCAATTTAATGAGAGCAGTAAGAACAAATTCATTTTGATTGCCATAGTATTATACTGGTTTTAAAAATTTGAAATCCTTATAATTTAATTATGTTTAAGAGTAAAAATGGAGTCTGCCTTACACTACAGAGACATAACTCATTTGTATATTGCAGATAAATCTAAAGCTGCAGTGAATGCCCTTGCTGACTTTTTGAAAAAATGTTTCTTAATTTTAGCCAGAAAATAAACAAAATCAACAAATGATAAATGTGAACATTTTGCTTTTTCATTAAATATTTTTCTGTGATTTTCAGCACTTATTTGTATACTTTTTCTGTACTATTCTGTTATGGCAGATTTATTTTTCTGATAATTTGACTTTATATGTAATAATTTTCATGGAGATACTTTAATGTTTTTATTCATTTGGCAAAATAGAACCAGTTTAAAGATGAAAAGTTTTTGGAGGTGAAAACCATTCAGCTGATAATAAATGTGAAATTCCCACAGAGTACCCAACTTAGGTGATTAAACAATGCAATTATTTTGGAAAAGAGAAATATAAACCATTTTGTCAGAGTGCATTTTAGAAAAGCCTTTGCAGTAAAATTAGTATTGTGAAGCAAATTTAGCTTTCACTGCATGGCTTGGCTTTTTCCCTTGTTTTTCTGGTAAAATTTACATTTATCTTTCAGTGTTCTAACACTATTTTGGGGTTTACATACTATTTTTTTATTTCTGCTTCCTTTTTGTGAAACTCACTTAAGTTGAGGTCCTTGTTGAAACAGTATTATAATGTTTTGTTTAATTATATCATGTGATGCTCAGTTATATTTTGATTTTATTCATTAGTATACTTCATTTTTGCCTTTTAAAGTTTACTTGTAGTAGCTGTGTTTACATTTAAAGCTAGATATGTAATGAAATTTATAAATAAGTACTGCGGATGAAAGGTGGTGCTACAGCAGATGCTTGCAAGGACAGTTTTGATGCTTGTACTTGCATGAACACAATCACATGGTAAAACAGGCAAAAACTTAAAAATGTTGATATGTTATATTCAATTAGATTAATAAATTGCTCTGTTCCAGTTTATTTCAGGTGAATTGTGTTAGGCCTAAATACCAATAAAATATACTTTTTCTCTGCTTTTCTGCTTATTTTGAAATCTAGTAAAGCCTGAGAAGCTTCTTACGTAATAAAAGTGGAGTATTTAAAATCCTCTAGGTGTTGTGATACTGCCTTGGAAACCCAAGGAGGGGTCACTATGACTCGGGTCCAACTCGATGGCATATAACAACAAACAACAACAGGGTGTTGTTAGGGAGCTCTGGTGGCCTAGTGCCTAAGGTGTTTGACTGCTAACCAGGAGGCTGGCAGTTCAAACACACCAGCCACTAATCAGAAGGAAGGTTGGGCAATCTATTTCCTTAGTGGTACTGCGTCAGAAACCCAAGGAGGAGGGGTCGCTGTGAGTTGAATCTGACTCCATGGCAGTGATTT
>NW_006921638.1:11086195-11090830 GCF_000298275.1 Orycteropus afer afer | reverse complement strand
CAAAACCTGAAGCATAGCTGGCATTAAATATTTAGGTATTAGGTGCCGTCGAGTCGCCTCTGACTCATGGTGACCCTACATATAACAGAATGAAGCACTGCCCAGTCCTGTGCCAGCATCACAGTCCTTGCTATACCTGAGCCCATCCTTGTAACCTTTACTTAAAGTCAACTGATTTAAATGTTAATCACATGCAAATAACTTCCTAGTAGCATCTAAACTAGTGTTTAACCGAACAATTGGGTACCTTAGGCTAGGCAAGTTTACATAAAATTTATCATCTCACTATACAATTCACTCAAAGTGTGCAGTGGTTTTTAGTATAGTCATAGAGTTAGGCAGTCATTACACATTTTAGAACATTTTTATCACTCCAAAGATCACTTGTTTTCACTGTAAGGAAATTGTGCTTTGGGGTTCATACATTCTGAGTTGAGAAAAGACACTATGATGATGATAGGTGTTTAATTTGTGTGGTGCCTGAAGAATGCTTCCGTTTCTTGTCTTGAATGCGATTGGTCAGTTCTGACTTTTGGCACTTCCATGTATTAAAGACTAGAACTGCTCCATAGGGTTTGCTTGGCTCTAAACCGATGCAGATCACCAGGACTTTTCTTCCATGGTACTGCTGAGTGGGTTCAAACTCCAACCGTTAGCTTAGCAGTTGAGGACAAACGGTTTGCGCCACCTAGAGACCTTACCTACTCTAAATTGTCTTTTATTTCTAAATCAATTTGAAGATGCTAAAGAACCTCTGTATTTAAGGGATAATGATGAACAAATACATCATTATACCCTTTTGGCTTACCATTTAAAACAAATCACCCTGGATCATTTCTGTGTATAATTTGGAATCTGCTAGCTATTTAACCAGACTGTTGAAAAAATCTTTAACCTTTTTAATGGACTTCAGGTGGATAAAGAATACTTGATATATTACTAGCAGCACCATGAGAGGATTTGTTTGGTCTAGAACTATTTTTGAATTCATAGCTGTGAACCTACCACCTCTAGTGACTTCATATCTTAAATGACCTTAGACCTCATTTACATACACATATTTTGGAATAACATCTTTATTGGCTGGTTCCAAAACAGCTGACATTTTTCTATCCAGTTTCCTGCTCACAGTCTCTCCTCTCATATTCACTAGCTCAGGGACTGCATCTAAGGTACTTAGTTTTCCTATTCAGGCCAGAAACCAAGGAATCATTTTCAACTTCTTACTCCTCAATAACCTTAGTAACCACATTTGACCAAGGTTACCTTTTTTTTTTAAAAAAATATTTATTTATTTATTTTTATTGTGATTTGGGTGAAGATTTACAGAGCAAATTCACTTCCATACAGCAGTTCACATGCACTTTGTCTCATGTCATTGACCACAGTTTACCACAATGCAACAGCTCCCCTCCCACTTCCTCTCCATAGTTCCCTCTTCCCAGTGTCCATCCCTTCATACAGTCCTGCCCCCTGAGCTGTCTCCTTGTGCATAAGCAGCCCTTCTTTCTCCCATGATTGTTCTCTCCAAGGCATGTGTCTACTTGAGGTAAATGTTAGCTCACATGCCTGTATTTTGTTTGGCTGGAAACCACAGGTGTGGGTTCAATTCCAGACCTGAAGGGCATCTAGGGGCTATAGTCTCAGTGGTTCCACCAGGCTCTATCGGACCATGACCAAGGTTACCTTTCTAATAACTTTATTTACTTTTCTTCACCTTATTGCTTCTCTGTTGTCATATTCCATGTGACTTGGTAAAACTGCCTCCTAACCTATATGTTTTCTCCAGTCTTCATTTCTCTAGCCCTTCCTCACTTTCTACACTGTAGCAGAAATACTATTTCTGAGATGCGTATGTCATTCATTGTAGTCCTCACAATTAAATCCACACATTTTGGCCTGATTATATTGCATACTGAACATAAAATTGGACTCCAGCTTTTCCCTAGAAAAATAGTACAAAGGACACAGTTGAAAAGGTGGTAATAGAGAGGGATCTGTATTTCTACTTCAGCTTTAATCGTAGGTCTGCTAGTGGGGATCTGTATAGTGACAAAAGCAAATGTATTCTTTATGGGCTATTAAAAATCAAATGCTGTGGCTTATTGCACTTGGTTTTACTTTCAGTAATCTTGGTATTTTTTCAAACATCACTGACTTAACATTAGAATTTGCTCATCTTTATATTTTAATTTTAATTTTCTGTGTCTCCAGTATACATGCATACATATTTTTTGTACTCTTACTTGGTTTGTATTTCATCTTGAGCACTTTATCAAGTAATTCTACAGCTGTTGCTTTCTAATAGTACCTTATGAAAGTAAAACATTCTGTCATTCTTCCTCTTTAGTTTTATTAAAACAACAGCCAGTCTAGGTTTGATGTATTATAATCTGGTGAGTATAGTAACAAGCCCTGGTGGCACAGTGGTTAAAATGCTCAGCTGTGAACTAAAAGGCTGGTGGTTGAAACCCACTAACCACTCTGTGGGAGAAAGATGTGGCAGTCTGCTTCCATAAAAATTTACAGCTTTGGAAACTATAGGGCAGTCCTACAGTTCTGTGCCCTAGAGGGGAGCTATGAGTCAGTATTGACAGCAGTGCATTTGGAATATAGTAATATCCAACTATGCAATAGTGAAATTACTAAATAACTCAAGATTTTTTTTCTCCCCCCCTGTGGATTATACTGATGTTAATTGTTGTCTAGTTGACTCTGATTCATGGTGGCTCCATGTTCAACAGAATGAAATGTTGCCTGGCCCTGCACATTCTTCATGATCACTGGTATGCTGTAGTCTGTTGTGGCCACTGTATGTTTTGAATGTCTTCCACTTAGGGGTCTCATCTTCCAGCACTATATCAAACGATGTTCTTTTGTGATCCACAGGTTTTTCAATGGCTAATTTTCAGAAGTAGATTGCCAGGTCTTTCTTCCTAGTTTGTCTTAGTCTGAAGGCTTCACTAAAACCTGTCTACCATGGGTGACCCTGCTAGTACTTGAAATTCTAGTAGCATAGCTTCCAGCATCATAGCAACATGCAAGCCATGGAAATTGAATTTTTTTCCCCTAAGCAAACAGAAAAATACGTCAATGGTAATACTTCTCTGGAAGATGGATAGAAATATTAACTTGAGACTTGTTAGATCAATATAAAATTAGTTATGTATTTTTAAGAGTTAAGGATAACAAAGACCAAAACCAGGATCTGTAACTTTAAAATGTGTAACTTCCAAACCGGTAAAGAAAAAAGATGCAGTGAAAAATTGATGAAAGGGAGGTATGAAAGATGAAAAAAGCAGCAAAGGAAAAGTATAAACAAAATGGAAAAACAGGTTAATGCTTTTTAGTACATCTTTTGAAAATGGAAAACTATTTAGTGGTCTGTCACAGTAATAATAGCATACTAATTTTGAGCCTTCTGCAAATTTGTCTAAGATTAAAAAAAAATCTTTTCTTAAATTTATGTTCTACAGACTATAGCCAGATTTATCCATCTATCTTTGTTCATAGTTGATTGAAGAGCACTTTGGTTAATCTCAAAAGTTTCTTACACTTGAAGCAACAGACAAAAAGAGGAAAAATATTAAACATAAGCTTAGTAAAAAGATTCATAAAGATCACATTTCATGAATTTATAAAACTCAATGTTTTTGTTTCTTTAGGATAAATTCTAGTGGCTTTTAAATAGCTTCATAGTAAAAAATTTCCACTAAGATACCTAAAGCAGAAAATTCAAGATAAATTTCTATTACATTTGGTAAAGACCTCCAAAGTTGCTCTTCTGTAAAAATTAGAGAACATGGCTGAATGAAGGTGAACACTGGCATTACTAGAGCCACTGGTTTAGAGCAAATGTCCAGTTATGGTGAAAATTACCAAGACATTTGAACATTGCCCTTTTGATTTCTTCTCGCCATGAAAGAACAGCATCTTCTGTTGTTTTTCTACCACTGTTTGAAATCTGCTGCTTTTTCTGTGAAAGTGCTAGTTTTCTTACGTTTTGTTACTGTATAGTTAATGGCTGTTTCTATGATTTCTGTGTACCAATCTGCAGTGAACAATTTAAAGCTGTATATTGTTAAAGGCTGATTTAGACTATTTGCAAATATTTGGGGTTCTGATTAACCTCATCTAACACTGTACACTAGGAAAAATTTCTAAGTTGAACCACTGATAAAATGATTTCATTTTCTTGGTTAAACCGCTAGTTTTAAAACAATTTAAAAAGAAAATTAAATTTCAAATTTAAACATAATTCAAATTCAGTAAAATAAGTATGAGCTAAAACTTGGATTTAAAAAAATTACACTTCAAAGTTCACACTTTGTTTTATTTGTTCACAAACTAAAGCTCCAGCTGGTCACATAGAATAACAACTGTTTCTTCAATTTTACGATTACTATGCTATTACTGTTTATTTTGAATCTATTGTTTAAACACAGGGATATGTAGTACATAAACTTCACCATAAAGGAGCTGAAATAATTTTTCTAAAAATTTTTTTAATTAATTAATTATTTATATTATTTATTTATTTATTGTGATTTGGGTGAAGATTCACAGAGCAAATTCACTTTCCATACAGCAGTTCACATATACTTTGTCTCATGTCATTGACCACAGTTTACCACA
>NW_006921638.1:11053061-11079210 GCF_000298275.1 Orycteropus afer afer | reverse complement strand
AGGCTCAGGGGTCCAGGATTATCTTCTGTGTCTGTGTTAATTGGTTTCCCTTTTCTTTGTTGAAGAGGGTCTGTGCAGTCCTTCTGCCTAGTCTGCCATCAACCCACTGCCATCAAGTTAATTCAACTCTAAGAGACTCTTAGGACAGAGTAGACCTGCCCCGTAGGGTTTCCAAGGCTGTAAAAGGAGCTGAAATAATTTTGTTAAGAAAAATGTTAGTACTTTACCTTTGAAATGCAAGGATATAAATGAGTCTGTATGTTAGGGTGATTGTACAGATTGAGAGTTGTTTGTATGAAGTTCCATAAAGAACATAGTGTTTATTAAAGGACAAGTAATAAAAATGTTCTAGTCAGAGGTTACACATATGTTACTAAAACTCAGTGGTGATCATAGCAGTTGTTTAGATCTTGGACCAGTAACAGAACAGGTTTTTTTTTTTTTTTTTTTTTTCCTGCTTGGAGTGTTCTATCACTGGTATTGTTTAGAATTGCTGGTATAAGTTGATGATAGTAAAAGTCAAACCTACTGCTCTTTCTTTGTTACACCACTGTGTTTGGAAACTAACCAATCAAATTTGGTTTACTCATGAATTAATTAGAAATCTAATGATAAATGAAATATTTAGAACTGAACAATAAAAGCATTTTATGTCAAAACTTGCAGTATGGGCTAAAAGGTTATTAGAGGAAACAAAATTGTTTTAATTGTCCCTGGAGAAAAAGGATGGAAAATAGATAACTCAAGAAAATAAAAAGGACAACAAACCTAAAAGGAAGTAGGAGAAAGGAAAAAGTAATGGTAAATTGGAATTTTAATTAAACATAAAAACTAAATTGAATGGAAATGTTCCACAGAACCGAAGAGACAATAGTCCAGAAACCTTAATAAGATGCACACATTTCTCAGGCTAAGAAGGAAATTGATTATCAGCTCTTCTTTTGATAATAGTGGTTTGTGTGTGTGTGTTTAATGGAAGTCTTAATGATTACTCAAAATCATTTGTCTAGCCGATTAAGGTACATAATTGTTTAGTTACTGAATGACCGAGCCATCTAAAATGTTTCCTCTTCGAATTTCAGCCAACTGCAATAACCGGAGTACTTAGAGAGGGAAAGTGCATCGTAGGGGTGCTTTGAGTCTCTCTCCTCTGGAAAGCGTGGCCTGCTCTGCTGGAGAAGACACTGATTTCTGATCTGGATCAAGATCTTGCTCGGCTGCCTCATCAGGGAGAAGCATTCACAGGGTGGCCCTGGATATACATTTGCATATACTGGGTATTGCACTGTTCGCTTGGCAAAGTAGGAGAATCCCTAAAATCAACAGTTTTTGTAGAAGTTTTTCTCAGCACTACACAAATCTGGAGAGTACTTATGTGTAGCAGTGAAGATACCATTTTGAAGAAATAAGTTTACTGATTAAAGAACTTCTGATAAGGAAAGCTCACATTTTACTTTTCTTAATGGCTTATAGAAGATAGTTCCTTTCTTCAAGGAAATTTAAAAATAATTTGCACAGGTTTCAAAATTTATCTTCATAAAATTTTTAGATGCTGATAGGTCAAGTGCTTTACATGTTTGAAAACATTTGTGAAGAGGAAAATTCAGAGAGGAGAGAATCCTGGAGCAGCGCCTCTCAAGCTTGGGCGTGCATGGGCATCACCTGGGGATCATGATAAATGCAGATTTTCATCCAGTGGATCTGGGCCGGGGCCTGAGGTGCTGCATTTCTATAAGCTCCCATTGATACCGATGCTGCTGTTGTAGACCGTAAATTAAATAGCAAGGTTAGCTAAAAGCAACAGTTTCATGATGTTTTGGGATTTCTATAGGAGGAAGCCCAGCAGCCAGTTGGAAACGTTCCTTCTGGAATCAGGATACTCAGGATCTGGAACCATAAGCATGCAATTGATAGCTGAATCTGTGAGACGGAGGAGACCACCCTGTTTTAATTATTTACTAAGTGCTAACAAGGTAGGTAGGGAGCACAGAGTCAGACTGTTTTTCTCTATTGAGCATAGATTATGATATCTTGCATGGTCTCTTGCATGTTTAATTGTAAAATTCTATTTTTAATGAGAACATTAAGCCAACTGATTTATCAAATATATCTTTGGAAGTATTTCTATTAAAAAGACTACCAAGTCACTGAAATATTAATGGGAGTGTTACATCATGTAAGTGAAGAGAGTGTTTTCATTGAATTCTGGGTTTTGATAATATCCAGACTGAGGTTTTGTATTTTAATAGGGATGTTGAGAAAATGAGATCCAGAGTAATTACTGTGAAATGGGTTAATTAATAATTATCTTTAATTATTTTAAGGAAGCTATCTCCCATTTCTTTTCAGGACCATGAAATAGATTGGCAAGGCATATTACAAAATGTTTTTCATTAGGTATGTTTATTAATTGGTTAGGTAACTATTATGGGGTAGGTATGTCTCTGTATGGAGTTGTTGTTATGTGCCGTCGAGTCGGACCCGACTCATAGCGACCCCTTCTTGGATTTCCAAGGCAGTATCACTATGGAAGTAGGATTGCCCAACCTTCCTTCCAAGGAGTGGCTGGTGGGTTTGAACTGCCAGCCTTCTGGTTAGCAGTCAAGTGCCTTAGCCACTATGCTACTAGAGCTCCCCTGTATGGAGTTAGAAACATAAATTTGACAGACTTTAAGCTGACTTTAAGGAGCCCTGGTGGCACAGTGGGTAAGGCATTTGGCTGCCAGTAAAAAGCTTGTCAGTTTGGATTCCATGGAAGAAAGGTGAGACAGACTGCTTCTGTAAAGATTTACAGCTTTGGAAACCCTCTGGGGCAGTTCTACTCTGTTGCTATGAGTCAGAATTGTCTCAATGGCAGTGGGTTTAAGCAGACTTCAGATCAACAAATTTCTGTTTCTTGTGTGTGGTGTGTCGTGGCTCTTCTTATATATTTACGGTGGGCCTTTTTAATTATGTTTACCTATTGAGTACCATACTCTTCTGACATAGCTTGTTGTAAATGACTCTAATGATTAGTTTCCATTTGGAGTCTAAAGTCCAGTAGGGTTTCGGAAGTTAATGTTTTATTATTGCAGTTTCTCTGGGAAGAACATTCACAGTGTCTCCTGTGCTTACCCAGCCTATATGGTGACAGCTACATCTGCTTCTCCATCTGCACCTTTGGTTGTTAAGTCGTTATCACTAGCTGACTGTAATACCTAGAAGCTGCCTGTATCTACTGAAAGAAACCAATTTGAGTGAAAAATTTCCACCTGTCTGCAAGATCTTCCATAAAGTATTAGTTCTGTGGAGTGGTGTGAGGATTTCTTACTATTAAATCTATAATTGAAGCTGTGATTTTCAGAGATATGTTCAAACACGTCCAAAACCTGTAAACCAAACCCACACTGACTCATGGCACTCTGTGTGCTTCAGGGTAGAACTGAGCTCCACAGGGTTTTCTTGGCTGTGATCTTTTTTGGGAGCAGATCACCAGGCCTTCTTCCAAAGCACCGCTGGGTGGGTTCGAACTGCCACACTGTCAGTTAGCAGCCAAGTGGAGTCATGTCCAGAGCTTAATATATATTTTTAAGAAGTATATAATTGCAACATGAGTTTAATAATGACGTAACAGCACTGTATCTTACATATGCCTCTGTTTCTGCCATTGATAAAACCTGTTTTTAAATAAAATCTGAAATTACTTCTACAGAGTAAAAGGAAAAAAAAAAGTTTTAATATAGTATACTAAACATATTTATCCTCACACTTGCTGCACTCAGCCTTTTGCAGGCCTCTGTGGAGATAAATAGCCAGCCCCAGTTTCTTCCTTAAGGAAAGGGAGGGGATCAAATTTCCTTGGGGCACCTAATCCATAGATTTGGCTGCTGATTTATGACATAACTTAGCATGGAAAACTTTCCCCAATAAAGATAATGGTAAATAACTCTTCCCCTCAGAAACTTGACTAGGAGAATGCAGAGACCACCAGACATCCTGTGATGAGGGGGAAAAGGATAGACAGAAAAGAAGCAAAGAAGAGAAGGGGCACATTGATGGTGGAACATTAGGATGAAGGTTCACAAACTCTCTGGGGGGAGGGTTCCTAGATTGCTTGAATCTTAAAGCATGGGTATTTCTGGAGTTATATCAAAGTCCTTTCTTCCTTATTGCCAAATTTGTACATCCCCTTTATCTGAGATGAGTTAAATTTACTGACAAAACAAAGATTCTAGTGATCTTGATGATTTACTTTTTGACATGATTATATTGCAAAGAATTCAATACTGAAAAACAAACAAACAAACAAAAAAAAAAAACAAAACAAAGGGAGTGCAGAGTTCCAGAAGATGCACTGGTTTATCTCATCTGTCCACTCAGGACAGATAAGGTTCACCTGGTCGCTAGGTGTCTCTCTAACAATATCCAGCAGGATTATAATTTACAGCTTTCTAAGACAGCTTTCTGGGAGCTCTGGTAGCGTAGTGCCTAAGGTACTTGACTGCTAACCAGAAGGCTGGCGATTCAAACCCACCAGCTACTCCTCGGAAGGAAGGTTGGGCAATCTACTTCCGTAGTGATACTGCCTCGGAAACCCAAGGAGGGGTTGCTGAGTTGGGTCCGACTCGATGGCACATACCAACAACAAGACAACAAAAGGCTTTGATGTCAATGAGTAATGAACGATTCACTCCACTCCTTTGTAACTAGTGCATCTAATAGCAGGAATCATGGAATGTAATTATGAAAACTACTACATCATTATCTTCCTCTGTTCCTTTAAACTTGCTCAGTATGTGGAGTCTTCCAGTCCCCCAACTAGTTGATAGAGCAGGCCGATGATTTTTGGACTACTCATAAAATAGACTTGAAGATCACCTTAAGGCAGAGACACAGTCCAATTAACAATGGCCAGATCCTATGTTTGGTAGAAACATACATCATCTCATTGACGTTTCTGCATGGTGATCTATCTCACAACTCATTTTGGAATCTGTTCTCTATGTTATCTTAACATCTTAGTCCAAGCCACTTATTAGACATGCATACATAAGAAGGGTACAAATGATATTCAGAGAATTCTCTTGTCAGTCTCTGGTTCTTCTCTCAGAGATACTTCTTAGTATACCTTGGGAGTAGTTCTGTACCCCGATGTATTCTTTGTCCAGGACCTGGACACTTTCTCCTCACTGCCATCCACTCAGCTCTTGCCCCACACTGCTTGCTCTGGGGTCTACAGTTTTCCCTTCAGGACTCTTATTCCTAGTCATAGGATTTGCTTACAAAATGAAAGCTAAAAGCACAAGGGAATGCTTAGGAACCAAATCTTTATCCATTAATTTTAATGACAGGCTATGCTTGCCTCCAAAGTGCTGGAGAAAGATGTCTGTCTGCTTTTTTTGTTAATGAAGATAGTAGTATGACGCTGCATCTTTCTGCCTTCCTAAGTTGAATGTTAAGTTTGTGATCTTCTCCATCTGCTGGGTCGACTCTGCAGAATTGGGGATTTGTTGTGTCCTGTAGCCATGGGGAGGTGTTTTGGTGAAGAGAGTCACTTCCTGCCTGTAGTCTGAGCTGAAAATGGACACTCCTTGTCACAACTCCATGATACCTTAAGTAATACCAGTAAGTGTTTCTGAGCAGTTGTAGCTAAAAAATAGCTCAGGGATATCACTAATCAATCATTTTATATGCAATAGTATGTAGGTTAAATAAGTGTGGATAGACTAGAGATGAAAATGATTTATAGAGCAGTGGCTTGTGCTAAAAATATCAGTTGCTGATTATCCTAGTGAGTTAGAAATACAAGTAAACTACCAATCAGGTTATCTGGGAAGGAGGCATAATATATTTAATCATTTATTCTCCCCCAGAAAACTCCCTGGTAAGAAAATTATAATTTCATTTCAAATAATCAATAGAAGACTTTTCCATGTGTTAAATGACTTATACATTGGGGTATATTTGTCTTTTATTTCTGAATTCTGTGACTTAACAAAATTAATATTACAGTTTTACTTCTAGCCATGTCTTCTTTAGTATTAAATTTTAGGAGGATTGTGGGGGAAAAAAAAACTTGTCAAGAGACACAAGTTATTCTATGCTCTATGCTCTTTTATTCTGTTGGGAAATGTGCCATTATATTTCTCTGTATTATTTTCACATTCTACTTATTGCAGAATTGCTGAACTAGCTCCTGAATTGAGCCAGCATTTTAATTCACTCCTTTTTTCCAATATTATGAAGCCTTCAGTGCACAAAGCAGAGAGTGACTAAGGGAGGAAAATAAGGACTTATAAAAATAAAGAGGGAAACATTTCAGCGTAACATGTTGGAAACTGCTGAGGATAAATTAGATCTCCATCAAGAGGTGAATACAGCTTGAAGGCACTGACATTTTTTTACCTCAGGAGGGCAGTAGCTGCTACATAACAGGAAATGTTGCTTTTTAATACCTTTTTCTTCCACTTTAAATTTGGAAAATTTCTAATTCTTCATGTTTTTTTTTTTTTTTTGTATCAACACCCATGTGTTAGCTCTTCCTTTTGGAAAGCTACACCCTACCCCTGTCTGAAATAATTGGACCCCCAGAAGTAAAAATACAGTTTGTTGAAGGAGTATAGAATTGGAAAGTATGTTAAGCATGAAAAACTCTCAAAATATAAGTCTGTGGTAGTTAAAGTTGTGTGTCAACTTGGCTGGGCCTGGTTAAGTGGCTGGGCAGCTGGTGGTAGTTATTCCCCATGATCAGACTGGCAATCAGCTCCATGGTGGGATCTACCACAGCAGCTGAGGGATGTGGTCTGTTTCCCATATATAAGACACAGCTGGGAATACGCTCTCTCGCTTTTTGCCATGCTTGAATCCTGCATGTAGTCAAATTGTTGTTCAGCAGCCTGCCATGCCCTGCCGATCCTGGGACTTTTTCTGGGCTTGAATTAGTGGCTTGCTGTGTTGTTTGGTTATATCAGGACTGTGCCGTTTCACTTGTCGACCCTGGGTTTGTCAGCCTCAGCAGCCAGCAGCTGAGTGAAGAAAAGCCTCCAGCTTCAGTGGGCCAAGAGCAGGAGGCAGAGCTGAAGCCCAAGATTGAGTGGCTTTCACCCAGCCCCTGGAGCCTTGCACTTTGAACTTGGACTTCTAGCCTCCCAAACTGTAAAAGAATAAACTCCTGTTTGTTCAAGCATCCCATTTGTGGTATATTCCCATAAGAGCAGCACCAGGTAGCAAAAACAAAGTCCGAAGGACAAAATTATAGGTACATGAGATTTTTTATATTCTCTGTAAGTCAGTTCTTCTAAAAGCAGTAATGTGGATTTCGTATCACAAGAGAGGCTGGGGTAAGATATTGAGGTCACCTAGTTCATCCTAGCATCTCTAGGTATTACCACAATTTTGAGCTATAATTTCCTATAGAATATTTAATATCAAATGTTAATATTTAATACTTTGGTCACATTTCTAGTTTGGCTACAACCTAAATATAAATTTAAAGTATGGCAGTGCCCTGTATTCAGGAAGCACAAGAATCATACCCAGAGGAATTTGTGTCAGAAAGTTATATTTTAGTGGAAGATTCTAAAATGCTAAACACTCTCTCAATCCTGTCCAATTTCCATGCTTGAAAGAATTACTTACTGTATAGGTGTAAATCTTTTATGGGAAAAACAGCTTTGGAAATGCTAGAAGTAGTGAGTGTTCTAACTACTTCCAAGCATCAATTTGATGTTGTAAGTGGGGGGGAATCCAACAGAGTTTAGATTCACAGGATTTATTTATTTATTTTTACTACGTCAAATATTTTTTTCATTTAGCAAGGTAGGAAAAAAGATATCTTTTAAGGTCAAAAACTCCACTGCTGTTGACTTTTATCTAAATACAAATGCAGAGTACAGAAGGTACAGACTGTAGTGGTGAGGGTCACGTACTCTTAGGGCCCTGCCTAGGTTTAAGTCCCAGCTTTGCTACTCAGCTGAGTCACTTTGGACATATTTCCTAACCTCGCTGGGCATACTTCTCAGCTGTGAGATGGGGAAAATTAAAGTAACTACCTCATAGGGTTGTGTAAGGATGAGATAATGGAGTGCTTCCATTAGGCTTAGAACATTGCTTGGCACTTAGTACTTTGTAAATGCCCTCTAAGTGTTGTCTTTCATCGTTACCATGAGAGGCCTTATTCTCTGACTCTTTATTGCTCTGTTGGGTACCCTGCATTATTATCTGCCCTTTACAGATCAGGAAATTAAGGAATTTCCATTGTTTTAAAAGATGGATCTCTCTCTCTCTCTCTTTTTAAATACATATTCTTCCTTTGGCATTAAACACACACACACATTTAAATTCTGCTAGTGGTATCTGAGGAGCTCTGATAGCGTAGTGCCTAAAGCACTTGACTGCTAACCAGGAGGCTGGCGGTTCAAACCCACCAGCCACTCCTCAGAAGGAAGGTGGGGCAATCTACTTCCATAGTGATACTGCCTTGGAAACCCAAGGAGGGGTTGCTATGAGTCGGGTCCGACTCGACGGCACATAACAACAACAACAACAGTGGTATCTGAGGAGTCCTTGTGGTACAGTGGTTAAGCACTTGGCTGCTAACAAAAAGTTGATAATTCAAACCCACCAGCCACTCTGAGGGAGAGTCTGAGGATTACAGCCATGCAAACCTGTGGAGCAGTTCTACTCTGTCCTGTAGTGTCATCATGAGTCAGAACTGACTCAACAGCAATAAGGTTAGTGGTACCTGGTTTTCAACATTTTCAAAAGCATTCTTTAACTTTAGAAGTAAAACTGTATCTTTGATTATCACGTTTGAGCAAGCAGTTTAGCCTACTTTCCCCTTCTCATTGCTTATTGTCTCTTACCCACCCAGCTTTTGTTAATGTACTCTGGGTTTTAAAATCTACATAATTGTAAAAACTATAATTTTTTTTTTAATCTATCAAGAGTATTTTGAGAGTGCTTAAGTGTTTTTTTAATTTAATTTATTTTATTTTAAAACCCTACAGTATTTTAATCCATCTTTGTTTTAAATATCTGGGACAGTCCTTCTCTGTTTCGTCTCAAAAAAACCCCAAACTTACTGCCGTCAAGTTGATTCCAACTCATAGTGACCTCTCCTTGGGTTTTTGAGGCAGTAGCTCTATGAAATGTGGTAGATTGCCCAATCTTCCTTCTGAGGAGAGGCTAATGGGTTTGAACCGCTAACCTTCTGGTTAGCAGTCAAATGCCTTAGGCACTACACCACTAGCGCTCTTACCACTTCTCCATTTTTACCTCCTTTTAGGCTTCTTCTCTTGGTCAGTTGAAATTTGTCTTCAAGCATTTCTTTTTAAGATTAGTACGTGAGTGGGCATTTTTTCCCCCCCAAAATATCTGAGTTTCACAACTATATTCAATTTAGCTGCATATAAAGTTCTTGGATCAAAATTATTTTCCTTTTAAATCTCTCTAAGGTTTTCTCCACTGTCCTTTTAATGCTGTACTATATTATATTTTATTTCAATGTAGGGAAAAGGGGACAGTGTGCAGTAGTGGTTCAGAGGGCTGACTTTAGTACCTCATAGACAGGGGTTCAAGCCTCCATTGATCACTTACCTGCTCATCATTTACCAGTCTACCACTTGCCAGTCATAAGACCTTGGGAAAGTTATGCCTTGCTTTCCTAAAACAAGGTATAATGGACCTAATGATAGTACTTATCCTCACAGGGTTGTTATAAGGATTCATTGAGTGAATTTATCTAATATACTTAGCCCATCACCTGTTACAGTTATTATTTATTTGATTTCCCCTTCTATTTCATTTTGGCCTCTTTTCTGAGAACATCTGCTGTCTACAGTTTATCTCTCTATTTTCTCCATGGTCATCATCTTATCATGTTTTTGTCTTTAGTCTTTTCCTAAATAACATCCAAGTTTAGCCTCACTTTTTTCTTTTATCAAATCTGTCTTTTCTCTCAACCTAGATTTTAGTTCTGCTATCGCTATGAGTCAGATTCGACTTGATGTCAGTGAGTTTTTTTTTTTTTAATTACGTTTAAAGCATTAAAAAAATCGTGAAATATAATCTGCATGCTGAAATTTTATAAACCTTAACAGTATAACTTGAGACATTCTCAGAGTAAACTGTGTGTATCACCTCAGGTTAAGAAACAGAAGATTGCAGTACCCAGAAGGACCCCCACATGGCTCATACCAAGTGCGAATGTGTCACTCCTTTCAGAGGTAACGCTTCTGACTTTGATGATAATCTTTGCTTTACTTTTTCTTTTTCAGTAGTTTGACTACCTCAGTATGCATCCCTAAACACTGTAGTTTAGTTTTTAAGCTTTATTCACAAGAAATCAAGCAATATAACTTTTCCTTGTCTGGCTTCTTTCCAAATCATTGTGTTTGGACATTCCATTATTTTTGTATACCATTATATTACCCCATGTACACCTGGACAACTGGGTTGTCTATGCCCTTTGTCTACTATAAGCAATACTGTTATGAATGTTCTTAAAACTTGCTTTATGGTACACCTTTATGGTGACATTTCTTAGGGTAAATATTACATCTATGAGAGGATTTATTGAGTAATAGAACATACATACAATCAGCTTTAGTAGATATTGCCCATTTGCTCACCAGAACAGGACTGTATAATGATGTTAATTCCCTTAAAACTATTTAGTATTCTTTCACCATATTTATTCAATCTATATGCTGAGCAAATAATCTGAGAAGTTGGACTATATGAAGAAAAACATATCATCAGGATTGGAGGAAGAACCATTAACAACTTGCAACATGCAGATGACACAACCTTGCTTGCTCGGAGTAAATTAGACTTGAAGAACTTATTGATGAAGATTAAAGACTACAGCCTTTAGTATTGATTACACCTCAACATAAAGAAAACAAAAATCCTCACAACTGGACTAATAACATCACGATAAATGGGGAAAGGTTTGAAATTGTCAAAGATTTCATTTTACTTGGATCCACAACCAATGCCCATGGAAGCAGCCATCAGGAGATCAAATGACATATTGCACTGGGGAAGTCTGCTGCAAAAGATCTCTTTAAAGTATTAAAGAGCAAAGATGTCACTTTGAAGGTGAAGGGGCGCCTAACCCAAGCCATGGTGTTTTCCATAGCCTCATATGCGTGTGAAAGTTGGACAATGAATAAGGAAGAACAAAGAAGAATTGATGCCTTTGAATTGTGGTGTTGGCAAAGAATACTGAAAATACTGTGGATGCCAGAAGAACGAACAAGTTTGTCTTGGAAGAGGTGAGCCAGAATACTCCTTAGAAAAGAGAATGGCCATACTTCGTCTCACATACTTTAGTCATGTTTTCAGAAGGGATCGGTTCCTGGAGAAGGATATCATTCTTGGTAAAGTAGGGGGGGTCAGTGAAAAAGGGGAAGACCTTCAATGAGATGGACTGACACAGTGGCTGCAATGATGGGCTCAAGGATAGCCACGATTGTGAGGATGTAGCAGGGCCTGGCCGTGTTTCGTTATGTTGTACATAGGGTTGCTATGAGTTGCAGCCAACTTGACTGCACTTAATGACAAGAACAACAAAACCATTAATCATTTTACCATCTTATTTCAGCCTGCTCCTTCCTTGTCCTGCTTTTGTTTATTAGAGGCTGTGTCTTTTATACTTTACTTACAAGGCTAATCAGAGTTATGAACTTTTTTTTTCTGAGGATAAGAAGAATTTATTCAGTTTTATTTTCCTATCTCTTAAATATTATTTTCTTTTCCCTATTTTGCAATTTTTTTTAGACCCATGTTGATTTGTTTTTTACTTTTTTTATTTTCCTTGAACAAGGTGAAATCTATCCAGACTCTGTTTGTCATCAGCCTGTGGGAGTAGATTTTTCTTATTCCCTCCTCATCCATCTTTCACAAAGATCTATTGATGTATTGATAGGGTCCAAAGAAATGTTAGTAAGTCTCTTTTTTGGAGGAGAGGTAAAGGGCAAGTTGATACACAGCTTTCATCCAATTTCTCACTTATAAATAGAGGTTTTTCAACTGACATAGCTTGTTCTATCTCTAATACTTGGGTTTGTCGCACGTGAACCACACCCTAATGCACAGAAAACTATAATCTCCAGCATGTACTGTTAACATGTTAGAAGCCACTGACTGCCACAGTTCCCTCCCATATCTTCTCCCACCTTCATATACATACTTTTTTGCCTCGCTATTTTCTTGCACCAAGAGCCATGATGATGTAGTGATTAAGCCCTGGGCTGCTAACTGAGAGGTCAGTGGTTAGAACCTACCAGTCGCTCTGCAAGAAAAAGATATGGCAGTCTGCTTTCATAACATTTACAGGCTTAGAAACTCTGTGGGGGCAGTTCTACTCTGTCCTGTAGGGAACCCTGTGGGTAGTTCTACTCTGTCCTACAGGGTCCCTATGAGTCAGAATCAATTTGAGGGTAATAGATTTGTTGTTATTTTCTGGCATTTGCAGTCTCTACCCAGATGTAAGAGGTCCCTGGGTGGAGATTTGGAAAAGTTGGATGGGGTAGAAAAGTGTTATTATGTTTGATAAACAAAAAAACCCTAAACCCATTGCTATTTACTAGATTCTTATTCATAATGATCCTATAGGATAGACTAGAACTGCCCCATAGGGTATAAGGAAGCAGATGTTGTTGTTATGTGCCGTCGAGTTGGACCTGACTCATAGTGACCCCTCCTTGGGTTTCCAAGGCTGTATCACTATGGAAGTAGATTGCCCCCTCTTCTTTCCAAGGAGTGGCTGGTGGGTTTGAACCGCCAGCCTACTGGTCAGCAGTCAAGTGCTTTAGGCACTACGCTAGCAGAGCTCCCAAGGAAGCAGATAGCTTCATCCTTCTCCCTACGGAGCACTGGTGGGTTCCAATGCTGACCTTTTGGTTAGTAACCAGATGCTTTAACCACTATGCCACCAGAGCTCCCAGTGAATATACAAGTGCTGTTAAGTAACTCGGAGTTAAGGCTGCTTCACACACATGGAAAAGCCACATTAAGAGCTCTGTGTGGGAATGGAGTGTTGAGAAGGTTCCGTGTGGATGTGTGGTGAAGAAGGTTAAGCCTTAAGAGACAATAGGAGTTTCTGGAGGAGGAAGGCAAGGGCTGAGTGCCCAAAGGGTACTCCAAGGATATTAAGCTCTATAATAGTTCATTCCTGACAGCTAGGATGATTGACTTCATGTCTGAAAGCTGCTTCGTTTTAGCATCTTTTTAGACCTCCTCTGTTCTTCAGATGGCGTCTGATTTGTTAGGCTGAGATTAGCTCAGGAGGGAAAGAGATGTGGGTGTCTGTGTAACAAGAGCAGAGAGGATAAAGCTTGACACTGTGGAGCAGGGGAGAAACCACTTGTTATGTTAGGGCTGGTCTACCCTAAAGTTGAACATTTTCTCACTGGCTAGCTTTCAATAGGGTATCAGGAGAGAGCAACACCACCAACCCTAATAGTAGGAATAAAGTATTTGATTCTTCTGCAGGAGTGATGCCTGTGGGCCCTTGTAGTGTTGGGGTTTTCTCAAGGCACCACCAGTAGGGGCATCTTCTGTCCTTGAAATTCTGTTTGCCACACAAGGTAGCATTTCTAATTTTAAAATTCTATTCTTGCAGAGACTGGCAGTTTTATTCCTCTACTCTATATCTGTCTCCACGTGTGGATTTAAAAATTTTGGTTGTACCATCTATATTTAATGTTCACAAAGGACCTGATTTTACCACCAAATCTTTATTTGTGAGTGAGTACTATGGAAAGAAAAAGTGTTTAAGAGGACCTAGATTCAAGCTCTGATTCTTTGAATCCCTTAACTTCTCTGGCTTTCTGTTTGCTTATAATAAAATGGGTTAATATAATATTATTATTATAATAACTCATCAAGTTCATAGAAAAATTAAGTGACATAATGACACAATGATTTTCGTAGCAATTTGAAAATTTTATAACACCATATATATGTTAACTACATCAAGTCTTTTGGCTACCCAGTGCTTGGAACACAGTAAGCACTCTTAATAAATGTTGATTGAATCAATATGTATATTTAGAAAAGCCCCTCTGAATTAATTGGATATTTTGATCAATTTGGGGCTGAATAAATGGTAATATAACTGTTATCTAAATTAACCATATGTTCACTGGCAATTTGATATCCAATATGCTACAATTATGGCTTTTATATCTGCAGAAAATTTTTTTCCTGGTATCAAGCCTCTGTGGCTTCAATTCTAGAGTGTGGTTAAACGGTCATTGCAGGTTCTCAGGCTAAGAACAGATTTGAAAGACTTCAGTGCACTTAAATACAATGTACATTCAAACCTTAACTGGTTATCACTTTTCAAAAAGGTAAACTAAAAGTATTAAACTTGCCAAATATGTTTATTGCTTCAATTTTATTACAGTAAAGTTGTAAGAAGGTTATTCTAGCAGAAACAAAAGTATTCTAAGAGGGGTTAGTGAACTATGGCTTGTGGGCCAAATCTGTCTACCTTCTCCATTTTCGTCTATCCTACAAGTTAAGAATGTTTTTACATTTTTAAATAGTTGAAAGGAAATAAAAATATAAAATTTTATGGTGCAGGATAATTATATGAAATTCAGATTTCAATGTCCATAAATAAAATTTTATTGGAACACAATCATGCTCATTCATTTATGTATTGTCTATAGTTGTTTCTGTGCTACAACGGCAGAGTTGAGTAGCTGTGACTAAGACTGTATGTCCCACAAAGCATAAAATATCTAGGCCCTTACAGAAGAAGTTTATTGATTCTTGCTTTTCAGGGAAGAACAGAGCATTTGGAATTTTCCCCACAGCATAAGCTGTGACTGACATTTTGGAACTTCCATATAGGGAATTAGAAGCAGCTGGGGCCCATGATGCTTAAAGACACTGCCTAAACCCATTACTAGGAATGCATCCTAAAAAGGTGAGATCTGGAACATGAGTAGATATATGCACACTCGTGTTCATTGCTGCACTGTTTACAATAGCAAACAGATGGAAACAACCTAAGTGCCCATCAGCAGATGAATGGATAACTAAACTATGGTACATCCACACGATGGTATATACTATGCGACATTAAAGAATAATGAAGAATCAGCAATCACTTCATAATGTGGATGAACTTGGAGGACATTATGCTGAGTGAAGTAAGTCAGTCACAGAAGGAAAATATTGTATGGGTCCATTATTGTAAAAAGTCAAGGAAAGTTTACACAGGAAAGGAAATTTTCTTTGTTGGTTACCAGGGATGGGAGGTGCGGGGGAGGAAAAAAAGATAGGTGGATAATTAAGAGACAGGTTTGATATGGGTGAAGAGATTTAAAACAAAGAATATTAGCTATTAGTTGAGAGATTTTGAAGCTAGGTTATGGGCACATAGGGGTTCATTGTACTAGTTTTTGTTTCTGTTTGAAATATTTTATAATAAAAAATAAGTAAATAAAGACATTGCCTATTGGCTCCAAATAATGGGGACATCCTCAGGAGTGTTTTTGGCAGTGTCCAGTTCTGTAGGGTCTTTTAGGTTTACACTAAACTTATACATTTGGCAAGAAACATTTGCTCATTCATTGACTATGTGTTCAGTACATAGAATATTTGTTACCAGTTTTTCATACTAGAACAGATGCTGGAGGGTAGTGAAAATGTCTGATCTCCAGGAATTTATTGTCTACGCAGGTGAAACAAGGTGTTCAGTTATAGTACTGAAAAGGATAATTTTTAAAAATTTTTTTTCCTGTCCAGAGTTGTTCCTTCTGATATCAGAATCTGTCTTTTCTTTTATAGGTCCACCTCTTCCCCCTTCTTGGTGCATAGATAGTTTTCAGGTGGAGCTGACCTCTACCCTGTTCCAGAGGTGAGCATCTAGTTTATGATGCTGGCAGCACTGAGACCTCTGCTAGAATTTTGAGAAAGTGGATCTTCTTTTACTTGAATTATCCAACTGCTAGGATTATATAAGACACCTTGTGGAGAGAGTTTCTCAGAGAAAGAAATTGCCCAGAGGGACAGCAGAGCCCAGCGATGGAGAGATTCCCTATGATACTGACAGACCCTCTGGACATAGCTTTGCCTTAATGCTTTTTACTTCCTGTCATGTAAATCAACACAGTCTACTTACTAGCTTTATTGCAAATAAAGGATAGCAATGTAGACTTGACTGTCAGAGTCTGTGACATAAATAGAAAGATGAAGGAATCAGAGAAAAGGGAGACCAAAGGGAACTAATGCAACTGGGGAAGGCCCTGTTGTAGAGATGGGACTTAGCTTCTCTAAAGGATGGGGGTATAGGCTGGATCGGCAGAGGAGAAGAACAGACAGAAAGTGTGTGAGAAGCAAAATACTTTCCATTATTGAAATGCAAACTTAATAAAATGTGCGGAAGAGAAGAGTAGGTTAAAGCAATCACAAAGCAAAGTCAAATCCTGCATAAGTGGAAGTGGGGCATAGTTTTTGAAGGGCTTTGGGAGGCCTGTTGAGAACCAGAACCAGCTGTTGTTGAGTTAATTCTGAGTAGAACTGTGCTGAGATTTTGAAAGCAGATTGTGAGGACTTTCCTCCAAGGTATCTTGGGGTGGACTCAAACCTCCCAATCTTCATGGCTGGTAGCTGAGAATGTTGTTTCACTACCCAGCAATTCCCAACAGTGGAAGTTCACTACAGAAACCAGACCAGTTGCTGTCGAGTTGATTCCAGCTTACGGAGACCCCATGTATTTCAGAGTGGAACTGTGCTTCATAGGGTTTTCAGTGGTATCTTCTCTCTGTAGGTTGCCGTCTTTTTTCTGAGGCATCTCAGGGTGGATTTGAACCACCAACCTTTCAGTAAGTAGCTGAGATCTTTTGTGCTACCCAGGGACTCTGGAAGTTAACTAGACTTCCTTTTGTCCCAATTGTCATGCCTTCAAACAATTCTTTTTCTTAGTAATGTCAAACTATATTTCTTTTAGAATAGTATTTGGAAAGAAATATGAGATGTAAAGGGAGAATGACAGGAATTATTAATTATTTACACAGTAGTTTGGATGACAACCAATAAGTAAATAAAGCTTGCCTCTGTGATGGTTAATGCTATGTTTCAACGTGGCTAGGCTATGATTCTCAGTTGTTTGGTAGATATTTGGCAAGAAACATTGTCTTATCACTCTTCCATAATGTAATAAAGAGTAAGCACCCCACCATGAGATCTAATATAACATAATTATCTTCATGATGAGATATGATAGAATGGAATCACATTCATGATATGATCTGATCTAAACAGCCAATCAGTTGAAAGGGGAGTTTTCTTGGGGGTCTGGTGGGCCTCTAGTATATAAATGGATGTTCCAGCAAGATTCACCTTATTCTCCATCCTGGATCCAACTCATCTGACTTTCAGTTTTTTTGTTATGCGCCAACAGCCTGCCGCCTGAGCTATTGATTTTGAGTTCGTCAGCTCCTGCAACCATGTAAGTCAAGATAAGTCTCTAGCTTGATGCCTGACTCACAGATTTGGGACTTGCCAGCCTCTACAACTGCATGAGCCATTTCCTTGACATAAATCTCTTTCTAAACACACACATACATACATACACTTATATACACATGCACACGCACACATTTCATTGCCTTTGCTTCTCTAGAGGCCTCAGCCTAAAACAGTGTCCATGAGAGCTTAACAGGTGCTTCTACTAGTTTCATTCCAGTTAGTGATCACAGACACAGCAATATCAGATCTGACCTTTAGCATTCATGAGCAGAATTTGACCTTTAAATTTTAAAGGAAATGATAGACAAAGAGATTACATAATTAAAAATCTGTGTTTGGCTCTTAGAAGCAATTTGATTTAGGTCAGGAGCCAACAGACTCCCTTTCCCTCTAATTGTTTTACCTTGGCTCCTGGTTCCCTATTCTTGTTTCTTCTGTGAATAGCTCATTAGTGCTGGGCAGATGTTCCCATTGGGTGCACTATGTTAATGGGAAACAATAGAGGCAGCATTGTGATCCAAGAGAAGTTAATATTGAGTCCAAAATAGAATAATGAATGAGAACATGTGCCTCCTACATGCCTGTTAGCAGCAAATCCTGAATTGTGGTTTGTTTTCTATTTGACCTTCTTGGTAAGCTTCCCATTAGGAAGGACGGGGATGAAAATATTCAGTCACATTCAACTCCTGGGGTGCTGAAACTGTCCCCTTCTGACTTGTAATATTTGAAAAGAGACTAATAAAATATATATATTTTTAAATCCAGCTGATACATATCTGAGTATAGTTAATGGTAAACCCACCCCAGGTGGTATAAATGGTTTATACACTTGGCTGCTGACTGAAAGGTTGGAGATTTGCATAAACCCAGAGGTACCTTGGAAGAAAGACCTGGTGATCTACTTCTGAAAAATCAGCCAATGAAAACCATGTATAGCACAGTTCTACTCTGATGCACATGGGCTCACTATGAGTTAAAGTAGACTCTGTGGCAACTGTTAAATCAAGACTAAATTAATCTCTTAGGTACAATCCTGGGGCAACATGGTAGAAAAAGATGTCAGTGAACAGTACAAATGATTAATTAAAAACATTGTTTTGGGCTAGGTAACTCAGTCACAAGTTTCAAACATAAGAAATTATAGAGAAGTTTACCTCTGTCCCTCATCAACTCAGTTCCCATTTCCCACAAGTAACAATTGTTACATATTTTGTATTTACCTTTCCAGATAATTTTATGCATATATAAGCCAATCAGCTATATCGTCTTTTTTCTTCTTAATTTTTATACATACATTAACCAATCAAATATATATTCTTTATTTTCCTTTCTTTTGCAAGTAATTGGTTGCATACACTACACATTTTTCTGCTTGTTGCTTTTTTACTTAATAATACATGATTACAAAGACTGGTGATTTTAAAAGAGTACTAGAAGTGGAGCCCAGAGTGTCTTCACACTGTATCTATGGTATAGTATTGCCTACTTTTGAAAAATGATGTGAACAAGTAGTTGAGTAACTACTTGCATGATAATCTTAAGACACAGTCATTCAGTTTTCTTTTTGGCAACTTTCTTTAATATTTTACACAAGTAATCCACATTCTTTGTAGAAAAATTAGAAACTAGAAATAAGCAAAAAGTAAAGAAATCACCCGTAATTTTTGCCTGTCAAAGATGTCCACTGACATCTTTGTGTTTAATGAGAATCTTTCCTTCTCTCTCTCTCATTCTTTTTCTTAATTTCTCTTTCTCCTCTCTGTACACACACAACACATTTTTAAAAATGAAATTATACATAAAGTCTGCAACCAAATTTTCTCAACAAATTTCCAGTCAGTTAATATAAGTGTATGCCATCTTTTAAAGTCACAGCAAACTATTCCCTTGTATGGTTATTCTATATTTAACCAATCCCCTGTGGCTGAACACTTTAGCTACTTCCAGTGTTTACTATCATAAACAATTCACACTCTGCAACATTCTGAAGTACTTAATATCTTTTTCTTTTTTTTTAAATTGTGATTTGGGTGAAAGTTTACAGAGCAAATTCATTTTCCATGTAGCAGTTCATACACTTAATATCTTCTTGACACCAGATTTTCAGGTATTTCCCAAAAGATATCACCCCTCCCATACTTGATACTGTCTTTTTTTTTTTTTTTTTTAAAGAAACATTTCCATCACTAAGGTGTTTTATTCTGTCCTAGGAAGATAAGAGGACTGAATAAGGGTGGGCAGCTGGCAAGGAGGCTCGAGGAAGCTTTATCAGCTGGTGGTAAGAGGAACAGAGGTTTCTGCCTACCTGTAAACTGTCCAAGATCAATAAGGCAGAGTCCAGTCTGTGTTACACGTGCCTCTCAAACTGATGTCATCCTTCTCTGATGACAGCTCTCTTCTTTTTCAAGTTTGGTCTTGATATATATTTTAATCAGCATTCACTGGTGTAAAAATGCAGGCATGTGGACTAAATATTTATACTCCGAAGGTAATAATTTATGAAGGACAAGACTTCCTTGGACGCAGAAGTTCTAGTATGTTGGTTTAAAACAAGAAGTCTCACTATCTTATAATAATGTTGAACATAGTAATGTTCACCAGGACTGCAAGAGGAGAGAGGTCAGGTAGCAGGCTGGATATTAGAGAAATGAGGACCACTTACTTGAGTCTATTGGAGAAGAAAAATACATCTGGATAGTGTGAAAGCAGTCATAATTACATTATGTCTCAATTTGCATCTCATCTTCTAGGCAGGTCAGGTAGGATAGCAAAAACAATTAACATTTCATAATGTAGTAATCCTGTATTGTAGAAAAACAACCCATACGTGAAAGCCAATTCAGTTCTCCGAATGATGGCGCTGAACGCACAGGCACGATCTGACTCAGTGAGGTGTGTATTGTGTGGTCTGATGATGCACGGGCAGCAGACAGGATTTCAGAGTATGTGGTGGCTCTCCTTTGAGAAGGTACGCCCGGCTGTAGTTCTGCCTCTGCTCTTTCAATGTGTTGGTGGTGCGTGTGTGCTTCCATTTCAGCTTTTGGGTTCACCTTTCCACCTTTTCTCAACTCATTTGCAGGTTTGGTGGGCACAGTCTCACAGAGGCCTGAGACTGTATCACTGACAGTGAGAGACCAGGGTGTGTTCAGTCTCATGAATGTGGACTCATTTTCATCTCCCTCATTACTCAGCCTTAAGGTTTGAGATTTCAGATATCAGTTTCAAGCTACAGGTTCTTAAAGTAAACAAAAACAAAAACAGCCTTTTCCATTTCAAATGCAATTAATATATATCTTTCTTGTTAAGTAATTTAAAATCCTCTATATTTTTAATTTTTTTTTTTAAATGAAATAGTACCAAGTGTGGTGTATGGGTAGTAGTCACTGATCCTGTTTCTCTAACAATTTAAAATGTGGCATAACATTTCCTACATTGCATTTGAGCACAGCCTGGGTCTGATTTTAAAGATTTTTCAGGGTCTCCTGGGCTAGCTATCTTGTTTGTCCCTCTGGCTCCACTTTTGACTCTTCTCCATCCTGCTCCATGGCCCAGGAAAGTGAATTCTGTGACATTTCACTGGGCTCCCTTGCCTTCTGGCTTCATTTGGGTTCAGCCCCAGCAGGAGGCCTGAGGGAGGGATGCTGGAGTATTTCCTCCCCCAGATCCCTCCCTGCAGGGCCACTGTGGAGGATGATGGGAAATCGCTGCTACTAGTCTCTGGGTGCCACACTATCCCTTGTGCTTTCCCTACCTACATGTTGTAAATGTTGTTGTTGTTATGCGCCATCGAGTCAGACCCGACTCATAGCGACCCCTCCTTGGGTTTCCGAGACAGAGACAGTATCGCTACGGAAGTAGATTGCCCAACTTTCCTTCGGAGGAGTGGCTGGTGGGTTTGAACTGCCAGTCTTCTGGTTAGCAGTCAGGTGCCCTAGGCACTATAGCCCCTTTGTTAAACTCTCCTTAAATTACCCATTTAAGTATGCTGTTTCCTGTGGGACTCTAACTGATCTCCATCTTCATGGAATTTTGATTCTGAAATTTTGGGATGTGGTCTATGATATGTGTGTTAGATCAGGGGAGTTTAGGGAATCTGCTGGAGTGATTAGGAGTATGGTTTAGGATTTGACTCAAACTGACCTCAGTTCCTGAACTCTTGTTTCTAGCTTGGTGAAGCTGGGTGTGTTACTTAAACTCTCTGAACTTCATTTCCCTCATCTGTAAATTGCCTACTTTTCTAATCTAGTTTTGTACCTTTGTCCTCTTTGCTTGTTCTGAAATGGCCACCCTGGCCTCTTATCCCTGGTTCTCAAAGATGCCAAGTTGTTTTCTGCTTCAGGGCTTTTGCATAGCCATTCCCTCTGTCAGTTCATCTCTCTCTCTCCCTTTTCTGGGTTCCCCCAACTCACACTTCAGGTTTAGTTCAATTGTCACTTGTTCAGAAAGCCTTCCTTGAGTTTTACAAGCTAAATCATGTCCCTCACTCTGTCTGAATTATTGTCCTATGTAATTTTTTCCATTGCATTCATCATAATTTGTAATTATATATATATATTTCCCATCTCTTGGGGAAAAAGAAGATCTCTTTTCTAGAACAATTCCTTGAGGGCAGACACCCCGTCTCTTGTTCAGCACCATTGTCAGAGCCAAGGGGTGATTTGAGGAGGGGTTTTATACTCCTTGTACACTTTATACTCCCAGGAGCCCTAGTTAAGTGCTAAGGGGCTCTGATGGTACAGTGGTTAAAGCATTCAGCTGCTGAGCTAAAGGTCTCTGGTTTCATCTGCTGGAGAAAGATGAGGCAGTCTGCTTCAATAAAGATTTACAGCCTTTGAAATTATAATAGGGCTGTGTGGCAGTGGCTGGTGGGTTCAACCTCAGACCTGTAGATTAGCAGCCAAATGCTTAACCATTGCATCACCAGGGCTCCTTTGATTTCACTTCCTCTTAATAGCATCCTGGAGCCCTGAATGTTGATTCTGTATGATCTCCATCACACACAGTGCTTGGCCCAGGGCAGACACTTAAAAATATTTGTATGCAGATTACATCTGCATATAGTAATGGATTTACCTCTCTCCTGAGCTCCAGCTCAAATTTTCAATTGTTTCTTAATTAACTCATTGATATCTGGTAACTGCTAATTACCTGATTATTTTGTTTTATTACTAGTTTTTAACTTTTTATTGTGATTTGGGTGAAAGTTTACAGAGCAAATTTGTTTTCCATTCAATAGTTTGTACACATTTTGTTTTGTGACATTGATTGTAGTTCCCACAAATGTAACAACTGCTCTTTTCCTACTTCCTCCTTATGGTTACATTCTCTGATTATTTTAGTGGACTTTAGTATTGCTATCAAAAAATTGTACCTTGTAGTGTTTTAAATTTAATGAAGCTGATTCAATTTTTTTAAAGGAGGCAGAGTATAAATTCTGAATAAATAACAAATTACTGACTTAAATATTTTCACTTAGCTTTTCATTGTCACCTCAAATTTAACATGTTTCAAACCAAACTCAACCTCTTCCCTCCCAACTAACTGTACTCCTGATTTCCTTGAAATGGAAAGTGGTATTACTACTATTTTATCAGTGGTATTACTATTCTTCCTTCAAGAGAGTAGGAACCTGGGAGTTAGCTTAATTCCCCCTTTTTGCCCATATTTTTTTCTTTCCATTAATTATTATAACTTCTTTTACCATTGTATTCCTGATCCTCATCTCTTTCACTTATTCTTCATCACATCATGAAAATTTCCCTAAATGTTATCTTTTTTTCCCTTCTAACCAGCCTGCATCTTCCTTCTAGAGTAAGGAAGGAAAGCACATCCAGAATTCCCGGTAGTACTGTTTCATTTTCTACAGAGTGCTAGCTCCCTGGCCTGGCTTTCCAGGCCTTCCCCAGGCTAGCCCTAACTCACAATTCCAGTCTCATCTCTACCACTTTCTCACATGCATCTTTTTCTCAGTCAGATTTATCTATTCACGGTTTCAAGGAGCTGTGTTTACTTTCTGTGAAAATAATTTACTGAAACCCTTTATATTTTCTCTTCTCTCAAGGGTGCCTGGAAGGGCTCCCTTTGTGAATGGCCCTGTCCTAGACCTAATGAAGATTTACAGAATGAAGTAGACATGTTCCCTGACCTTGGGAGCTGTTGGCAAAATGAAAAGAAATGGACAGAGTTGATCTCTCTGCTTTAGCTGTCTTCATGATCAATATCTGTCTCCGTTAAATAGATTTTAAGGAGCCAGGAACTCATGGTTGAAAGACCAGGGTGAATACTGCAACCATGCCACACATATCTATATGTAGTTTCCACATTGGCTTGGCCTAGGGTCAGACATTCTCTGTGGTCCCATCACAGAAGTTAAACATATATACAAGCAATACTTGAAATGAACTATTTTTTTTTCATAAAAAATACTTTTAATATGAAATGAACACTGTGGCTTCATTATTACTTGAGAAAAAGGAGTAGGAACTACAGCTCAGCAGCAATGGTTGTAAGATCTTGGTCAGGTTTCATATATATACGTATGGTTATTTATTTTTGTCACCCTTCATAGTAATAATAAAAATTTAAAACATCAAAAGGCTCTATGTACGTAACTTTGGGAATTGATGGTGAGAACGTGCTAATGTAGAATTGAGTTTCTCATTGGTTTTCCTCACAGTACTCAGTCATTTCACCACTATTTGCCATGTTGTATTTTCTCCATTCTTGTCTGTCTTGATCGTGGACTTCCATGAGGGCAGGGAACATACTTGTTTTGTTTCCTACTAAATCCCCAGAACCCTTCACTGTGCCTGGAAAGAACAGGTCTCAGGACTTTCTTTGCTCTTTTTCAGTTGTTTTTTGGAAAACCCTTGGTAGGAAGTGCTAAACTCTGTGTTTATTTTTGTTTCTATCTGAAACAAGGCAGCATTTTTTAATTTTTGTACCAGGATGTTCATTTTTTACTTGATATAAACTTCGTCTGGTTATTATATATTTTTTCTTTTTTATTTACCCTTAAAGGCACAAGCTTGAGATAGATATGCATTTAATTTTTTATTTTTTGGTCTTACTATTAAATGTTGCAATCAAAATGCCATTTTGTGGAGTCATACAAAGACTGGCCTTTAAAAAGAGAATAAATTAATTTAGTCTGTTGAAAGCTTAGCACATTACATTTAATGTCTTCAGATAGACTGCCAGGAGATCATACTTGAAGTAAAACCATCAGACATATTGCATGTTAAAAAATATAATTACAGGGCTAAACTACAAGCAAATGTGTTCTTTTCCAATCTAAACAAGTATGGCTCTTAGCTTATACTTTTCTTCTTTTTGGTTCAAGATAGATTAGTTCAATAAAGAATTAAAGGAATTATTATACATGAATGAATATTTTTGTTTTGTTACCAAAGCATCAAAAGTCCAAAAATCACATGTATTTTAGGGATAACAATTTATCTATGCAGACATTTAGTCAGAGGCTATTAGAATCTCTGAAGAAAAATTCAAAATAAAATAATGTGTAATTCATCTTAAAACCATATTAATATCACCATACTTACCTGTCATTTACACTGTTAACTTTTCTGATTTGTGCATGTGTAAATGAATTTTCTATGTGAAAATTTGATACTATTGCTCTGATAATCACTTACCTAGTAACTATCATAATATGTGGTCATCACATTTCTTCTTGAAAATTAGCTTTAATGAGTAAAAAAAAAAATTAGTAATAGTACATGGGAGGTACAGACAACAAAGATGAACCCTTTTGCATGTACCATACTGTGTTGTCAGTGATGGCAAGCATTGATCTACAGGCGGATAGATGGATAGACAGACTGAACAATCAGGTATGTCTATGCAGGGGGGAGTGTGCCCATGACCATGTATAGAGTTAGCAGACAATGTTGCTACATGTGTATTTGTATCTGTTGTAAGAATGTCCAGATGTATAGTAGAGCTGAGAAGAGGCAAGGTTATGGTGGCTTCTTCGCCGTACCCAGCTACCCAGAGGGAGTGAGTAGTTGAACATGTGGCTCAGGATCTTGTTTGCAGGGGACATAAAGCTCAATTGGCATAACATGCTACACAAAAACACTTTTCTACATCCCAGTGAGTAGTGACTGAGATCTTAAAAGCTTGCAAGAGGCCATCTAGTTGCAATGATGGGTCTCTCCTGCTCTCCAGAGCAACAAAAGATGAAGAAAACCAAAGATGCATGGAAACAATCAGTCCAAGGGGCTGGTAGATCGTGTAGTCCTCAGCCTATATGAATATGAGACCAGAAGAACTAGATGGTACCTGGCTACCACTGTCAGCCACTCAGAGGGGGATTGGTGCAGGAGATCTTGGATAGAGTGGGAGAGCAATGTGGAACAAAATTAAAAATCATTAAAAAAAAAAAAAAAAAGAGAGACCAGGTTTGCTAGTCCAATAGAGCCTGGTGAGACCCCAGAGACCTTGGCCTCTAGTAACCCTTCAGGTCTGGAGTTGAACTGTGGCTTCTGGACAAACAATATGACAGGCATATGGGGTGAACAAAAATCCTCACAACTGGACCAATGAGCAGCATCACAATATATGGAGAGAAGATTGAGGTTGTCAAGGAATTCACGTTGCTTGGTTCTACAATCGATGCCAACGGAAGCAGCAGTCAGGACATTAGATGACGTGT
>NW_006921638.1:11027137-11052681 GCF_000298275.1 Orycteropus afer afer | reverse complement strand
GTATAGCAGGGATTGTGGGGCTGGCGCGGGATCGGGCAGTGTTTCGTTCTGCTGTGCATGGGGTCGCTATGAGTCGGAAATGACTCGACGGCACTTAACAACAACAACAACATGGGGTGAACATTTACATAAGGTAGATATACTCCTTGGAGAGATTGATCATGGGAAAAGAGAAGGGCAGTGTTTTCACAGAAAGACAGCTTAGGGGGTGGGAGTGCATGAGAGAGAAGGACACAGGGAAGAGATATCTATGGGGAGGATGTGGGAAAAGAGCTGTTACACTGTGGGGAGTTGTAGTCACTGTTATGAGACAAAATGTGTATGAATTTACTCTGTAAATTTCACCCAAATCATCATCATAAAAAAAAATAGCAATATCTTGGCATGAATTACAAGCTATTATTATTAAACAATAAATATATGTACAAAGAAATCTTTTTTTTTTTTTTTTGATACTAGGTCTCTCTTTAATGTGTAAGGATTAAGAGAGGTAAGACTGCCCAAGCCCCCGGATGGATGAGGTGTTGCTTAATGGTTGACTAGAGGTGACAGAGCAGCCAAAGATGCTCTTGGTTGGCATGAGGAAAACCATGCACACTACCTTCCTCTGCCAGGAAGACCTACCCCCTTCTTTTTGTAGCCTAGGCCTACTTTGCTTTGTTGCATGGAACATAGTAGGCACTCAAATACTTGTTCATTGAATGAGTATCTTCAATAATTAGTGTTAGAGGAGGTTTCTATGTAAGCTTTAGTACACTACTGGAAAAAATAAGTTGGTCTAATTGTGTCCAATTAATATAGCTAGTTGCTGTGGAGCTGATGCCTACTCAGGTTGACCTTGTGTGCAGAGTAGAACTGCTCCTAGGGTTTTCAAGGCTGTGATCTTTTGGAAGTAGACTGACTGCCTGTCTTCCAAAGAGCCTCTGGGTGGATTCTAACCACTAACCTTTCAGCCAGTGGTTGTGTGCTTAACTCTGCCACCTGTGGACTCCTCAAACAAATATTATATAGCAATTATATTCAGATAGGATAAAGTCGTCTGGAGGCTAAAAGGAGGTGGCCATTGGTTATTTACTCTGTCCTGGCCAAGGTGGATAGAGTCTAGTAACTGCCAGGGATGCAGCGGGGAAAAAAAATCTGCCAAACAGTCAAATAGATGGTGTGAAAATGTCAAAAGGATGTTTTCTTCACCTCTGGCTCCTGTTCGTTGGTGCTGACCATAAATATTGGTCAGGGCCCTTGCAAAGGATGCTGATGGCAATGTCTGAGATGTTGTAGCCTTTTGGGAGTTTGTGACTATTGACTTGCCTAATCACATATCATTTATTCCATAGGATATTTGCATAGGTAGTTGTTTAGAAGTCATAAATTATTATTTAAAAAGAGAACGTTCAGGATTCAGAGTCTTGTTTGTAGTATAGTTGAATTCTGATTATACATTGTACAGGTCACTAGACCTGTCACTGTAGCCAGTACCAGTAATCTGGGGACCGGGAGAATTATTCTGAGTGAGCATTTTAATATTAAACCCAAAGATCTAAAATGTATATGTAAATGATCTCTAGGATATTAGAAGAAAACTAAGCTGCCATCGAGTTGATTCCGACTCATAGCGACCCCCTTTGGGTTTCCAAGGCAGTAAATCTTTATAGAAGTAGGTTGCCCAGTCTTCCTTCTGTGGAGTGGCTGGTGGGTTTGAACCACCAACCTTCTGGATAGTAGTCAAATGCCTTAGGCACTACACCACTAGAGCTCTTTGGATATTAGAAGAGGCTCTAAAATCCCAGGGAGTTATATACACAATGATTTCTGCTCTGTAGTAGTTGTACAACAAATGTCTGCTCTTACTGTTATTTTGAAGTGCTCAATTTCAAGTCAACTTTTGGGTGTACAATTACAGCCTCAAAAATCATACTGTAAATATTGGTAGATTTAAAAACAATAATAATATTTTCATTTTTTGTTTAAATGGGGAGGAAAAACCAGTCCCCAATCCTTATATTTATTCTCTCTCCAGGCTAGGCTATGCTCCTGAATCATTTGGGCACTTCAGGACTGCTTGTTAAATTATTATTTGTGTAGTCTAAGTGGGCTCTTATTGGCTGGTAGGAGAGCAGAGGATTATGATGTATAATTTTAAAAGAAATCTTATCAACTCTTGACTTTGGATTGTGAAAAGTGATTTACTCCTTCACCTGGCCACAGCTGTCATTGGAAACACATACTATCTTCTGAGTCAAAGGACATTTACATGCTTCTTGATGCATATTGATTTGTCCAGAAAATGTTAACTTTTGTTATAACCCAAATATCAAGAAGTAAGCCTGTGGAAATAGAAGCAGGATTTAAAAATAAACTTTCTTAAATCCAGTAATCTAAGCTTGTCACTCTTATTTGGGATGATAAAAAATACCTTAGGGAAGACTACAGATTGTGACTAATAATTAAATCTTCAGGCAGTTGGGACAGGAGAGTTTGAAACTCATGTCATTGAATTATTGTCAACAGCTGTCACATAGATAGACAGGAACACCTAATAGATACCTCCTTCAATAAACCTATGAGCTAATCTGAATTAATCTTTGTAAAATCCTGTGAGCCATCTATACCTGGACAAAACACCAAGCAATTCATGACAGGCCACATGGCTTTATCATAATTAGAAAAGAGAGTTAGAGTCTTGTGTATTCTGTGCAGTCATAAAAAGCCTCAATTCACTATGCTGTGATTAAAACCCCAAGATGTACAAAGAAAAGAACAAAAAGCTCTAAATTAGAATTCTCTGGCATGTTTAAGCATGAATTGAGTGGCTCAGACCTAAAGGCATCATACACAACATTGATTAGTCAAAAAAGAAATGTGAATAGGCCCCAGGCTGTTAAGAAGAAAAGGGTAGTGCCAGCACTGAGCTGAGCCCAGTGGGCACCTTGACTAAGATGAGGCAGGTAAGTATGGGATTCAGTTTACTTGTCTCTAAAATAATGCTTTTGGATTTAGATGACCAATTAACTCTTTTCTAGGTTTTAAATTCCATGAAACAGTGACTTTAAAATACAGGGATTCTCCGTTTTCTTGGGCTCCAAACTGTCTTTAGAGCATCTACTTCCAACAATTAGGTTTCTCCCTTTTTTCCCCATTTCCCGCCTCACTGAAGGACTTCATCCAAATCTGGCTGTCATTCAGCTCTAGATTTTTTTCCCCCTCTGCTCTCTGCCCTGTCACGGAACCTTCTTCTTCAGGGCCTCCTACGCAAGAGCCTGATTTGTTCAAATCATGGCTTTACTGTGTTACCTCTTCCATGATATATTTGCATTTTAAGAAGAATATTTTGAATTACTCATTTATGCATTTTTCCTTTCCTTATTTCCTTTAGCCCTTTCTTCATTAAAATTAGACAATGAAGTTAAGCTTAAACCCCCAGGAAGGCAGGATACAAAAAAGCACAGAGAGAAGGAATGATTTCATTCAGTTTCTAAATGGATTACAAAACAAAACACAACAAAACACTAGAGGCAATAGACACAAAATTCCTGAATTTTAATGACAAATGCTATTTTCTGCTTCTGGTAATGACTTAGTAGCTGCTATCAGAATAACCTTCCCACAGATAAGATCTGCACAAAATAGAACACACAAGCACCTGAAGGCCTCAGAGGGCAAACCAAAGTTCTTGAAACATGTTGGCGGGATGGACAATGGAAGAAGGGAGCAGCACTGGGTGGATTCTCAATTTTTAATAGATTTTAACCTGAGGAGAGTCCCCAGTTGGCACATTAGGAAACTACAACATGGATAAGAAAGGCCAGTCTTACTGAGAATGGAGCTTGAAGCAATTATAACAGCTGAAAATTGAAAGGGGATCCTGGAAAAGAGAGAGCCACGGAGAAGTTTTATATATTAACTCTGCCCGAATGTCTGGCTGACCCCTGAACTACATGTGTGCAGAAAAACGCCAAGGTGACTAGCTAAGGTTAGGAAATTTCAGAGTTTAGAGTTTGAGTTTGGCTAAACACAACCAACCAACACAAAAATCTTTGGAGAAACATAACAATCTTACATAATATCTAGGATATAGTCCAAAATTAGTCAATATATATGAAGAAACAAGAAAATGTGACCCGTACTGGAGAGAAAAGACTGACTCAAAGATAACTAGGTGTTAAGTTGAGCAAACAAGTGTTTAAAGCAGTGATTATAACTGTGTTCAAGAATATAAAGGAAAAATACTCCTGTAATGAATAAATAGCTAAGATATCTCAATAAATAAAACTTCACTTGATGGGGTTAACAGTAGCTTGAAGACCACAGATTTAAGAATTGGTGAGCTTGGTGATAGATGAATAGAAATTATCCAGTCTGAAGGACAGAGAAAAACAGCGAAAAATCAACAGAGCCCCACAGACCTGTAGGGTAAGTTCAAATAGGTGTAAAATGGATGAAAAAAGACAGTTGAGAAATATACTCAGTTTTAACATCTAACAAAGATGCTACTTGGTACGTCTTCTTGATAAAATAAGTATTACATTCTGACAATCTCAACTTTTATTATTTTCTTAGATTCTTGCCATTGTTGTTTTTGTGTTGTTAGGTGCTGTCGAGTCCTCCAACTCATAGTGACCTTACGCACAGCAGAAAGAAACACCACCTGGTCCTGCGCCAGCTCCCTGATCCCTGCTATACTTGACCCCATCGCCTGGGTCACTGTGTCAATCCATCTGGTTGAAGGCCTTTCCCTCTTTTGTCGACTCTCCACCTTACAAAGCATGACATCCATCTCCAGGGAATGGCCCCTTCTGATAACATGACCAAAGTATGTAAAATGAAGTCTGGCCATTCTTGCTTCCAAGGAGCATTCTGGCTGCACTTCCTCCAGGACAGCTTTGTTAGTTCTTTTAGTAGTCCATGGAACTTTCAGCATTCTTTTCCCACACCACAACTCAAAAGCATCGATTCTTCTTCAGTCTTCCTTCTTCATTGTCCAGCTCTCACATGCATATGAGGAAATTGAAAATACCATGGCTTGTGTCAGGAGCACCTTAGTCCTCAAGGAGACATCTTTGCTCTTCAGCACTTGAAAGAGGTCCTTTGCAGCTGATTTTCCCAGTGCTATATGTTGTCTGATGTCCTGACTGGTGCTTCCATTGGCGTTGGTTGTAGAACCAAGTAATGTGAAGTCTTTGACAACTTCAATCTTTTCTCCATTTATCGTGATGCTGCTTATTGGTCCAGTTGTGAGGATTTTTGTTTTCTTTATATTGAGATGTAATCCATACTGCAGACTGTATTCTTCAACCTTCTTCAGTAACTGCTTCAAGTCATCTTCACTTTCAGCAAGCAAAGTTGTGTCATCAGCATATTGCAGGTTGTTAATGATTCTTCCTCCAATCCTGATGCTACATTCTTATTCATATAGTCCAGCTTCTCGGATTATTTGTTCAGCATAGAGATTGAACAAGCATGGTGAAAGGACACAACCGTGATGCACCTCCTTCTTGATTTTAAACCATGTAGTGTCCTCTTGTTCTGTTTGAACGACAGCCTCCTGGTCTATGTATAGGTTCCTCATGAGTACAATCAAGTGTTCTGGAATTCTCATTCTTCTCAATGTTATCCATAATTTGTTATGATCCACACAAATGCTTTGGCATAGTCAATAAAACACAGTAAACATCTTTCTGGTATTCTTTGCTTTGAGCCAAGATCCATCTGACATCAGCAATGATATCCCTTGTTCCACGTCCTCTTCTGAATCCAGCTTGAACTTCTGAAAGTTCTCTGTCAATATACTGCTGCAACCGCTTTTGAATTATCTTCAGTAAGATTTTACTTGCATGTGATATTAATGATAATGTTCAATAATTCCCACATTCTGTGGGATCACCTTCCTTTAGGAATGGGTACATTTGCACCTATGGATCTCTTTCAGTCAGTTGTCCAGGTTGCTGTCTTCCAAATTTCTTGGCATAGTGAGTGAGACCCTCCAGTGGGGTATCCGTTTGCTGAAATATCTCAATGGGTATTCTGTCAATTCCTGGAGCCTTGTTCTTCACCAATTTCTTCAGTGCAGCTTTGACTTCTTCCTTAAATACCATTGGTTCTTGAACATATGCCACCTCCTGACATGGAGGAAGATTCACCATTTCTTTTTGGTACAGTCACTCTGTGTATTCCTTCCATCTTCTTTTGATGCTACCTGCATCATTCAATATTTTGCCCATAGAATCTTTCAGTATTGCAGCTTGAGGCTTAAATTTTTTCTCCGTTCTTTCAGCTTGAGAAACGCCGAGCATGTTCTTCCCTTTTGGTTTTCTAACTCCAGGTCTTTGCGTATTTCATTATAGTAATTGGCTTTGTCTGCTCGAGCTGCCATTGTTACCACCATTTTATTGACTTGGGAACTGATTCTAAATTGACTTTCAAACATTTCTGATATGTAAGGTGGTAGTAAAATTATAGAATGCTTTAGGAATTTCAGGGAAAATTACATTATTTTGAAAGAATTAAATTGCTTTTAATGCACTGGTGAAGTTCCTGATGTCCACATTAATTAGTTCAACGATACTTTAGAATTTTACAGTCCTCACTCTCAGGAGATGATTTTCCTTCTCCCTTTTCAGAGGAAAAAGAACAATCAGAATAGATATGTTACAATTTCAATCACCACTTCTCTCTACCTACCAATATTAGTGCCCTCTGCCTCTTTTCCTTTTATCATGGAGGAACTTTCTGTGCTCTTAGCTGAAGCCAATCAACCCACTTGTGCCCGATAGTCCAATTTTTTATTAGCTACACAAGGACATTGCTTCATTAATTAATTCATTAATTCTCCCATCTCTATTTTACAGCATCATTTTCCTTTCCTCTATTGGATCATTCTGGAAGGAAGGTTGGGCAATCTACTTCCATAGTCATATGGAAACCTGAGGAGGGGTCGCTATGAGTCAGGTTCGACTCGATGGCACATAACAACAACAACAACATTGAATCATTCCAATCAGCATACAAAAATGCAGATATTTCTCCAAACTTAAAAGAAAACAAACTGTAGTTAGTACTACTTGCCCCACCAGCAACAACTCCATTTTTCCACGTTTTTTTTATGGCAAAACTTATAAAGAGTTGATTCTTCTCACTGTCTTCAATTCTTCACTTCCCATTCTCTTTTAAATCCAGTCCAATCAAGCTTTCTTCCTTCCTATTCCACCAGAACTGCTCTTGTCAGTCTTCAATGACTGCCATATTGCTAACTCCCTTGATCACTTCTTAGTCCTTATCTTACTTAATTTAGCAGCAGCATTTGACACATTTATCACTCCTCCCTCTGATTTTCCAAAGTTCTTCCTGGTTATTCTTTTTCTTTCTCCTTTGCTGGTTCTTCCTCATCATTTGATCTCTTAACATTGGATACCCAGACCTCCTCCAGTCCTTGCATCTCTCCTTTATCTATTCCCATTCCATTTATGAACTCATCCAGTCTCATGGCTTTAAATTATAATTAAGCTAGGTGACTCCCAAATTATATTTCCTTTCTAGACCTGAGAACTCTAGATTTGTTTATCCAACTTTTTACTACCTCAAACCTCCCACAATCTTCTACCTCAGTTAATGGAAGCTCTGTTCTTTCTGTTATTACAGACAAATATTTTGGAGTCATCCTTGACTTACTTTTTCTTTGCAACCACGCCCAGTTATTAATAAACCCTACTGGATAAGAAGGAATAGAATTCTAGCTAAAAGACTAGCACAAACAGAAGTGGGGAGACCAAAAAGCACATAACATGTTTGAGGAAGCAGTGTAGCTTTTCAGCCTTGTCAACGTTTTTCAGGCTATGCCTTTTTCCTGGAAATTTTTTCTTTCCACCTTTCAGAGTTTAGCACATCCTTCCCAGTCAAGCTCAAACAGCATGATTTTATCAATTTACCGTACCACTTTGCCTATTCTAACCCATGGCAACTTTATGTGTGTCAGAGTAGAACTGTGCTCCAGAGGGCTTTCAATGGCTGATTTCTTTTGGTAGTAGGTTGGCAGGTCTTTTTTCCGAGGTATCTCTGGGTGGACTTGAACCTTCAACCTTTCATTTAGCACTGGAACACATTAACCCTTTGCACCATCCAGGGACTCAAAAGATGTTAGCTCTTTTGATAATGTCGACGATATCACTATCTTCCCAATAGATTGTGTGCTCCTGGGGTCAGTGAGGTTATCTGATGTGTCTTTGAATATCCAGTGTTTATCATAGTGCTAAGCACATAGTAGATACTCAATAAATGCTTGTTGAATAAGTGAGATTATAGGATCAGACATGTAGCTGTAGATGGATATAGATATATAGAAACAATAGTGGGACAGTGCAAAGAGTACTGCATTTAGAAGATTCAATGGCAAAGCTCTGGCTCAGACTTTCTCGTTCCATGACCTTGAACAAGCTGTTTAATCTCTCAGAGCCTCAGTTTCTTCAGCTGAAGTTAGAGAAAATAATATCCCAGGGTGATGTTCTAAAGATCACTTGAGACAATGTATATGAAAATACTTGGTAATCTATAGCTCATGATGCAATTTAAAGTTATTTGAATATTAAGGTTTGCAATTCAAGGTATACCTGTTATAATTACAAAACAATGAGACCAATACTATAATTTGCATAAGAAAATTATTTCTGTAATTTTATACTTACCTCTGTTTTATAAAGGAGTTCTGGTGGTGCAGAGCATAAGGCATTTGGCTGCTAAATAGAAGATCGGTAGTTCAAAACCCACCAGTTGTTCCATGCGAGAAAGATGAGGCAATCTACTGCCATAAAGATTTATAGCCTTGGAAACCTAGTAGGAGTTGCTATGGGTTAGAATCAACTTGATGGTAGTAGTGGGTTTTGTTTTTCATATATATATATATAGACATAATCCAAAGGTGAGGATCTTGAAACTCTGTTATATATATATATATATATATATATATATATATATATATATATATATATATATATATATATATATATATATATATATATATATATATATATATGGAGCCCTGGTGGTACAGTGGTTAACTGCTCATCTGCTAACCAAAAGGTCAGTGGTTCAAGTCCACCAGTTGCTCTACAGGAGAAAAATGTGGCAATCTGCTCCCGTAAAGATTTACAGCTTTGGAAACCCTATGAGGCAGTTATACTTTGTCATAGTTCTGTCATTTTATACTTACTTCTGTTTTGTATCTCTATCTCTGTATCTCTGTTTCTCTATCTCTATATCTTTACCCTTTGTGTGTGAAGGTGATGTATGGCTTATGATTACTTTTTGCACATATGTTGGAGGCTGCAAGAACATTCCCACACTCCAATCCCAGGAGGCTTATTTTTTGGCTTGCCTGAGGGGTCACAGTGCAGTCTGTTGTTCTTTGTAATACAGCCTCCTCACCTTCTTCCGCCCTAGAAAATCAGTTTGTGTGAGATATGGTAGGTTAAATTCCACTAAACATTATTTTTATAGTAATTCCTAGAATTAAATTTTAAAACATTACTAAATAATTATTTTAAAAATAAATTGTTAGGTGCCTATATCCACACTAAAAACTCTAACAAGTGAATAGTTTTCTCTTAGATGCATTAATATTAAGCAGTTTATGTGCATGAATGAGTCATCAGCTTGAAATCTTAGTCAAATAGAACCCATAATTCCCACTCCCCCTTCCCCCCCCACCCCTAATTACTTGCTGTTGTGGGCCTGTCTACCTGCACAGATGTTTTTCAGCAAATCTTGGCTCTTGGGTCAAACACGGTCCTTGAGCCAGGGAGAGGGTGCTTAGTCAAAATTTGTTCTTGCTTGTGTTTTATTCCATTGTTAAGGGTTTCTTCTCTGTCCTTCTGAAAAATACATAAAGAACTGTTTTTGTGTTCTGCTCTTACCCATTTGAACCTAGCCATGTTGAAATACAATAAGCCTGGTTTCTATGTTGTAGTACTGATTACAGTTCAGGTCTTGGATATTGGCAATCTATCTCATCATTTTGTGTTTAGCAACACCGATGAAACTGTTCACAGAATCATGTGAATCATCAGTGGTAGTTGCAGATTTCATAATCATACTGAAGTTTATACATACTTGATAATGGGCTTGGTCTGAAGGACATAATCCAAAGGTGAGGATCTTGAAACTCTGTTAGATATTTTATTACTTTTAATTATGAGATTAACAGTAGCTACGACAGTCTCAAGAACATTTCAGTTCTGTTGAAATAACTCAGTTGAGATTCATTGGTTTCTTCATTTTACACAGAAAGTTATATAGAATGATTTCTGCTCTTATAAGAAAATGATACCCAAGATGACTGAATATATATTTTTATATTAAAACATTGAGCTCAAGTTCTAATATACTCAGAATAATTCAAATTAGTGATTGGCAAAAACATACAAAATGAAATCTAATTTCTATTTATAAAATCAATTGATTCCTTAGTTGTTTATGTTGTGTGTTGTGTTCCTTTTCTTGGAACCATAAAGATCTCTGACTCAATGAAGGAGGCAGAAAGTCAAGGTCAACAAGGAAAATCCTTAGTTAATCCTTTCAAATTTTATTCCAACACAAATTTAATGGCTGAGGTATGCTTTCAGTGCCACTGGAACACAAAGGATATCCTGGAAGTCCTCCTGAGTTTTGAAGGATGAGTGAGAACTAACTATATGCAGAGAGTGGAGGGTGATACTAATGCTAAAGAAACACAGCTGGAATTGTATTTGGTACGGTTAGATCCACATGGTTAGATCCAAAACAGTATGTAGAGAAGCTGTGGGAATTAGCCTAGACCCCAAATTGGGCAAAATAAGTTGCCGTTGTTGTCATCGCCATCACCATCCCACACTTCTGCCCCCAACATTATTGTTATCATCATCCTGGCAAGTTAACACACAGGATTCAATTAAGGAAATGGCAGAAAGAGAAATGTTGGGGCAAATCATTAGGATTTGGAGAGTGATTTGATGGCGAGTTAGGGTTAGAGGAATGTAAAAATGGTGGAGGGGAGAGCTCGGACCTCCTCAAACTTCACCAAAGGGGGAAGAGATAAAAATCAACAGCCCAATGCTGATTCCTATAGACAGAGGTCATATGTGCCTCTATCCTCCAAACTTTTGATCAGTTCTGACAACAACTGTTTTGGTTACCTAGTGCCACTCTAACAGGAATATACCACAAATGGTATAGATGGCTTTTGGCTTCAACAAACAGGAGTTTATTTGCTTACAGTTTTAGAGGTCAGAAGTCTGAGTTCAAAGTGCCAGGCTCTAGGGGCCGGGTGAAAGCCCCTCAACTTTGGGCTTCAGCTCTGCACTTGCTCCTGGCCCACTGAAGGTGGAGGCTTTTCTTCACTCAGGCAGCTGCTGGCTGCTAAGGCTGACAAACCCAAGGTTGACGAGTGAAAAGGCACACTCCCGATATTACCAAACAACCCGGCCTGCCACTAATTCAGAAAAAGTCCCAAGATCGGCAGTGCGTGGCAGGCTGCTGAACAACAACTTGGCTACATGCAAGGTTGAAGGATGCCAAAAAGCTGGAGACCTTCCTCAAAGTTCTTATATACTGGAAGCAGCCCACATCTCTAAAGCAGCTACTCAGCTGCTCCAATAGAGTCCACCGTCAGTTAATTACCAGTCTCATTATGGGGAATAACTACATCCAGCTGCCTAGGCTCTCAACCAGGCCTAGGCAAGTTGATATACAACCTTCACTACCACAACAATTGCCCCTCTCACAGCACTCTCGACTTCTCTGCTGGGTTTGATAATTCATTCCAGTGACCACACAGAACTCACAGACAATATTCACAATTATGGGTTTTATTAGGGAAAAATAAATTACAATTTAGGCTCACAAATGATTCAGGATACAGTCCTTCAATCAGGAAAGCGTCTTCTCAGCAGTGCCCATAGGCATGCCTCTCTCTGGCCTTCAGCCTCTTGGCCCTGCAGCTCTTTGGCCTCTGTCCAGCTCAGGCAAGTGTTACAAAGCTCTTTTAGCTCTGCTGATAGATGCTCAGAGAGGCACCCCCTCTGCCAGCAAGCCTCCTGCCCAAAGATATCCAGCTTTCTTGCTCCATAGGTTGCAAAGATTAACATTTATCTTGTGCCATCTCTTGGCTCTGTTGTCTCTGCCGCTGCCATTTCTCTGCCACTGCTTCTTATAATCTCTCACTGTCTTCAGTGTTATAGCTCTGTGTTTCCTGGATCCAGGAGGTTCAGTGCAGGGATCTTGGGTCCAAAAGATGCACTCCACTTCTGGCTCTTATTTCTGATGATAGTGAGATGCTCTTTCTGCCTTTGGGATGGCTCATTTTAAGCTTAGAGGGATGGGAATACTGACCAATCCCCACATTAGGGTTCCATACACCTTAATTGCATGGTCCCACACCCACAAGTGTGTCATGCACCTTATTTACATTGTTAGCAAGCTATCCAATTCCCTTGGTGGGCCACAAGTACCTCACATTTACATAGTCCCACCAGTCATCTGGTGAGAGTCACATAGCCCATGGCTAGAAGGGCCATACCAAGCAATTCACTGTACTGCAATGAGTCATTATGTTTGGGCTGCTGTGGGACACGTAATAGAAATGTCACATAGGGAGCTGGACTCACAGAACTGAAGGTCTGCAGAGAAGTCCGAGCTGCAGAGAGACTTTGAGAGTTGTCAGAATGTAGGTATAACTTCATACCTGAAGCTTTTTGAGTTTGTTTATAAAAAATACAGGAGAGACAAAAAAGAAAGAGAAAGCACATTATACTGTTAGAGGGGAGTCTGAAAAACATTAAGTCACATTATGGTAAGAAAAAAAAAGAACTTAAGGAGAGGAAAAAAGTATTAAAAGAAGAAACAAAATCAAAATATCAATAGCAGAAAGAAAGAAAATTCATTTCTTCAAACATTTATTGAGTGCTTACTGTGTGCAGTTGTAGTGCTAGACACTGCAGATACAGAATGAATGACTGACACACAAGACTGTTCTAGGTGTTGTGGGTAGTACGAGTCCAACAGAATCTTTGTTTCCAAGGAACTCGTATTAGTGGAGAGAGACACAGAAGCAACTAACAAGAAATAACACGATAGAGAATAAAATAAGTGTCACATGGGAATAAATTATTCCTGATGGGATTGGAGAAGGCTTCTTGGAGGACATGGCATTTAGGCAGAACCTAGAAGCCTGAGTAGAAAGGGCTGATGATAGTGCGTGAGCAAAGGCACAGGCTTGCATGCTGTGCTTAGGGAAAACAAGCAGCTCCATGAGGCCAGAGACAAGGTGCTGTGAGAGGATGCGGTGGGAGATGAGAGAGAGGAGTGCATTCTTTGGGTATCTCTAGATAGCCATGAAAGAAATGAATACTTGGCTTAATAACTCCTGGGTGGTGATCATGAAGTCCTGTGACCAAAAGGAGCAGGAAATGGGAAACTCCTTGGACTTCCTAAGGCTAGAGAGTCAGAGCTAATGGTCTAAACAGATTTGTATCAAAAAGGCAGTGGGGCTAACCACTCCCTTATAATGAAGGTCTGAAAAATGAGGATTCATTTAAAACATGAAGCACTTCCCACATTCCCAAGAAGGTCTATTGCTAATAGAGGAGCTCTGGTGGCACAATGGTTAAGAATTCAGCTGCTAACAGAAAGGTCGGCAATGTGACGTAGTGCCTAAGGCATTTGACTGCTAACCAGAAGGTTGATGGTTTAAATCTATCAGCCACTCCATGGAAGGAAGACTGGGGAATCTACTTCTGTAAAGATTTACTGCCTCAGAAACCCAAAGCGGGTAGCTATGAGTTGGAATCGGAATTGACTTGATGGCAGTGAGTAAGTGAGTGAGATTATCTCCTGCTGATTTGAGAACTGGCAATCTCCTCCCTAAAGATTACAGCCAAGAAAACACTGTGGGGCAGTTACTGCTGTTCTATAGGGTCCCTCTGAGTCAGAATTGACCTAGTGGCACACAATAACAACATTGCTACATAGACATTAGAAAATCTGTTATGTTTCATGACAAGATTTTTGGCTTGTTGGTTAGCAGTATTTGAAAACTGCTTCAGGGTAATGGTCAAAGCATCGCTCAGATGCTGTATTCATTAATCTTGTTACTGTCAGTGAATGGAATGTTCACACAGGCAGCTTTGCTGAACCATTCTGAAAATGTTCCTTTCCATCTTGTTGAATCTGCAGCCTTCACCTGTATGCATTGGCTGATTAATCCTAGTCTGGACCAAGCCAAAATCATGTACAGTGCAGCCAGCTCTTCCTTAAGTAATCAACTTTCATTTAGAAGGAAATGGAAAATTTTTTCAAATTAAACACTAAAGGGAAAGTAGTGACATGTTTAATTGGTTGCTTTCTTGTCCTTAATGTGTGAGACACTTCATGAGAAAGGTTAGAGAAGATAGATTGAATGGAAACAACCATCTAAATATCCTCTGCTCTTACCCACATGATAATATTCATTCTTCATTTTCTTTTCACCATAATCCCTATTATAAGTTTCCAGTGTCTGATTATGGACAGGGAATAGCTACTCTCATACATTTATCATTAGTTAGAAAGCTAGTATTGACTGAATTTTATACTCAGTCATAGTACAGAAAATGTGGAAAGTAAAACTTGGCCCAGCTTTGAGAATTTCAAAGAATTTGTCCGTTTCATTGTAGGCCCTTCAAATTGACCTGACCTGCTCAGAACAAAGGCTATCATGAACACAAAAGCACCTAGGCATTTTCCATAGAGCTCATTTTCTGTAGTGTTCACGCAGACTTTCACGAACTCCCTCCCCGTTTATACCTTCCTCTTCTGAACTGTCCCTGCCTTTGAAACCCATCTTTCTGCCTATGACCTTTGGGCATGATTTGGTGCTTGCCTTCTGGCTTTGTGTAACAATAGCTGCTAATAAAGGGACACTCCAGTCTTCTGACGTGGCTCTGTAGGGGCCTTGACCATTAAAAGGTGCCCAAAGGGATTGTACATTAAATAACGCTGCTCAGTGGCATCACATATATAAAACATTGAGCAAAGAACTTGGTACAAAGTAGGCTTGGTAATTACCTGTTAACTTGTTACTTTCCATCCTCAGCGTTTTCAGATGTCAGAAGAAGGAGATGGCATGAAACCAAATTTCAGGCTGTTTGCTAGACATAATCAGAATTAAAAAGAAGGGAGATTATAGAATTTAGAGTGAGCAGTTTTCTTTCTCCTTTGCTTCATCATAAGATCTGGTATTATGCCAGTTCTTATTCTTGTCCCTTACTATTGAGCTTGGACAGCCTGGATTCAAATTCACACTCAGTAGCTGTGTGAATTTGAGCAAATTACTTAATGCCTCTGTGGTTCATTTGTAAAGTAGAGATAATAACAGTACCCAGCTGAGAATCATTGAGAGGAATAAAAGATATCACCTGGAAAGCACTTAGAAGCAAGTGATCAGTAAAATGAGCTATTGTTATTGTTACTGTTATTTCTTGTTACCCACAAGTGCTTTGCAATGTTAGCTCTCTTTATTATCACTATTATTATTATTGTTAGCCACATTGTCCATTTTCTACAGACATAAATGAAATAGATTTAGGGGTACAGATTTGTGCATTATCAGCCTTACATTTAAATGACACAATTTATTCATGTATAATTACGAAAATATTGTCTAAATTTAAAAATGCAAACATGCTCTTATTTGAGCTTTTATTTTTGGCTGTTTTTCAAAACCACGAGCCACCATCTCCTAGAGAGGTGAAGCCACTTATCTCTTTGCAGCTGTGTGCTGAGACTTGGCAGCCATTATCTAAGAGGCTCTTGGCTGAGACAAATTTTATGTCAGAGTTGAATTTACAACATGGTCCTTTGACTACTGTTGCTTGAACTGACTCACTTGTCTCCCCAGGTTTGGGTCTTTTGCTTGCTGGGAGCTCTACTTGCTTCCTTCCACCTGTGGATTGTCTGTGTGGATTACTGCCCTCCTGTCTGTTTCTCACAGTGGGTAGTTATCAGTTGCCTGTTGGAATTTCACCTTGTTTCCTGTTCCAGGATTTGAGAATTTGCATATTTCTTAACTTGTTGGCCTGGAACTGGGTCTTCTGCCCTGACCTCTGATTCCTGCCTGATCTCAGATTATTGATGTCCTCTTCAGTCTAAACATCTTCATGGACGTACTGACCAGTCGCAACTAATCCTACCCATGTGACCAAAGCCTTTCCTGAAAACTTGCCATGGATGATATACTCCATGTCAGGGTAAGTTGCCATTTGGTAGACTGTTCTAGGAGATTCTGAGAGAGAATTCTATGTCTTGCCTCTGGTGGCTCATTTTGAGTGAGTCAGTAGGTATTGTTTTATCACAAGTGAAATCTGGATTTGAATTTCTATCTGAGAATAGGTGAGGGTGGGACAAAGAACCGTTCTGAGTGACCTGGCAAATCCATGAACATTCTTCTTCCCAAATAGAGGGCATTACTTATTTTGTTTTCTTCAACCACAAATCTGCATAGTGCTGCATGATTCCTGAGAGAGTAAGTTTTGTTTGTGTCACAAACACAGTGAGTCCTCGATGACATGTTGACAGGTATTGGAAATGATGGAATTGGAGAGCTGACAGGTGACTCATGCATATGGATGTCTTCTGTGATTATGCCTAGCAGTCTATCTGGGTTTATTTATGGTAGCATTGTCATGGCGATCAATGAGCAGTAAACAAGGCTCTCAAAGCTGTGGGGAAAGTTTTCACAGCTTCCATGACCAACTGCAAAACCTCCATTTTAAAAAGCAAGTTTTATGATAAACTTATTGAACCAAAGCATTCCAATATATTCCTTTATTTTTTAAGTTCAAAATCATGATGAAGTGCAAAATCCTGATAAAAATGAAAAAAAAAAAAAAAAAAACTGGGATTGTGGATGAATAGGAGCCAAAGTTCCAGGCCTCACTTACTGGTTGTGACATTGGATAAGTCATCCATTTCAAGTCTCAGTTTTTCATCCTTAATGTGGGTTTGATAACATCTGCTCCAGAATAATTCACAAGAGTGGTGGATGACGGTCCTGCCAGGCAGAGAAGCTCTGAGTGTCCTCACGCTCATATTTTTATCTCCTTCCAGCCCAGGAAGTTGCATTATTACATTTCAACCCCAGTACAAGGAGCTCTAGTGGCACAGTGTTTACCATCTGGCTGCTAACCTAAAGGTCGGTAGTTTGAACTCACCAGCTACCCTGAAGGAGAAAGATGTGGCAATCTGCTTCCATAAAGACTTACAGCCTTGGAAACTCTTTGGGACAGTTCTACTCTGTCCTGTAGTGTCTCTATAAATCAGAATGGTAGTGTAGTGGGTTTGATTTAATCCCTAGTCCCTTCCTCACAACAGGGCACCTGTCCTGTGGGTGCCCCATAACTTAGTCTTGACGTTTAGGTTTTCTGGAGTGGGGTTTCTAGGTGAGCCACAGGTTATAGGGCTCTTCAGCTTATTATAGGTTCCAGCCTGTGGCCCTTCCAAGCAGCAGTCCTGGTCCTGGCCTTCTGCAACTGGTAATCCTGGGAATGGGTTTAAAAAACAAATCTGTGCTTGATCCTGTGGGAGCTCTTCTCTAGCCTGAGATTGCCATCTTTCTGCTCTGGACAGAGCCCTCCAGGGGGTTAGAGCCCATGACTGTTTTCATGCAACATCATTTTCATAATCTAAGATCATGTAGAATAAAGCATCGCATAAGCGAATCGACAGTATGACAAATAACTTTTAAACAAGAAAATATATTAATACCATTAGTTATCAGTTAAAAACTATTAACTCTCAATCAGTCAAGTATCAATTAAATCACATATAGTGTTTGATTAGTAGTAAGAGATTATGAAGTCAGATGACTCAAATTCAAATCTTTGTTCTGACTTAATAGCTGAGGAAACTTCAGCAATTTATTTAGCTCTCTAAACCTCACATTTCTTAACTTTCTAATGAAATGGTACATGTAAGTGTGTAACACACTGTCTGCCAAGTAGTACATTCTGAATAAATGCTAGCTATTATTTTCATATTATATCAAAAACAAAGAAATGCTTTTCATTTTTTTTTTTTTTTTAAAAAGATAAAATACTAAATGGAAATATGAATGGATATAAAGATTGGCATAATATTTCTGGAGAAAAAATTTTCAGTATAAAATAAAAGCATTAAAAATGTATATATCATTTACTGGGAACTCCTCGGAAGGAAGATTGGGTAATCTACTTCCGTAGTGATACTGCCTTGGAAACCCAAGGAGGGGTTGTTGTGTCTCAGATGTGACTCTATGGCAGTGAGTTGTTGTTGTTTTTTTTTTTTTTTCTGGTGGCATAGTGCGTAAGGCATTTGACTGCTAGCTAGAAGGCTGGCAGTTCAAACCCACCAGTCACTCCTTGGAAGGAAGATTGGGCAATCTACTTTCATAGATATGCTGGCTCAGAAACCCAAGGAGTAGATGGTATGAGTCAAACTGACTCGATGGCAGAGTTTGAGTTATATCATTAACTAGGTATATACCCTAGAGAAAAAAGAGTTATGACACAAACAGCTTTGTGCATATCCATGTTCATCTCAATACTATTCACAATAGCAAAAAGATGGAAATAACCTAAATGTCCATTAACGGAGGAATGGATCAACAAACTATGGTACATACACACAATAGAATACTATACAATGTTAAGGAATAATGATGAATTTGTGAAATATCTCATAACATGGATGAACATAGAGCTCATAGTCAATCACAAAAGGACAAGTATTATATGAAACCATTATTGTAAAAAGTCAAGAAAAGGGTTTCATGGAAAAAGAAATATTCTTTGATGGTTACCAGGAGTGGGTGGGAAAGGGAGGACAAACCACTAACAAGAGGGTAGATACATATTAACTTGGGTTAAAAAAAACAAAAAAATAAAAAACCCACAAAATTTGATACCAAAAAAGGGAAGAAAAAATTAAATCCAGTCCCTTATTTCTTGAGGTGAGATAAGTAAATGTGGAGCAGATTTTTTTTTTTTTTTTTGAGGTATATGCCACCTATTTCAAAATTCACCCTTAAAAAAAATTCAGGGACCCAAGCGCCTTCTATCTTCTGGATCCATCATCTTCAAATGCCAATTTCCCCAGACTGCCACTCTTGTCTGCTTCAAGCCAGAGGGGAAAGACCATATAGATAATATGTGGGATATTTTCACTGGCCAGGTCTATAGCTGTACTTCTGTAACACATTCCATTAGCCAGATCTGTCACATGGGCACACCTAACTGCACCAAGAAAAAAACAAACAAACCAACCAAACTCATTGCCATCGAGTTGATCCTGCCTCATAGCCACCCCTCCTTGGGTTTCCAAGGCAGCATCTCTATGGAAGTAGATTGCTCAATCTTCCTTCTGAGGAGTGGCTGGTGGGTTTAAACCACCAGCTTTCTGGTTAGCAGTCAAATGCCTTAGTCACTATGCCACCAGTCTATAAAACTTGGTCTAACTCTGGGCTTAGAGGAAAGAGAGAAAGTGGATTTGGTTAAGAACCAACCAGTTTCTGCCACACACACACACAAATGTATATACCTTTTGATCAAATATTTTTCTGTGCTTAGGAATTACTGTAACAATCTGGGATTTCTATAAATACATGCATAAAAGTATTTCTATTTATGGTTATTTACAAGTATGAAAATATAAACAATTACATGTTCAGCAACTGGAAATCAGTTAAGCAAGTTTTGGTAGATTTCTAGGTAGGTTTTAAGATCACCATGTATAAATATATATTTTCGAGTGTGAAAATACTCATAAAAGTCAAATGAGGAAGTAGACCACAAACTATTAGAAGGAGTATGGTACCATTTCTATTCAAATGACCTAATAGACTTTATAAACTGAACATATCTTAAAACCGACTTTTGATTCCTGCCTCTGTTTTTCTTGCCTGGTGTTCCTTCTTCCTGTAAATGACACTAATTAGTTGTTGTTCAGGCTAGAAATTATTTTTCTTCAGAGTACTTATGTGCCTATATTATATGTTTGTTTATTTATTATCTAACTTCATCACCAGTATGTTACTTCCATGGGAGCAGACATCTTAACTGTTTTGCTTACTGTAGTATATCACAGGTACCTAGAATAACAACTAGCGCATATCAGGTAATCAATAAATATTTGTTGATCAGTTGCATGAATGATTGCTTAAAATGCATTAAATAGGAAAGTACACATGAAAAGTTACCAGTGATGGACTCTCAAAGGCAGAATTATGGTCATTAGTTTGTACCTTCTCTATATTTTCCAATTTTCTCTTTAATTAGGAAAAAAGTTATTAAAATTGGTATGATTTATAAATCAGGCTCTTTATAGATTTATTGATTTTTCTTTAAAAATATGTTCATTGTGTTATATTCAATGGGAAGGAAAAAAAAAAAAAAAAGCCATGAATGAAAGGGAATAGATTGCTGTGGTAGAAGTTATTATCATATCAGCAGAAGATCAATTAAACCAATCATCACAATTGACAGCCAAGAAAATTACTAAAGTCAGTAATAACCCCAGAGATCAACTGCTAAGATGGCAGCATTCTGTTCTTGGAGAAATCTTGCCTCATAAAAATGGGACTAGTACTCTTAGAACAAAATCACAGATTATTCAATTTTAGAAGACTTTAATCCCAATATCCTTTATTCAAGTTGCATTTATTTTCATCTTAAAATCAGTTCAGTGCTTGTTTTCTGATTTAAGAAACATGTTGTTGTTGTTGTTATGTGCCGTCGAGTCAGCCCTGACTCATAGCGACCCCTCCTTGGGTTTCCGAGGCAGTATCACTACGGAAGTAGGATTGCCCAACCTTCCTTCCGGGGAGTGGCTGGTGGGTTTGAACTGCCAGCCTTCTGGTTAGCAATCAAGTGCCTTAGCCACTATGCTATTAAGAAACATAGATAATTGAATTATTTATGAGATTAACATTTGTATTGTGGTGAATGAGACTAAATTTGTACTTTGCACGTCTTATATACACTGTATATAAGATTTTTGCCACTCTTTTGACATTACAGTAAAAAATAAAAGCAAGCAAATAAACAAAGATCCTCTCCTTCATCCTGTTTTCAGTATTCATGCTGTCTTTATACTTTATTACAATTCCCAGAGGGCTAATTTTGTGTGATTTGGTTATTAAGTTTGGGCTAGTGCTATGTGCAAGTGTGTTGTGAAAAACATGTTTCCTTTTAACACATGAAGAATGGAAAAGAAGGAATAATTTACTAAGAAGAGTGCAGAATAATTTTCCTTTCATAATACATTATTACTTCATGGTATACCCTTGGGTGCTAAATATGAAATAGCTTTGATGGCGCATGTTTGTTAAATCCAACAGATAATGGCACATGTCTTGCTGTAATAAAAAAATAGAAGTAATTTTGCTAGTGTCACCAAAGTAATATTACCTCCAGCATTAGAATAATATGATGTATCTCTGAGCATAAGCAATTATTTTATAGGAATCGAAATATCTTACATGCATGTTAATAAGATATTTTCTATCACATATCTAGTCTTTTTAATATGCATATAAGTGGCTTGTTAAAATTACTAAAAACATGTATATTTAGTTATTAGTTAGCATTTGAAAATATAGACAGTAGGTACTAGTGGTAATGCTTTGGGAATAATTTAGGTACAATTACAAAATTTTACTACTATTCATTATTTTTCAAAACAGCACAATTTAGTCAGACACATAGTTACAAGACAATTTCAGCAGGGAAAATACTAATATTGGCTTTCTTATCATTATTCTATGATGGGTTATGTTGTCATAAAATCTTTCTAAAGGGAACTAAGAACTATCATAATAATGGCAAGGAATAACAGGTCCTTACAGTAAAACTCATACAGCAGATTTTGTATTTGTTCATCCAGTTCTTCTCTCCCTCTTTCTTCCTTTTTAATTCATTCAGTAACTATTTATAGAAGACCCATTATGTGGGAGGTGCTGGTGTTGGCTTTAGGAATACAATGCAGCATAGAATGTCTTTGTCCTTGTGGAGCTTACAGGCCAGAAGAAGAAACATTCATTCATTGATTCAACTTTTATTTATTGGGCAGCTACTATGTGCCAGACACTTCAAAGCAGTTAAAAAAAAAAAAGACAGACAAGGGCAATGGAAAGAGTTTATTATGTTCCAGGAACTGAAAGTAGGCTGACACAGTGAGTGGATTAGAGGGGGCCAGAGTGGAAGCAGAAATGAAGCTTGCAGGCATTCAGATGAGAGATGATAGTGGCTGGAACGAGGGCAGTGGCAGAAGGCAAGGAGAAAAGGGAACAAACGCAAAATCCACTTGGGTGGTAGACTTGACAGGACATTCTAAGGGCACTTTTAAAGTATTAGTGTCTTTATCTTTGCTGATATATCAAAGTCTAGTTCAAATCTGGTATTATCATAAAACCATCCCTGATAATTATAACTAAGAAAGACACTGCCTTGGCATTTATTGCATATGTGCTCAGTTTTGTGTCCATTGTAGCAAGTGTACACAGGCTTTTATTGTCTATTAACATTTGTTTGACATTATCCTTCGCCTACCAGCTTGTCAGCTTTTGAAACCATGTTATATGCTTTTTTTTTTTTTTATTTTCCAATAACAATTAATGGGTTTGGTACTGGTGCTCTTTAGTTGAAGATTTTTATAGGAACTCAGTTCTAATTTATCCTGGTATCACCTTTAAAGAGATCATCTGTCAGGACACAATTCATATAAGAGGAGCAGATCTAGGGATTCCAGACTAAATCATTCTATTTTTTCTACAGCTTTTATCCTGTCAGTCTTTTATTGTGAACTTGGATAAGTCATCAAATATCCCTAAACAAACTTGAGGAATGAGGTTCTATTAATGTCATCTTTGTTTTTGCTTCTTTTGTAGACTTTACCATTATTCCTTTGTCCTTAAAAATCTCATTTAGAAATTATTTTTCACTTTATAGGAAAACAAAAACAAAAACGGAAAAAACAAAACAAAGCAAACTGAAGGGTTGTTCCTAAGAATAATCTCAAGAACTTTCAGGAAGACAATTTTACAGTGGGTAATACTGATTTCTCTGTTTCAGCAACATTTTATCTTCTATTGAATCTTCATCTCTGTGATTTGCAATGGTAGTCATTAAATAATACGATGGGAAAAGGGACATGGCTGGAGATGAGGCCAAAGAGGAATGAATCTTGACAGATTGGAACTAACTTCAAAAAGAGCAGAAAATTGATTTTGTGTTGTGTCAAGTATACTTGGAAATAGAAGGTGTAGTCTTTGTCCCACGAGTATATTAGTCTTCATATATCACTAAGTCCCTTGGAAAAATGTCCACTACCACAGAAGTGCTGGTCATGTCAGATTTATCTAACATGTTGTTTACTACAGAGTGTTATTCTTCTAGGTCGACATGGCATATGAATCCATCTTTTGTGTGTGTGTGTTTTTAAGGTCTTATCTCAGGAAAAAAAAAAAAATCTGTGTTAAGGTCACAAAGTCTCTGAAGCAAACCTTAGAGAAAGGTGCATAGTGTTCCAGGTTGATTGTTACTGGAATGTAAATGCAGGACTTCCTATTGTGAGATTAATGAAAAAATCACCCACCGTCACCCACATTACTTTACAGTTTATTCTTTCCATAATGGAGAGAAGAAAAATTCAAAAGACAGCAAAGAATGCTTAAAGTAACTTATTGGAAATGATGAAATAGTGGGATTTATATGTAGAATCATAAAGGTTAGATCTGCAAGAAATCTTAGATGCCATTTTGTGCTGTCTTTTTATTTTACTCAGAATTATAAATTTGGATGAAATCTCATTTGTTCCAGAATCATAGCCTAGGATTACCTGTCTAGGAGCTTTAGCTGGTTAGTGCAAAGCGGGGCGAAAACTCAGGGAGGGTCATGTTTTCATGTTCTTTGTGTCACACTCATCTATCCTGAAACTTGAACTGTTACTTATTGAAACAAACTAAAAGGTATGTCCTTGCCTAACTTATATCCTTTCACTTTTAACTGCACCCCCTGTTTCTGGTGAGTCTTGTCATCTCATAGGACCACAGATGGTCCAACTTGTGTTGCCTCTTATCTTTGTCATACTATTGTTCCTAACTGGAGAACCTGTGTCCTCTCAGTCTATCAGACAACTTTTACTACAGTTAATATTCTCAGTCAAATCCCATTTCTGCCAAAGAGCTTTCTGTGACTGCTGAGCTCTGACATATTTTGATAATTCCTGAATTTCTAAAACATAGTTTTTAGCAATAGCTCTCAAACCTAGTTAATTTTTTCTTTTTTTTAATGCATTTTATTGAAATATAAATTATGTACAGTGAAATACACAAAACTAAAGTGACATAGGTCGATGCATTTTTATTTCTTTTTTTGCAGTGTTTCCTCCCCTCCCCTCCCACCCCTGGTAACCAACAAAGAAAGTTTCCCTCCATATATAAAACTTTCCTTGACCTTCCACAACAACGAACTAGTACTGTATTTGTTCTTCTGTGATTGACTTATTTCACTCAGCACAATGTCCTCCAAATTCATCCATACTATATTGTATTCTGCAGACTCTACGTTATTCTTTAGTGCTGCATAGCATTCCATTGTGTGTATGCACCATAGTTTGGTCATCCATTCTTCCGCTGATGGGCTCGTAGGTTGTTTCCATCTTTTTGCTATTGTAAATAGTACTGCGATGAACGTGGGCATGCATGTATCTGTTCCTATCCTGGCTCTCACCTCTCTAGGATATATACCTAGTAATAGGATTGCTGGGTCAAATGGTATCTCCAATTCCAGCTTTCTAAGTAATCACCATATTGCTTTCCGCAGTGGTTTTGTCACTTCACAGTCCCACCAACAGTGTATGAGAGTCCCAATCTCTCCACATCCCACCAGCATTTGTTATCTTCTGTCTCATGGAACCTTGCCATCAGTGCTGGGGTGAGATGGTATCTCATTGTTGTTTTGATTTGCATCTCTCTGAGGGCCAGTGATCATGAGCATCTCTCCATGTATTAGCTGGCCACCTGAATATCCTCCTTCATGAAGTATCTATTCATATCTTCTGCTCATTTTTCAATTGGATTGTTAATTCCTTTGCTGTTGAGGCATTGGAGTTTTGTATAAATCTTAGAGATAAGTCCCTTGCCAGGTATGTAATTATCAGCAAATAAGAATTTGTTGCTGTCATTTTTGTTATGTGCTTATTTGTGGTGTCAATTTCTTTGTCCATATAATTTTCTGTGCTGAGCTCGTTCTGTTTATGAACTGTGTTATCACTTCCTTCATTGCTATTGTTTTAGTATTTGCTAAATATTTCTGCTGGTGCTCTTTTTTATTTTGATGTGAAGGTTTATCATATTTTTTTGAGGTTACCCTGTGATTTATAGTTTTCTTCCCAAATTTAGAACAGTCCGTCCTATCTTGTAGTTCTCTTGACTTCCCTACAATCTAGAAGTTCTATAAAGACACAGTTTTTCCCCTCTTTTTAGTTTTAATTGTCCTCATTTGTCAATTGAT
>NW_006921638.1:11000215-11020780 GCF_000298275.1 Orycteropus afer afer | reverse complement strand
CTGCTTCTTCAGGGATGTGTTTTGGGTCTGTATCCTGGTCCCTTGTTTCTCCTGCTTTATCTTGCTTCTTTGTGTGGACTGTGATGCTCTGTTGTCTCTGAGGCATTGTGATGTTTTTTGTGTTTAATTGGTGATTATATGTTTGCATTAGTTGACAGCACGTATACACTCACCACCTTTCCTGTTGTCAGCCTCTTATATATCCCTGCTATCCTTGGCAAACAGAGCCTATTCTTAGGCCCCTGGGATCCGAATGAGAATGCTGTCACTTTAAAATCCATAATGGCTGCCACTTATAAAGATTCAAAATGGCTCCATCCTCAGTCACTTCAAATACCCAAAATGGTTGCCACTTGTAAACATTTAAGATGGCTTTGCCCTCGGTCACTTTAAATATACAAAATGGCTGCACCCTTTCGACAGCGGAAAGTCCACAGCTCAGGTGTCTCCCTCCTCGCTGTTTCCCTTTCTAGTCATAAGCCACCAGCACAGTCATCCCTGCAGCCCTGATCTTTAGGTCAATTCTCAGGTCCCCACACCACTTGAAATATTCAGGCTGTTTGTCCCATCAGAGTAGCTGACAGTCTGGAGCTCCATTTGTTTTTGTTCAGGTTTTTCCACTAGTTGGTGCCTAATCCACTTCTGTATAGTTCCTTTCAAAGCTCAAGGCTCCAGGATTATCTTCTGCATCTCTATCAATTGGTTTCTCTTTTCTTTGTTGAAGAGGGTCTGTGTTGCTTGTCTGCCTATTCCTCCCTCTTCTCAAACCTAGTTAATTTTCAAAATAAAATGGGGAGGTTTTTTTTTTTTTTCAATTGTGATTTGGGTGAAGATTTACAAAGCAAATTCACTTTCCATACAGCAGTTCACATATACTTTGCCTCATGACATTGACCACAGTTAACCACAATACAACAGCTCCCTTCCCACTTTCTCCCCATAGTTACCTCTTCCCCATGTCCATCCCTCCATGGACTATTGCCCCCTGAGCTGTCTCCCTGTGCATAAGCAGCCCTTCTTTCTCCCATGATTGTTCTCTCCAAGGAGAGTATCTACTTGAGGTAAATGTTCAATTCATATGCCTGTCTTTTGTTTGGCTAGAAACCACAGGTGTGGGTTCAATTCCAGACCTGAAGGGCAGTTAGGGGCCATAGTCTCAGTGATCCCACCAGGCTCTATCGGACCAGCAAACCTGGTCCCCCCTTTTCTTTTTTTCAATGGGGAGCTTTTTTTAAAATACAGATTCCTGTGTCCTATTTCCAAGCTTCTATTTTAGTAGGTCTAGAGTAGAGTCTAGGGGCTCTGGTAGCATAGTGCCTAAGGCACTTGATGGCTCACCAGAGGCTGGCAGTTCAAACCCACCAGCCACTCCTCGGAAAGAAGGTTGGGCAATTCTACTTCCGTAGTGATACTGCCTCGGAAACCCAAGGAGGGGTCACTATGAGTCGGGGCCGACTCGACAGCAAAACAACAACAACAACAACAACAAAGTAGAGTCTATTAATCTACATTAAAAAAAAAAAGTCCTTTGGTAATTAATATAAGGTTTTTTTTTTTTTTTTTTTGTGTGTGTGTGTTTTGGTTAATCTTCAGGTGATTTTGATGATCAGCCAGATTTGAGAACCAGTGGTCTAAAGTACATATTTTAGAATTAACTAAGGTTTGCTCTGTGTGAACATTTTTTCCATGTGATTTTATCTTCCAACTTATAATTATGTTGATTATAATGTAGTTGAGGATGGTGGGAAAGAAGGTAGGGTGGTAGGCTCTGTTACCCAAAAAAGAGTTGGGACACAAGGCCCTTAAAACAATAACAAAACAAAACAAAACCAGTTGCTATCCAGCTCATGGTGATCCCATGTGTGTCAGAGTAGAACTGAGCTTCATAGTGTTTTAATGGCTGATTGTTTGGAAGTAGATAGCCGCGCCTTTCTTCTGAGGTGCCTCTGGCTGGATTTGAACCCCTGGCATTTTGATAATTCATGGCACATTAACCATTTGCACCACCCAGGAACTCCCTTGAAACAGTAGCTACTGAATATGGTAAGATAAATATAGTGGCTATTAAAACAAAAGGAGACTCCTGCAGATACTTGTTCCACAGAGTTGGTAGTTATATAAACAAAAAGTGATACTACAAAAGAAAAAAACTTTAAAATCTAGTACAGCTTACAGAATTTCAGTGGGCATATATTCGGATTGGGTCTTAGCAAATACTTCTGGGGACCATTGTAATTCCTTTTCATTCCCACATTTATTTTGTTTATTTACTGTACTCCTTTGAGTATCTAACTTCAGAATCTTTTGGAGGGCTGGTTAAAACAGAGCTTTCTGAGTCAGTAGATTGGAACTGGGGCCTGAGAATTTGCATATCTAAGTTTCCAGCTGACGTTGATGCTGCTGGTCCATTGCTGAGTATTTCAGTTTATACGTCACTTGCCTTTTAAAACATCACATTCTTTGGCCTCATTGACCAGTTCTTTAAGAGTTCCCTCTTGGATGTGCCTCTTCCTCCTTAATTCTAAATGTTTGTGTGTTCCTCTGTATGCTTGGTCTTAGACCTCTTATCTGTTTACACTTCCTCTCTAGGTGTTTGTGACCTTTTCCAAGGCATGATATACTATCTATGTATTTATAAGGTCAAATATATGTCTACAGTCCTGTCTTCTCACCTAAACTCCAGAATCTCATATTAAATAAAGAGATACCTTCATTTATGTGTCATATAGGCATCTCACACTTCACTTGACCAAACCTTAACTCCTGATTTCACTTCCCAACTTCTCCCAGCCTTCCTCACCTCAGGAAATGATACAACTAAAAAAGTTATAATTTTTAATTAAATTTAATTTTTATTGTTGAGAATATACACAGCAAAACATATACCAAGGAATTGGCCCAATTATTCAACCAGTTGCTCAGGCCAAAAACCTCAGAGTCATCATTACTTATCTCTTACTCTAGAAACTCACATCATAAACTCCTGTAAACTCTCTTTTCAATATATATTTCAAATCTAATCACTTCTCACCTTTGGCTCTGAGATGCACCTGATGCATAAACTGTTACCAAAGAGTCTAATTTACTCATTTTTCACCTGTATAATTGCAGTAGCCTCCTAGCTCATTTCACTCCATCTGCTCTTGCACTCTCAGAGTCTATTCTAAATCTTGCAACAAAGTGAATTCCTTAAAAGCATCAAATAAGATAATGCCATACTCCTCAAAATCTCTAGGTGTTCTCATCTCATTTAGAAAAAGTCCCAATTGTTTATCATGGACTCAAAGGTTGTAGGTGAACTGCCCCCAAGTCAGCACTCTGACCTGTTTTCCTACATCTCTCCTCCATGCTCTGTGCTCTTTCTTGTTGTTCCACAGTTCTATGGATCAAACAGGTTTATATCTTGGCACCTTTGCACTGGCTTTACCCCCAGGTACTCTACAGTAACTGGTTTGGTTTTGGTCTTGGTCTCCCAGGTATTTGTGTGACTCACTCCTTTCCTTTATTCATATCTCTGCTCAGAATGTCATCTCTTCAGAGAGGTCTCCCTTATACTCTTTCCAAAGTCATGTCCCTCCCCCATCACTCAAAATACTAATCAGCATTTGTTTATATTTGTCTCCTTTAATAGAATGTCCATTCTAAGAGATTACTTTACAGGATACTTTGCCTGTTTTTTTCCCCTCCACCAGCTACACCTAGACCATTCTAGGATGCAACAAATAGTTGCTGAATGAATAATATGACAAGGTGTAGTAATGATAGACTGAGTTGGAAGATAGAAGGAATAACAATACGAGAGGAGCTCTGGTAGCGTAGTGCCTAAGGCACTTGACTGCTACCCAGAAGGCTGGTGGTTCAAACCCCCCAGCCACTCCTCGGGAGGAAGATGGGGCAATCTACTTCCATAGTGATACCGCCTCGGAAACCCAAGGAGGGGTCGCTATGAGTTGGGTCCGACTTGACGGCACATAATAACAACAACAACAACAACAACAATATAAAAATTTTAGAAGGTAAGCAATGGCTTAATGAAGGATAATAAAGTATTAAGTTGGAAATAGAATTCACAGACTATATATATATTGGGCACATAAGTGCAAAGGCCCTCAGTATTAGCCAGGGCTTCAAACCAGTTCATCCTGGTTCGACACCCTGCTGAGAATTTGTGTTTCTACCCCAGATATGCTGAATCAGAAACTATATTTAATAAGATTCCCAGGTGATACAAGCATGAGGTTGAACCTGAGTGAACCAGTTAGAAGCTCTTATATTAGCTTAGCAGGTATCTGGAAGACCAAAGTTGCCAGAGTAAGATCTTAGACAGTGTAAGGACTCTGGTAGAGTGGGCAGTGTATCCCAGTCTAGATGTCTTCAAACTCATTAACAAAATATTACAAACACTGGACTGGCTAAAGAAACACTTTTAAATGCAGAGCAGAATTCTGCTCCAGCTATCAGTTTGTAATAGCTGATAGTAGACAAAATCTATGAAAACACAATTGTGGTCCTGCTAATATTGTTAAAAATATAAAAACACTGTGTATAAGTCATGGAAACTATACTGAACAAGACAGGAGTTTGACATTTTGGGCTCTGGAAGAATCTCTTCCTTTGACCCATCTGTGACTTTGGACTGAAAATTTAGCTGTTGTGAGTGTCAAGTCACTCACCCCTTGACTGTAGATATAAATGCCACTTCCTGTGGTACAAACAGATAATGCCTGACAAAGTTAAAAATAATCAGTATATTATAAATCATTAACATTTATTAGAAAAAAGTCACTTTTTACACATTTAATTTCTGTTTTTTTTTCTGCCTGAAGAAAAGCAGACATACCTTCAGTCAAATCTCTCATTTTAATCCATGTCCTATCCATAAGAAATGCATAATGAATATATTGATGAATTACTATGCAAGCTGAGAAGCTGCATGCTGGCTTGCTCGAGGATTCAATTAAAATTGAGCAACATTATTTTGAATAATCAAATGCTGTTTTGAATAATTCAAGTAAACAGTACAATGATGATGAAGTTGGGTGGGGGTAATATGTTGTTGTGTGCCATGGAGTCAATTCCGACTTATAGTGACCCTATGCGGCAAAGTAGAACTGCCCCACAGGAGTTTATAGGCTGTCTTCTTTATGGGAGCAGACTGCTGTATTTTTCTCCTGCAGAGAGGCTGGTGGGTTCTATTAGCAGCCAAATGCTTAACCAATGTGCCACCGAAAACCAAAACCAAATGCACTGCCGTTGAGTCAGCTCCCACCTTGGGACCTTGGTCGCATAGCGACCCCTCCTTGGGTTTCCGAGGCGTTATCACTAAGTCCCAACCTTTCTTCTGAGGAGTGGCTGGTGGGTTTGAACCATCAGCCTTCTGGTTAGTAGTCAAATGTCTTATGCACTAGACCACCAGAACTCCTAATGTGCCACCAGGGCTCTTTTATGTATGCATATAAACCAAAAACCCAAACTCACTGCCATTGAGTCAATTCTGATTCATAGTGACCCCCTTTGGGTTTCTGATGTGGTAAATCTTTATGGAATCTTTATGGAAGTAGATTGCCCAGTCTTCCTTCGGTGTAGTGGCTGGTGGGTTTGAACCGCCAACCTTCTGGTTAGCAGTCAAATGCCTTAGGCACCACCAGAGCTCCTTATAGCTTTTTATTCAGATATTTATTAATTCTGATATAAGCTTTTCTATTCCAATAAATTATTATTTTATTTCATCAGCTCTGAAATTATACTATATAAAAATATATGTATATAATGTATATGTATATATATGATACATATATATACATAGATATTTATGCATATATATTGTATAATTTCAGAGCTGATGAAATAAAAATAGTTTATTGGAATGGGAAAGTTTATATTGAAATTAAGAAATGTCTGAATAAAAAGCTAAGTCCTTTTAGTTTGTACTAACTATATCACCTTCTTTGATAAAGCAGATTTTATACAACTTTAATGTTTTTATAGTGCTATACTTAGTGCTAGTGTAAAAGACCTTCCCTGCCCAGTAGGCAGGTCTAGGGCTAATATAAAAGAATAAACTTTATCTCTACCATATTAACTGCATGAAAAAAATCTAGGAAAGCATTCATGTAATACAATTAACTAACCCAAACACATGTATTTAGTCTAAGTGGTCTGAATGTTTTTAATAGCTGGATGACACAATTCTTATTTTGATTATTTTTACTAATTACTTACCATCATTTCATAAACTATTCTAGGAGAAAATTTTATTAGAACTTCAAAGGAAAATGCAATTATTATTTGGGTGGCAGAATTATGGTAGTTAATGTTATCACAAACTAAAGAGAAATCCAAAGAAGAGAAATAATTATCTCCAAACTGATCAAGGACAGGATTCTGGGATTTGGATAATTTACAGACCTTGTAACTACCCCAACAATTTCCTCTTAATGTCTAACTGAAATTCATAATGTTCTAATTTAAACATTTTTCTGCTTGTCTTATGAGTGCAAAGAGAAATTTTATAGTCAGTTATATTAATTTTTTTTCCCCACTTTGGAACCATCTAAAGTAAAAACAAACTACTGTGGAAGATTTGAATTGCATTGTTAGTTGCTTCTGTCCTCTTTTTGTAGTGAGGCCTCATTGTGGGGAAAGCACATCTAATGTTTGGGTTTCAGTGGAAATCTTGACTTTATCAATCTTATTAGTGAAGGCTGCAATAAAATTTTGCCCTCTGAGATGTAACTGTGAAAGCTAATCAGTCCCAAATCCATAGGTCAGGTGGTGAGCTGGAAACTTCTGCTAGCTCATGGGATTGCAGGGACTAGCAAATCCAAAATCTGCAGGACAGGCAACAGGTGGGAGATTTCTGTAGGCTTAGGTACCAGTAACCAGAGGTCAGGCAGAAGAGTTCAGGTTGAGAGACGGAGTGCTAGCTTTGCCAGAACATCCATTTATATTCTAGAGTCAGGCCACATTAGAGGAAACTCCCCTTTCAACTGATTAGCTCATCAAATCAGATCATATCATGGAAGGTGATTATATTAGATTATGGAAGAGCAACCTGTCACTATCTGCCAAACCACTGAAAATGATAGCCTTGCCAAGTTGACACATAACATTGATCATCACAACTGGTTATTCATAGTTTTGACTACTGGTTGGTTATTCTTTCAACCACTATATTATGAAGTACCTTCTATGTGCCAGGTGCCTACTATGTGTATATATTACAATCACATAAGAATGTTTATTATTTCTGAGAAACTTATTTATCTTTACATAATGCCATGATTCATCAGATCTCATGAGTGTCCCATAACAGGTCTTATGGCAGAAATTCTTGGTCTTGTGTAATAGACAGCTATTTTATTTTATGGTAAAATTATGTAAGTGCTTTTTCTTTTGCTTCTTTGAGTTGATTGTTAGGAAGTTCAGAGTGGCCCATATCTAATAAAGTGTGTAGAATCTATGACACATATCTTGGATAATCATGTTATCCTGAGTTTTGTCTCTTCCCCTTTCTTTATTTTCTTTTCACTTGATTTTATTGTAAAGAAAACTTTTTATTACTCTACACATTTCTGTAGCCATCCCTCAAGTCCTTAAAATGAGGCAGGGTGTAAAATGCACCTAATGTAAAATTTGCCTTTTCTTTTTAGTTATTTCTACCTTTAGTTTCCTTTAGCCCCAACACTGTGTCATTTGGGGTAGCCAATTTCTTCTTCACGCCAGCATTGGAAATTGCCATGGTAAATAGATGCTTCTACTTTGGGATTCCACTGGATAGTCTTCTCTCTGAAGATTAAAGACTCTGAATATCAACTTTGTAAGTAGTAAGTAAGGATGCAGACTTCAATTCTCTATTTGCCATAGTTAAGATTCCTGATTGCAAGCATCAGGACACACCTCCGATTCCTTGAGTAAGACGATTCAGGCAAAATTAGGGTGCCATGTGTTATTACAAAGTAAAGAGAAATATATACCAGATCACACCTGCACATAAGTTACACATGCTATGAAGGTTAGATGACTTTAGTATCTCATAATAATGAGAAAAGAAGTTCTTTATGTGTAAGCCAAATTTATACTACTGAAAGTTAAGCTGTTCTCTTTTTGTCTAATTATTAGGAGAAAGAGAAATTTTTTCAGCCAAGGGTAAGAAGCATTTCTGGGTCAGGTGACTATCCTCAAGCTAAAAGGATGTGACCAGGAGAGCAGAGTCCATAGTAGATATGTAGTTTTTGGTTTCCATCCATGCTTGTACACAGACACACACATGAGCATATGAATAAGTGTGTATGAGAGAGAATAGAATAGTTGAGATAGATAATTTAGGTCAGCACAATTTCTTAGTGAACAGATACCATGAACTTTGTTTATGTGGCATTTTTCCTTAAAATTGGTGGTTTCAAGCCACTCAGATTAATAACAAAGAAGCACATCAGCTGTTCGGGCTGGGGGAACTGAAAGGGTAAAGGAAGAGGGTGCTCACAGCAGTCCCCTCTTTCTCACGTGCTTAGGGTGTCAGTGTATATCTCTAAGGTGGAGGTCAAAACACTTACCTGCAAGGCGGTATTGAGGAACAATCTTAACCACCCTCCTTGGACATACCCTTTGTTTTAAAATTGTTTTCTAACCCTGCATCTTAATGAAAAATTTATTCCTAAGTGATCTCATCTATGGGGAAAAAAAGACTCTTGGCTTTTGCCTTCTCCTTTTATTGTCACTTTCCCTCTTCTGCACCCCTGACTGTTTGCTTAAAGAAAAGGGGTCAGCAATTTGGCCACCCCATTCCTGAACTGTTGCCAGCCCTTGGGGTATGGACAGCATCATGTCAAACTCCCAAGGCCCCAACTGCTTTACAAAACCTTAAAATCACTTGGCAGTGCTTATCAACAGCTAATATTACTGGGTAATGATGGAAATCACAGATGTCTTCCCAGACTGGCAGCATACAATCAATCTAGTCTGAGCTGTTTTTCTAGAAAATGTGAAATAATTATGGAAATAAGCCAGTATATTTTTCAACATTTACTAACTTTTTATTTCTTGAGCTGGCTCAATTCAGACAGGTGCTCCATCATCTTGTGTCTTCAGTTTTGTCTTCTACTCCTGTGAACTTCTGTCATATATTCTAGGCAGGCCCATAATCTTACTGACCTCCTTAGTACCAGACACCATGCTTATTTTGATTTTCTGCATTTTTTTTTTTGTTTTGTTTTGAAATGTGATTTGGGTGGAAATTCACAGAGCAAGTTCATTTTTCATATACCAGTTGATACACATTTTGTTTCATTACATTGACTGCAATCCCCATAATCCTATAATGTAACATCTGTCTTCTTACTTCTTCCCTGTAATTACCTTTTCCCTGTGTCCTTCTTTCCTATGCATTCCTACCCTTCTGATCTATGATTGGTAATTCTAAGGAGTATACCTACTTGGTGCAAATGTTCACCTTATATGCCTGTCTATAGTTTGGCTGGAAAACATGGGAGTGAGTTCAATTCCAGGCCTGTAGGTTGACTAAGGGCCATAGTCTTGGGGGTTTTACCAGTCTCTATCAGACCAGTAAGCCTGGTCTTTTTTATGATTTTGAGTTTTGTTCCACATTTTTCTCCTATTCTATCCAAGTTCTCCTGTACTGATCCCTTTCTAAGTGGTTGACAGTGCTAGCTGGGCACTATCTAGTTCTTCTAGTCTCATGGTTACATAGGCTGAGGTTTGCCTGGTCCACTAGTCCCTTGAACTAATTGTTTCCATGAGTCTTTGGTTTTCTTCATTTTTCTTTGCTCTGGAAGAGGACAGACCAATCGTTACATCCAGATGGCCGCTTGACCCCAGTGGCTACTCACCAAAGTAGGATGTAGAATGATGTTTTCAACATCTCTCAACTTTTATCTTGTAATAAATTCTTTTTTTTCTTGTATTAAACTATAATTCCTTCGTGTTTTGCAATAACAGTATATAATGTAGTAGGTTGAACTCTAAACAAGAAAAAGAAAATACTCTAGAAAAATTTCCAACTTAAAATTTCATTGAAGTTTTTAATCTAAGGTGATCATGATATACTTATTATTTTTAAAAATCTGCATTATGGGCTAGAATATGGACATAATACAAATCTACCTCCAAGGCTTTGGTAGCTATATGACCTTGGTAGGGTCATGTAACTTTAGAGTCATTCTCTGTAAAGTGGGATGATAACAATAGTAAGCTTTTTACATGATTGTTATAAAAAGTATATAACTATACAGGCAGTCTCCAGTTAAAAACATCAGGCTGACAGGAAACCACTACTTGATCTTTACTATTACATAAATTTGCTTTCACTTTGAAATGATTGAACCAACCTCTACTGCAACAAATTCTTCATCACAATAACCTTCACATGATGCACATGTAGCTTTTAAATGACTTAAAAGACTTTGAGCTTTTTCTTGCACAAAATCCAAACCAACTACCATCAAGTTGATTCCAACTCATAGTGACCCTACAGGACAGAGCAGAAGTGCCCCAAAGGATTTCCAAGGTTGTAAATCTTTATGGAAGCAGACTTCCTTGTCCTTCTCCCATGGAGTGGCTGGCAGGTTTGAACCACCAACATTTTGGTTAGCAGTCCAATGCTTTAACCACTACACCACCAGCGCTCTTTCTTGCACTAAAGTAAGGCTAAATAAGTACTGTATGTACCTGGTCTGACTTAGTGGCAAATTCTTAAAGACACAGGAATGGATCTTGTTTGTACCCCCAGGTACACGTGTGTGTGCGTGTGCATCTGGATAGACAGATTTGTTGTTGTTGTTGTTGAATTGATTCTGAACTACAGAGACACCATATGGCAGAGTGAAACTGCCCCACAGGGTTTGCTAGGCTGCAATCTTTACGGAGCAAATCGTCAGTTCTTTCTCCCTTGGAGCTACTGGGTAGGTTTGAACTGCCAACATTTCAATTCACCATTGCCCTACCAGGGCTTGCTCTCTCTAGCTTAGAGCAATGTCAAAATGACAGTAAGCATGATTGAAGTATTTTCAATTACTTTCTGATTTTCTTCCAGGTGTCTTCTATCAGGTTGTGCTCTTAGCCAGCATACCACAAACTCCTGTTGAATGAATGAAATGTCTTTTAGGCATGTTCTTTTTTCATTCCCCTCACATGCACTTATATCTGTATGACAGTATGGTTTGTACATGAGATGGCAATGAAGGAAGGTTTTATATTGTAACCATTCTTTCCCATATACTTTGAGGGGAATTGAGCCTAGAAGGTAACAGCTTTTACTTTGATAGTTTTCTGTAACAGAAAATTACAGTTAACAATTAGCTCACAGTTGTTTTGGAGGATGGCTTGACATTTGTAAATTTAAGTAGTTCCAGGAATATCACTTAGAAGCCCACATAGTGTCCTTGTCATCTTCAAACTGCCAAACAAAATGCTAGACAACTTGCACAGACATGGAATGCTAGAGAATCTTCTTTATGTTTTTATGACCCTGGTGGCTTTCCCACCTTTCACTATTGTAACCTGAACAGTTATTTAAATTCAGAGTCTATAGCACTTTGTGTGTACTTTGTGGATAAAAATACTAAAAGAAAGAAAAGGTAAAGGTATTCTACTAGAAATGCTGAGTCTAAATTGTACTATTTCCTTGATTTAGTAAGTCTGTCCATTGGTTAAGGCATTTGGCTGATAAACAAAAGGTTGATGGTTCAAACCCACCAGCTGCTCTGCGGAAGGAAGCAGTCTCCTATAAAGATTTACAGCCTTGGAAACCCAATGCAGGTCACTATGAGTTGGAATCGACTAGATGGTACTGAGTTTGGTTGTTTGGTTTGCCCATTTTCTGTAGCAACTATATAACAAAAACAAAACAAAAACCAAACTCACTGCCATTGAGTCACTTCTGACTCATAGAGACCCTCATTGGGTTTCCAAGGCAGTAAATCTTTACAGAAGTAGATTGCCCCATCTTCCTTCCATGGAATGGCTGGTGGGTTTGAACAGCCAGCCTTCTGATTAGCAGTCAAATGCCTTAGGCACTGTACCACCAGAACTCCTTTATATAATAAAGACTGTAAAAATATTTAAAACTTCTGGGTAAACTTATCAAAACATATATTTCCTGATTTCTTTATTATAAAAATAATTTGAAGTCTCAACTTTCTCAAGCCATAGCCTCACAAAATACAAGGCCAGCCAGTTGCTTACAAACCAAACAAGCAAATAAAAAACAAGAAGGATAACCTTGTTGTTCTTTAACCTTTAAAATTATTAGGCATGGTGATTGCTTTTCAGAAAGAGCATGGCTTCATAAGGGAGATTTCATGACTGCATGTTTTTGCTGACTTAGGTGAATGTCAACAGTCTTGTCTCTCTTGTTATCTGTGTTATTTCTGTGTACTAGCATATTGCTTGAACTGAATAGGGGATATTTTTATCTTTTTGAGAATAGATATGATTATACTATTATGTTCTCTTAAACTCAGCTAATGGTGACATGAACTCTAATAACTCTCACTATTCATATTTGTGGTTTATTATCGCTTCCCCTTTCTATCGTGTTATGATTACATATTTGTTTAATATGAAAATACAGTTTAGTATCAATGGTATTCACCCTTTTGGTGTGGTGATTAAACAAGGACCTTATAGCAATAGACAAATTGCAAAATGAATGCAATATCTAAGATAAATTGACCACAGTGACTTATAGTTGCTCATATTCAATCTAAGGAGCCCTGATGGAGCAATGGGTAAGTGCATGGCTGCTAACCGAAAGGTTGACAGTTTGAACTCAGTGGCTCTGCAGGAGCAAGATTTGGTGATCTGCTCCATAAAGATTACTGCCTGGAAAACCCTACGGAGCAGTTCTACTCTGTCACATGGGTTGCTTTGGGTCAAAATCGATTTGATGGCACCTAACAACAATAACAAGGAGCTCTGGTAGTGTAGTGCCTAAGGCACTCGACCGCTAACCAGAAGGCTGGCAGTTCAAACCCATCAGCTACTCCTTGGAAGGAAAGTTGGGCAATCTACTTCCGTAGTGATGCTGCCTCAGAAACCCAAGGAGGGGTCATTATGAGTTGGGTTCGACTTGACGGCACATAACAACAACAAAAACAACAACGCAACAATAATAAGAACATATTCAGTCTAAGGGAAGATGTAGTAGTTTATATGACAGCTTTTTTTTTTTTTTTTTTTATATGACAGCTTTTAACAAAACTTTTTTTCTTTTTAAAGAAAGCTCTGTGGCTCAAGATGGCTAGACCTAGAAAATGGTGCTATACAGTATACATTAATGGTTTTTATAACCTAACAGTCCATGTTGAATGTATGCCATTGCCCCTTTTCTTCCAGTTCAGCTGACAATATTTTCAGCTGTCCCAGCTGAGCAACAAATATTTTAGTAAAGCCCCTGGCCTATTGCCATAGTCCATCTGAGAATTAGACTATGAACACTTGAATTTCAACATTCTGTTGAACTCAAAAATCTAGATTTAAATTTGTTATTTCCTGGCTGTGTTGTTTTTGGCAAGTTAGCCTTCTCATTCTCAGTTACCATAGGTTTAAAATGAGCTAACAGAAGTACCTTATTCACAGGGTGTTTCTAGATTTTGCAATGAGTTTAAAGTGTTTAACATAGTATCTGACACACAATTAAACCCACTGCGGTCAAGTTGGTTCCACTCATAGTGATCCTACAGGACAGAGTAAAGCTGCCCTATAGGGTTTCCAAGGCTGTAAATCTTCATGAAAGCAGACTGCCTATGGTGGTGTAGTGGTTAACGCATTTGGCTGATAACTGAACGGTTGGTGGTTTGAACCCACCAGCTTCTCCGTGAGAGAAAGATGCACAATTAGGGCTCAATTAACACTTGCATTATTGTTGTTGCTATTGTTAATTGTTAATGGAGAAAAGGTTGAAGTTGACAAAGACTTTACATTGCTTGGTTCTACAATTGACGCCAATGGAGGCAGCAGTCAGGACATCAGACATATAGCACTGGACAGTCAGCTGCAAAGGACTGCAAAGGACCTCTTTCAAGTGTGGAGGAGCAAAAATGTCTCCTTGAGGACTAAGGTGCACCTGACACAAGCTATGATATTTTCATTTGCCTCATAGAAGGTGGTTGGGGTCCTTCAGCTTCCATTCTTTGGCTGGTTGCCTAAGAATTGAACTGTCTGTACAGACCTTGTGATTGTCAATTAATGTAGTTGCATTTCTATGCTGAAGCTAGCTAATGAAATAGGGAGTCAGTTGAAAAATTGTGTGAAAAATAATTCAATCTACTTTTTCAAATCATTCTTGTATATTTAAGCAATGATTTTTTTTTTTTTTCAAATTGTGATTTGGGTGAAAATTTACAGAGCAAATTCACTTTCCATACAGCAGTTCATATACACTTTGTCTCATGATATTGACTGCAATTTCCCACAGTGCAACAGCTCCCCTCCTACTTCCTCCCGATAGTTACTTCTTCCCTGTGTTCATCCCTCCATGCACTCCTGCACCCTGAGCTGTCTCCCCGTGCATAAACAGCCCTTCTTTCTCCCATGATTATTCTCTCCAAGGAGTGTATCTACCTCAGGTAAATGTTCAACTCCTATGCCTGTCTTTTGTTTGGCTGGAAGCCACAGGTGTGGGCTCAATTCCAGACCTGAAGGGCAGCTAGGGGTCATAATCTCAGTGGTTTCACCAGGCTCTATCAGACCAGCAAACCTGCTCACCCTCCCCTTTTTTTTCCCAGATGATTTTGGGTTTTGTTCCAGTTTGTTTTCCTCCTCTATCCAAGATCTCCTACATAGATCCCCCTCCAAGTGGTTGACAGTGGTAGCTGGGCACCATCTAGTTCTTCTGGTCTCGTAGTCATATAGACTGCAGATCGCATGGTGTACCAGTTGCTAGGACTAATTGTTTCCATGAATTTCTAGTTTTCCTCATTCTTCTTTGCTCTGAATGAGGAGAGACCCATCATTGCATCTAGATGGCTGCTTGCAAGCTTTTAAGATCCCAGTCGCTACTCACCAAAGTAGGATGTGGAACAATATTTTGTGTAGTATGTTATAAGCAAAGATTTTTATTGATATATGTAGCTTGGTTGGTAAAAATTCTCTTGTGGTTAATGATGTTAAAATTAAGTGTTTCCTTTACATTTATTTTGTGTCAGTAGATCTGTGTCATCAGCCCTTCCCTTGCATTGCCAAGTATTAGGTCACTAGTTTGCTCCAGAGGCATCATTCTATTCTGTGTGATCTGCCCTCTTGGATTTGTGTAGTAATACAGCCCTGTTTATTTTTTGGGAAAACAGTAGCTTTTACCTTGAAACCACATCACACAAAGGGTTTTCCTAAAGTATTTCTCTTCTTTGTTTACAAGGCAACAAAATTTTGTCCAATCCAGCCTCTGTTGGTTCCACTTACTCATTTTTTTTGGAAATAGTCTTTGTTTTCTGACAAGTATGCACATTAATCTTAAGCAAGTAAAGCTTTTAGCATCTAGACAGCTTTAGCTCTAGATATTAAAAGATTGGAAAGAGTATTGATTACACATTTTAGGCTGGATAAAATTAGGAGTCTGCTATGGTTTTTGGTGGTTGTTTCTCTTACAATTATTCTTCTATTCTGCATTTTCAATACTTTCATTGTTTGCTATTCTAATTCTTATTCTTAAGAAAGACAGATATGCTATATATTTTATTAGAATAAAATGAGAATAAAGTAACTTTAAATTTCTAATTATGATTGAAAAATCTTTTCTCATTACCTCATATGATTTTTTCTTTTCTATAGACTAATTGCCCTGAGGTGGTCAAAACTATTGTTGCCTTGTTAGTGTTTCTTGTTTGTTATTTAACCTTAAATAATATATATCCTTTCCTGTTCTTTGTAAACAAATTGCTCTCCTTTTACAAACGTTCAGTTTGCATTTAGCTCTTCTTTTTCTTGTTCCCCGTCTTCTGTTCATCAATTTAGCATAGAGCTACTGGAAAGGACATAATGAGCTATTTTGGGATTCAGTTTTAAGTATGTGTTTTAACATGGTATGCCTCCCTATTTTGACAAGTTTCTTGAATCAGCATGGAATTATTATTATACAAATGTATGGTATACAATTTTTTATATATTTGATTGAAAAGTTAATTTTCTGTCATGGAGAAATCTCAAATATATTTAGTAAATACTAAGTGTGGTGGTTAAGTTTGTGTGTCAACTTGGCTAGGCCTGGTTGAGTGGCTGGGCAGCTGGATGTAGTATCCCCATGATGAGATTGGTAATCAACTCCATGGTGGAATCTACTGTGAGCAGCTGAGTGGCTGTCTTTGGGTGTGTGGTCTGCTTCCATATATAAGAAATAGCTTTGGAAATGATCTCTAGCTTATGGCACGTTTGAACCCTGCACGTAGCCTTGTTGTTGTTCAGCAGCCTACCATGCTCTGCCAACCTTGGAACTTTCAGTGGACTTAAATTAATGGCCTGCCGTGTGGTTTTGTAATATTGGGATTATGCCTTTTTACTTGTCAAAGTTGGGCTTGTCAGCCTCAGCAGCCAGCAGTTGTCTGAGTTAAGAGAAGCCTCTAGCTCCAGTGGGCTGGAAGCAGCAGGCAGAGCTGAACCCTAAGGCTGAGGGGCTTTCACCCAGCCCCTAGAGCCTGATACTTTGAACTTGGACTTAAAGTCTCCAAACTGTTAGAGAATAAGTTCCTCTTTCTTCAAGCCATCCCATTTGTGTTGCCTCTTTATTCAGTCATATGCAAACATTTTTTTTTTTTGTTTTCTATCATCTTTCACACTACAGGATATCTACTTTATTTTCTAAATCCTTTAACAGCCCCCAATAATAAAATTTCTACCTAAGACATGAAATGTAATAGCACTGTGAGCACTAATCTTGTATACCTTGTAAAATGAGCTCCTGAGATTAAATATCTCAGGAAAGCTAATTAATTAATTCAGGGAAAAAACAGCAGCTGAAGAGCATTTCCTTTTTAAAAGTTTTAATAGTCATAGCGATACTTTATTTACAGAGCCCTTTCCAAAATATAAATAGCCCTGGTAGCACAATGATTAGAGCAGTTGGCTGCTAACCAAAGGTTGGCTATTTGAACCCACCAGCCGATCTGCAGGAGAAAGATGTGGCAGTGTGCTTCCATAAAGATTTACAGCCTTGGAAACTCTATGAGGTAGTTCTACCCTGTCTGTCCTATAGGGTTGCTATGAGTTAGCATTGAATTGAGGATAGTAGGTTTGGGTTTTGGGTTTCAGAGTATAACTACTCACTGCTATCATCTAACACCATTTCTTTAAATACAATGCAGCACATCATTGAACAACATGACATAGCTGAAATCTGCTAAAATAGCCACTGGAAGACTAATCAGGCACAGCAATTAGCACATGCAGGGTGATTTTTCATAGCAAATGCACAACTGGATCTCCAGCTGAAAATTCCAAAAAGAAACAAAGAAAAATATCATCCTCAGATGCACTCCCGAAAACATATATCTAGTATTGTGAGTGCTGGCCTACTCTGCATGAACACTGTGGTACCATGAATGTCATCTTCCAAAAAAAAACCAAACTCACTGCCATCGAGTTGATTCTGACTGATAGCAACCCCCTTTGGGTTTCTGAGGCAGTAAATCTTTACAGAAGTAGATTGCCCCATCTTCCTTCTGTGCAGCAGCTGGTGGGTTTGAACTGTTAACCTTCTGGTTAGCAGTCAAATGCCTTAGGCACTATACCACCAGATAAAATGGAACACTTCTGAAAAAAGCATCCAAGAGACCAAAAGTTCTATTGGGTGATCAAGAGTGAAAGGAATCTAGAGCGTTTACTCTGGAGAACAGATTTAAGGGAGTCTTGATAGTGGATTTACAATTATTAAAGTATATGATTTGCTCTATCTCCTTAGATGGAAACTGGACAATTGGGCAAATGTTACAAAGAAACAGATCCAGGTTATTGTGTTCAATATAAAGAAAAGTAAATTAAAACTATTAATATAAAAGACATCAAATATTCCTCGAAAAGTGTGGTGAAGAGTACATGTGTGCATGCGTGTGCATGTGCATTTAATGCTTATTCTTCTAAAAACGTAGTATATTCAGGAGTTCCAAGGAATTTTTAGGTCTGATGAATTATGCATAATTTAGGAACTAATCAATTAGTTACTTCCATGGGCACAGGTATAGAAGATTTTTCTTTTGGGGGTATTGGGAATGCTCAATTTAATAATGACACAATGGCCTCAGAGATAAATGCAATTGGAGGAACTGTTGCCTGGTCCAGTAGAATTTATCAGGTCAGTCCTGTGGGGAAAAAAACTACTGTCAGTACTTTCCGAGGAAATGAGGCGCTTTTTTTTTTTTTTTTTTTTACTTTTTTTTTTTTTTTTTTTTTTTTTTTTTTTTTTTTAAACAGGTTTTTGTTTTGGTTACCTAGTGCCTCTCTGACAGGAACATACCACAAATGGGATGACTTAAATGAACAGGAGTTTATTCTCTTGTAGTTTTGGAGGTTAGAAGTCCGAGTTACAGGTGCCAGGCTCTAGGGGCTGGGTGAAAGCCCCTTGACCTTGCACTTCAGCTTTGCCTCTTGCTCCCGGCTCACTGAAGCTAGAGGCATCTCTTTACTCAGGCAGCTGCTAGCTGCTGAGGCTGACAAACCCAAGGTTGACAAGTAAAAAGGCACAGTCCTGATATTACCAAACCACATGACAGGCCATTAATTCAAGTCCATTAAAAGTCCCAAGATCGGCAGGGCAACGTGGCAGGCTGCTGAACAATGACTCGGCTATGGGCAGGGTTCAGAAGGCTGGCCGTTCAAACCCACCAGCCACTCCTCGGAAGGAAGGTTGGGCAATCCTACTTCCGTAGTGATACTGCCTCGGAAACCCAAGGAGGGGTCGCTATGAGTCGGGGCCGACTCGATGGCAAATAACAACAACAACAATGGGCAGGGTTCAAGCACGTCATAATCTAGAGACCATTTCCAAAGCTGCTTCTTGTATATGGGAAGCAGACCACATCCCTAAAGCAGCTACTCAGCTGCCCCAGTAAATTCCACCATGGAGTTACTTACCAATCTCACCATGGGGAATAACTACATCTAGCTGCCCAGCCACTCAACCAGGCTCAGCCAAGTTGACATACAACCTTAACTACCACAGTGTTTACAAACCTTACTTGTTACTAGCTTGTCTTGGGGAAGGGGTTTGGGCTAAAAAGGGGGTTCTACCACCAAGTGAATTTACGTGGTTAGGCAAGTCCACTACCTAAAACCCACTGTCACTGAGTTGGTTGTGATTCATAGTGATGCTATAGGACAGAGTCAAAATGCCTCACAGGGTTTCCAAGGCTGAAAATCTTTATAGAAGCAGACTGCTTTATCTTTTTTGTTCAAACTGCAGAGCTTTTGGTTGGCAGTGAAATGCTTTAACTACTACACCACCAGAGCTCCTCATGGACTAACTAGCTCAGTGTTAATACCCAAGGAGTTCCTTTTCACCCAGACTCCAATAGGAACTCAGGGCCAATTAATTAAATCCCTAACATCTCAGTTCACACCCAGAATATAAGCCCATCGTGTCTTCTTTCTGCTTTGTCCACAAGGTTTCGCTTTCCTTTCTCCTGGTTATTCTCACCAAAGCTGCTCTCTCTCCTAACACTTTCCACTGTGCTCAGAATATTTAATACTGGTGGTAGCACTAAACATCCTGACTGTAAAGGAACTTGGTATGTGGAAGTGGAGTGCTCCCATTAAAATATCTAACATATGTGACATAGGTTTAAGATGGATCAGTGGGCACTGAGGATACTAAGATTGGAGGTGGGTAAAATGAAGATCCATTCAAAGCAATGGTAAAACACAGGTAAATAATGTTAGTAGCATGTGTTGATAGCTACTGGCTACATTTGTCGGGGTATTACAAGAAAAAAAAAAAAGCTCAGGTATATAAGCAGAAATAAAATAGAAATACAGGTGTGACAAACACTGTTGTAAATTTCTTTAACCCCCCCACAAAAATCCTATAAAAGCTTATTATCAACAGTTTACAGATAAAGAAAAGGATGCTTATGAGTAAATAACTTGTCCATGATCAACTCATAACGGAAAGAATTAGGGTCTGAACCTGACTTTTTAAAATCCAAAGGTTATCCTCTTAATAGTGTATTCTGCTTAATCCCCAGAATTTATTAAGAACTGTGGCATCTGAATTACAGTATCTATCACTAAATCCTGTCAATCTGGGTATTTTAAATATCTGTCTGAACAATTTCTCTAACTCCTTATAGTTTCTTGTCATTTTGTACAATGACCTTCACTTCCACACCATCTCAGCAACCCACTTACAAGGCATATCTGGACTCTCTCAACCTTCCCTCTCAGGACCACTTGTCTTAATTATCTAGTGCTGCTATAATAGAAATATCACAAGTGGGTGGCTTTGTGAAACAGAAATTTATTTTCTCACAATTTAGAGGCTAGAAGTCTGGATTTAGGGCAGTGAGGATGACTTAAGGCACCTACTGATGAAGGTTGAAGAATACAGTCTGCAGTATGGATTAC
>NW_006921638.1:10968554-10999088 GCF_000298275.1 Orycteropus afer afer | reverse complement strand
CTCTGGTAGCATAGTGCCTAAGGCACTTGACTGCTAACCAGAAGGCTGGCGGTTCAAACCCACCAGCCACTCCTTGGAAGGAAGATGGGGCAATCAACTTTCGCAGTGATACTGCCTCGGAAACCCAAGGAGGGGTCACTATGAGTCGGATCCGACTCGATGGTATATAACAACAACAACAACAACATATTAAAGGTTGTGCTATAAAGTTTATTCTAAATACATTTAGCTATTCTTGCTTTGGGAGCTCTGGTAGAGTAGTGCCTCAGGCACTTGACTGCTAACCAGAAGGCTGGTGGTACAAACCCACCAGCCACTCCTCAGAAGGAATGTTGAGCAATCTACTTACATAGTGATACTGGCTCAGAAACCCAAGGAGAGGTTACTATGAGTTGGGCCCAACTTGATGGCACATAACAAGAACAATAACAACAGCATGCTTAGTTTAAATCAATAAGAAAAGTATAATTTTTAACAAATAAAAATTACATTATTTTGTGTTTGATTTTAGGATAAAATAGATGTTAAACTTATAGTTTAATTTTTAATTTTTAACTAATTTCAAACTTTCAGAAGCATGTAAGAATGGTACAAAGAACTTTTTTTTCCCTGACTTCCCTTGCTATCCCCCTGCCCACTCAAGAGCAGTCTGCAGACATAATGCCCTATCATGTTTCCTATACTCCAGGATGGCATTCTCACACATGTGGACACTCTCCAATATAACCACAGCACAACCATCAAAACCAGGATGTGCATTTCATACATTGTTGTTAGGTGCCATCTAGTTGGCTCTGACTCATAGTGACCCTATGCAGCACAGAGCAAAAACACTCTCCATTTCTGTGCCATCCTTATGATCATTGCTATACTTGAGCCCATCATCACAGCCACTGTGTCAATACATCTACTTGAGGCTTTTTTTCCTCTATGTTATCTAGCATGCTATTCTTCTCCAGGGACTGGTTCGTTCTGAAAACAGGGCCAAAGCAGGCAGACGAAGTCTGGCCATTCTTGCTTCTAAGGAGCATTCCAACTACACTTCTTCCAGGCAGATTTGTTTGTTCTTCTGGCAGTCCATAGTATTTTCTATTCTTCACCAACACCACAATTCAGAGGCATCAACTCTTCAGTCTTCCTTATTCATTGTCTAGCTTTCACATGCGTATGAGGCGACTGAAAATACCATGGCGTGGATTAGGTGCACCTTAGTCTTCAAAGTGACATCTTTGCTCTTTAAAACTTTTAAAACATCTTTTGCAGCAGATTTGCCCAGTGCAATATGATGCTTGATTTCTTGACTACTGCTTCTAAGGATGTTGATTGTGGATCCAAGTAAAATGAAATCTTTGACAACTTTAGTCTTCTCTCCATTTATTGTGATGTTGCTTATTGGTCCAGTTGTGAGTATTTCTGTCTATACATTACTGGCATCTAATCCACCAACCCCACTCAAGTTTGACAATTGCCCCCAACAATGTCCTTCACAGGCAAAGAATCCTATCCAGAATCACTCGTACTTCATTGTATGTCTTTTCAGATTCCTTCAGTCTTGAAGTTGCTCAGTCTTTCCTTGATTTTCACGGCTTGGAAATCTTTGAGGATTATATGTCAGTTATTGTGTTGAATCCTCTGATGTGTATTTATTTCCTCATAGCTCCAGGCTGGCTTCTTTGGCAGGGCTTTCACAAATAAGATTGCGTTCTATTAGATGACACATAACTTCCGATAGTTCCATTACTAGTTAATCTTGACCCAGGATTCTGGACTGCAAAGTTACTTGTTTATCCTTAGCATTTAACAAGCATTTTGTGGGAGCTATCATGAGACCAAGGATTCCTGGTGGTGCAATGTTTAAGTACTTGGCTGCAAACTCAAAAGTTTGGCAGTTCCAACCTACCCTGGAACTCTGTGGGAGAAAAAACCTGGCTATCTGCTCCCCTAAAGAGGACAGCTAGGAGTCCCTATGAGGCAGTTCTAGTCTGTCATGTAGTATCACTATGAGTCAGAATGGACTCAACAGCATGCAACAACAAGAACAAACTTGAGACCATGTGAACATTCTGGTTGCCAACAAACATTTCTTCACTAGATTCAACATCAATTGATGCTTCTTGTGTGAATCAATTACTAGTATAATAGCTACAAAACAATCTTCCAGTTCTACCTGACCTCCTTCATTTGTTAGTTGTCATTCTAATGTAAGGAATAAACATTTGTTGTTGATTTATGTCATTATGAACTCATGAATTTCTAGTTATTTGATGGATTATAATCAGTAACTATTATTATTTGTTTTGATGTTCAGAGTGCTACAGATTTGATCAGTGGGAGTCAGGTCAAGCTCCTGACATTACTGCTCCTCAGAGCAGCGTCCCACCACCACCTCCCCTCTGTCCTGATATTTCTTCAGTCTCTCATTCTGCCTTTTGGACAGGAGGAGGAAGGAAGAAGATCAAATGTTAATTGCTTGGCAGTATCTAAAATAGAAAAAAAGGTTTTTATCTAATATTTTGAATTCCTGTATTTTGTTCTTTAAATGAAAAGTGATTGCTTTATTTTGTGTGTTTTGTATTTTGTTGCCAAGTGATGAGATACAAAAAGTTTTCTGCTATTTTGTAAGAACTTATCTGTAATACCTTAAAGATGTGGGTAACTTATTTCTAATAAATGAAAAAACCAAATTTAATATAATTGTCCCTCTGTTTGATCCTATTGATTTTGGTTTCTTAAGTATATCAAAGTGCTATAAAGGAATTTTATGAGGTAAGTGCAATTTGGAATTCTGGCAAAGATCATCCTGAAGTGAAATTTGGGAATTATCACTTTTATACTCCTCTTTAAAGTGGGTACTAACCTCAGTGTTCCCTAAACTTCCTGAGTTTAACCAATAGTTGTTAACAGGTGCAAATTTAGCGGAGGATGGCTCAGAGTACAAATACTCTGCAACTGATTAGTGGCCACATGCACTCTGGCAGCTGGGAAACTAGATAATGAGTGTGCTGTTTGATTGGTTCTCCACTACTGTTACCCATGCTGACTTGCATCATATCTAGAGGCTCTCAAACATTATTTTAGAGGGGAAAACTTTAATTATTTTATTTACTGAGTTTTTCAGAATAGATACTGAAACACACTTTAATAATGTGAACCTATTGGAATACCTATGCAAGCCTCTGAATCCCTTTTGGAATTTAACACAAAGACACATAGCTTTGCATAAAACTTCAGGAAATCCACACACTCCAGGTTAAGAAGCCCTTTCTTTATTTGTCTGCTTTTGTGGACTAAGGTTAGAAACTGGCACAAAGTGTGTAACTTTAAGTTATGCTGCAAATCAGTAAGAGATCTTTCAAGTTTATATTTTTCTTTGAGAAGAGATTAATGAGAACAGATTATATCTGAAAACATCTTTATTTTGATCACCTTCAAGATTTAAAAAAAAATCAATTACAATATTGTTTCAGAACATACCATTTAAAAAAAGTAATTTCAAATTAAGCTCCTATTTTCCCCTAAGTCAGAAAGTAGGCCCGAAATACGTGCTCTGGAGAAGCCAGTTTCTGAAGGCCTGCCAGTGTCCATTTGGAGCACTGTGCCGCACTCTTGGATTTGTGGTGGAGTGTCCTGACTATGAGTAGTAAAATAGGGTGATTGATAGTTATCCAGATTCAAATGAAAGTAACTTTTGAATTCTGGTGAGCTGGTCATTGAAGTGTGGTCAGCAAAAAGGAGAAAAAACAGCTTTCAGACTGTCCAGAGTACCTGTCAGGCACTGTGTTGAAGATCATGAGCAGAAACGAGTTCATTAAGTAGTGCTCGTCCAACTGGAAAATTCAAGAGAAAGACTGATCCCACTTTCACAGTCAGCAAGATCAATTATTGAATTCAAAGACAGTGAGATAAATCTAGCTAATTATAAAAAACAAGTGTTATGGATTCAATAATTAATTATAACAATATAAGTTTTCATTAAGAAAGGTGGAATTGATCATCCTGTGGTTCAATAAATATTAAAAATGTAAAATTAGCCTATTTCTTTTTAATAATGAAAATCAGTATTCGTAATTATTTAGTAGTATATGCAAAATCGTGTTCTAGTTTTTGCATACGTTATCTTAATTTATGATATCTTCTCAAGAAAGCATTGATTTTACTATTTTATAGATCAAGAAGCTCAGGCTAGAGAAGTCAAAGTTACAAAGGTAGGAGATGTTGCAACAGAAATTTGAACCCTGGCATAGTGGTGCAATTTCACAACCCAAGTGATTTCTACACTCCATGCTGCCTCCCTTTAGACTTGAATGATACATTCTGGGCACTTGTATTCATCACATTAGTATTGTTTATTTTGTATTTGTTAGCTCTCAAATATTAGAGGCATAACACAATAAAACCCCAAACTAAACCCACTACCATCAAGTTGATTCTGACTCATAGTGACTCCCATTGGGTTTCCAAGGTGGTAAATCTTTATGGAAATAGATTGCCTCATCTTTCTCCTGTGCAGCAGCTGGTGGGTTTGAACTGCATACCTTGGTTAGTAGTTGAATGTCTTATCCACTATGCCACCAGAGCTCCTGATAACACAATAGAACTTTATTTTTTGTTTATGTAAAGCTCAAAAGAGAGCAGACTGCCGGTTGTAGTTATTAGACCCAGGCTGATAGTGACTCTACCACTTTCAGCACATGACTACTTCCAAAGTTATTGGTGGGGGTTGCCAGATTTACCAAAACACCAAAGCAAACAAGCAAAAAATCAAAACCAAACCAAAACAAAACCCCAAAAGAAGAGGAGCTCTGGTGGCACATTGCCTAAGGCATTTGACTAACCAGAAGTTTGGTGATTCAAACCCTCTAGCCCCTCAGCAGAAGGAAGATGGGACAATCTACTTCCATAGGATTTACTACCTTGAAAATCCAGTGGGGCTTGCTATGAGTCAGAATCAACTTGATGGCAATGATTGGAGGTGTTGATGTTTGGGTTGCCAGATTTAGCAAATAAAAATACAGGAAACACAGTTAAATTTGAAATTCAAATAAACCATGAATAATTCTTTAGTATAAGTATATCCCGTGCAATAAATATTGAATTTGAATGTTTACATTTGTATTATTTCTTATTTGCTAAGTTTGGCAACCCTAATATCAATGTAACATGGGAGCTCTGGTAGCGTAATGCCTAAGGCACTTGATTGCTAACCAGAAGGCTTGCAGTTCAAACTCCCCAGCCACTCCTGGGAAGGAAGGTTGGGCAATCTACTTCCCTAGTGATATTGCCTTGGAAACCCAAGGAGCGGTCTCTATAAGTCAGGTCAGACTTCACGGCACCTAACAACAACAATAACATGGGGCTGACACAACCTTGCTTGCCAAAAGCAAAGAGGACTTATAAAGATCAAAGTACTACAACCTTCAATATGGATTACACCTCAAAATAAAGAAAACAAAAATCCTTGTAACTGGACTAATAAACTGCCCCGCCCCTGCTCCTGTCAGTGGAGTGCTGTGTGTGTGGTGGGGTGTGTGGGCCCAGCCTCCTGACAAGCATAGTCTCTGCTTGCCCTGCAGGTGGCAGGGTGCAGATGTGGAAGCAGCGGCGCTGGTTCATCCTGACTGACAGCTGCTTGTACTACTTGGAGTACATGACGGTGAGCACCGACGTCTGCCCAACATCATGATAAATGGAGAAAAGATTGATGCCATCAAGGATTTTATTTTACTTGGTTCCACAATCAATGCCCATGGAAGCAGCAGTCAAGCAATCAAATGACTTATTGCACTGGGCAAATCTGCTGCAAAAGATCTCTTTAAAGTGTTAAAAAGCAAAGATGTCACTTTGAAGACTAAGGTACACCTGACTCAAGCCATGGTATTTTCAGTTGCCTCATATGCATGTGAAACCTGGACTGTGTGTAAGGAAGACCAAAGAAGAATTGATGCCTTTGACTTATGATGTTGCCTAAGAATATTAAGTATACCACTGACTGCCAGAAGAACAAACAAATCTGTTTTGGAACAAGTATAGGCAGAATGTTTCTTAGAAGCAAGCATGGCCAGACTTCATCTCATGTTTTTTGGACATGCCTGTTATCAGGAGGGACTAGTCCTTGGAGTAGGACATGATACTTGGTAAAGTAGAGAGTCAGTAAAAAAGAGGAAGATCCTCAATGAGATGGGTTGACATAGTGGCTGCAACAATGGGCTCAAACACAGCAACAGTTGTAAGGATGACCCAGGACTGGACAGTGCTTTGTTCTGTTGCACATGGAGTCACTAGCAATTGGAATTGACTTGACAGCACCTAACAACAGCAACAACAACAGCAACAACAATATCAATGCTTCCATTAAGTTATGTTGCAAATATTGCATGAGACATACTTATAGGAAAGAAATCATTGTTTTTCTGACATTCAAATTTAACTGTATTTTATCTGGCAACCAGAATTGACATCAAGTGGAAGATGAGATAGGGTGAGCATGGAGGATCTCTTGGGAGATTCTTATGGCCAGGAGGCCTAAAAGTGGCATATATCAGTGCTGCCCACATTCTCTTGGTAACAATGTTTCTATATTATTGCTTCATCTAGATGTAAGGAGGATTGGAAAATGTAGTCCCTGGGTGGACGGCTATTTACCAACATCAACATTATACTCTGGAAAAACCAAAAAAACCAAACTCACTGCCATAGACTCGATTTCGACTCATAGCCATCTCTCCTTGGGTCACTGAGGCAGTATCTCTACTGCCCATTCTTCCTTCCAAGGAGTGGCTGGTGGGTTTGAACTGCCAGCCTTCTGGTTAGCAGTTAAATGCCTTAGGCACAAATCTGTCATATCACATGAGCAGGTATGCCAATTTGAAGGGGAACCTGTGTCAACATGTTATGTAATTAAGTGCATGGTCCTAACAAATCTGGACTTAAACTGGCTGTAACTAGCTGTGTAGTTTGCCCAAATTACTTTACTTCCCTGAGTCTCTGTTTCCTTACCACTCAAATGGAGATGATATAGAATATCCTTTGAGAGTTTTTAAGGATTAGAATCAGATAATCCACATAAAGTGTTTTGCACAGCATCTGGAGCATATAATTTCAGCTACTTATTCAAGTGTGTCAGACTGGAAATATTTGTTACTTCATTTACTTTATATCTTTTTCTGTTCCTAATGTTTTCTAAAAGGAGCTCTGGTGGCAAAGTGGTTAAAGTGTTTGGCTGCTAACCAAAAGGTCAGTAGTTAGAATCCACCAGCCACTCTGTGGAAGAAAGATGAGGCAGTCTGTTTCCATAAAGATTTACAGCCTTGGAAACCCAATGAGGATAGCTATGAGTCAGAATCGACTTAAGGGCAATGAGGTGTTTTTTTTTTTGAATGTTTCTGATGGATAAAAGAAAATTTAAAAACATTACATTTAAAGGTGATACTCATTAGAACTTGTAAGACTTGGTTTTAGTGGTTTATTTTGGGAATTGTGACTGACAGTTATAATTATTTTGAAGTATATAATAATAGTAAAAGTTAATACTCTGTTGGTACTAACAATAAAAAATTATGGAAAAGCTGAATATCTTCTTGGGTAAAGGAACTATTTTCAAGGCAGAAATACTTAAAAATGAGTAAGTATGCATTACCTCTAGGATGTAAATATTTACCTAGGTGATCTATTCACACACACACAAATTATTACACTGACTTCTCATTGTACTACCTTATAACTTTTTCTGGGCACGCTTAGTGTTTGAAAGTAAAATTATGTCATTCTTCGGAATGATGGGTCTTATGAAGACTTATCTGTCAAGTAGCCAGCTGTGTTATGGCAAGTCATTCAGATTCTTTCTCCTCTCACTTTAATTTACTTTGGGGAGAGAGATGGCTGGCAAGGTTTAAGCAAGCATGATAAAGACTAATTAAAGAGTTGTTCCTCAAATCTCTTTGAAATTAGAGGTTGACTCACTGAAATAATTCCTATTTCATAACTGATAAAGCAAAACTTTGAGTCTTAGCAGGAAAATTGAAGAGCTATATGGATTACCCAATTCTTTGCTGTGGAATTGTGCAATTGAATTTCGAAAATAATAGAATTTGTGTTTCTAATGAAACCAACTCAGAGCAGCTTCACATCATAGAACTAAATTATACCATAACTCCCTCTAATTAGTTTGGATAGCAGTATTTTTAGTCCTTAATCACACCTTTTAGTGCAGAATTCTGAAGTCCTTAGAAAAAGTCTAATGCCTTCCATCCTTAGAGACATTTCTTAAGAGGGGGAAGTTGCCAGATGCAATGATAAAATAGTGATCTAAAGAAAAAGTTTTAATTGTTGGGGAGAAATGGAAAATTATTAGCCTTCCCAGGTGTTGGAGCTATATTGTCTCTTTACTCCAGGGTACAGAGGCTGTAGATGCTACATAAGTCAGAGGGGACCTGAAGGCAGAACTGGATGGTGTAACCATAGAGATTCATTGAACTTTTCTTAGTTTCCCAGGGCTGCTTTAACCAAATACTACAAAGTGAGTGGCTTTAAAGAACAGGCATTTATTGACTCATCCAGTTCTGAAAGCTGGGAATCAGAATGCAGGGCATCAGCAGGGCTGTGCTCTTTGTTAGTTCAGGGGAAGATCCATCCTTCTCGGTGCTCCTTGGCTTGTAGACAGATTCTCACATGATGTTTTCCCCCTGTGTTTGACATTTTTCCATGTCTGTTATTCCCCTTTATAAGATGTAACAGAAAAGATTAGGATCAGATCCCACTCTTCTTTGGTATGTTGTTGTTAGATGCCTTCAAGTGCATTCCGACTCCTATAGTGACCCTATGTGCAACAGAACAAAATGCTGCCTATCCTGCACCATCCTCACAATCACTGCTGTGTTTGAGCCCATTATTGCAGCCACTGTGTCAATCCGTCTCAGTCTTCCTCCTTTTTGCTGACCCTCTACTTTACCAAGCATGATGTCCTTCTCCAGTATTCTGGTTACCTAGTGCTCTGGCAAGAATATATCACAAATGGGATGGCTTTAACAAACAGGAGTTTATTCTCTTACAATTTGGAGGCTTTAAGTCCAAGTTCAAAGTGCCAGGCTCTAGGGCGTGGGTAAAAGCCCCTCAACCTTGGGCTTCAGCTCTGCCTCCAGCTCCCAGCCCACTGAAGCTAGAGGCTTTTCTTCACTCAGACAACTGCTGGCTGCTGAGGCTGCCAAGCCCAAGGTTGACAGGTAAAAAGGCACAGTCCCGATGTTACCAAATCACATGGCAGACCATTAATTCAAGTCCATTGTAGGTCCCAAGACTGGCAGAGCATGGCAGGCTGCTGAACAATGACCCGGCTACATGCAGGGTTCAAGGTGCCATAAGCTAGACACCATTCCCCAAGGCTTCTGCTTATGTACAGGAAGCAGACCACATTCCCTAAGGCAGCTATTCAGCTGCTCCCAGTAGATTCCACCATGGAGTTGATTACCAGTCTCATCATGGGGAATACTACATCCAGCTGCCCAGCCACTCAACCAGGCCTAGCCAAGTTGACACACAAAATGAACTACCACATCCAGGCACTTGTGCCTCCTGGTAACATGTCCAAAATATATAAGATGAAGTCTGGCTATCCTTGCTTATAAGGAGCATTTGCTTATAAGGAACATCTTACTTCTTCTAAGACACATTTGCTCATTCTTCTGGCAGTCCATTGTGTATTTTATGTTCCTCATCAGCACCATAATTCAAAGGCATCAATTCTTCTTGGTCTTTCTCATTCTTTGTCCAGCTTTCTCACGCATATGAGGTGATTGAAAATACCATGGCTTGGGTCAGCTGCACCTTAGTCTTCAAAGTGACATCTTTGCTTTTTTTTTTTTTTTTTTTAAAACACTTTTTGCAGCAGATTTTCCCAGTGCATTAGGTCATTTGATTTCTTGACTGCTGCTTCCGTGGGCCTTGATTGTGAAGTAAAATGAAATCCTTGAAAACTTCAGTCTTTTCTCTGTTTATCATGATGTTTCTTATCAGTCCAGTTGTGAGGATTTCTATTTTCTTTATGTTGAGATGTAATCTATACTGAAGGCTATAGTCTTTGATCTTCATCAGTAAGCCCTTCAAGACTTCTTCACTCTCAGCAAGCAAAGTTGTGTTATCTGCATATCACAGATTATGAATGAGTCTTCCTCCAAACTTGATGCTGTGTTCTTCATGTAGCTCAGCTTCTCAAATTATTTGTTCAGCATATAGATTGAATAAGCATGATGAGAGGATACAACCCTAATACACATCTTTCCTGATTTACAGTCATGCAGGATCTCCTCATTCTGTGTGAACGACTGCCTCTTGGTCTATGCATAGGTTCCACATGAGCACAATTAAGTGTTCTTGAATTCCCATTCTTTGCAATGTTTTCTTTAATTTATAGTGATCCACACAGTCCAATGCCTTTGCATACTTAATAAAGTAAAATGATCTTTACACAGCAAACATCTTTCTAGTATTCTCTGCATTCAGCCAAAATCCACTTGACATCAGCAATTATGTCTATGTCCTCTTCTGAATCTGGCTTGAATTTCTGGCAGTTCCTTGTCAACACACTGCTGCAAATATATTTGAATTATTTTCTGCAAAATTTTACTTGTGTGTCATATTAATGACACTGTTTCATAATTTCTGCATTCTATTGAATCCCCTTTCTTTGGAATGGACACAAATATGGATATCATACAGTTGGATTTGTCTTTCAAATTTCTTGGCATAGAAGAGTGAGTGTTTCCAGAATTGCATCAGTTTGTTGAAGTATCTCAATGGGTATTTTGTCAATTCCTTCAGCCTTGTTTTTCGCCAATGTGTTCAGTGCAGCTTGGATTTCTTCCTTCAATACCATCAGTTCTTGATCACATGTTACCTCCTGAAATGGTTGAATATTGATGAAATCTTTTTGGTACAGTGGCTCTGTATTCCTTCCATCCTCTTTTGATGCTTTCAGCCTTGTTCAGTATTTTGTCCATAGAATCCTTCAATATTGCGATTCCAGGATTGAGTTTTTTTCCTTTGATTTTTAGCTAGAGAAATGCTGAGTGTATTCTACACTTTTGGATTTCAAGCTCCAGGTCTTTGCATATTTCATTTTAATACTTTATCTTCTCAAGCTGTCCTTTGAAATCTTCTGTTCAGCTCTTTTATTTGATCATTTCTTCCACTTGTTTTAGCTACTTTATGTTCAAGAGCACTTTCAGAGTCTCTTCTGACATCTATTTTCATTTTCTGTCTTTTTAATGAATTTTGACTTTCTTCATGTATGGTGTTCTTGGTGTTATCCCATTACTCATCTTTGGTCATTGGTGTTCAATGTGCCAAACCTATTCTTCAGATGGTCTCTAAATCCAGATGGCATATACTCAAAATCATATTTTGGCTCATGTGGACATGTTTTAATTTTCTTTAGTTTCAACTTGAACTTGTATATGAGCAATTGATCTGTTCTTCAGTCAGCTATTGGCCTTGTTCTGACAGGTGATATTGAACTTCTCCATCACCTCTTTCCACAGATGTAGTCAATTTGATTCCTTTGTGTTCCATACAGTGAGGCCCTCTTATAAAGTTGTAAGTTATGTTGTGAAAAAAAAATTGCAATAACTAATTCATTGGTCTTGCATCATTCTATCATGCTATCGCCACTGTCTTTCCTATCAGTAAGGCTGTATTTTCCAACTACAGATCTTTCTTTGTTTCCAGCTTTTGCATTCTAATCACCTTGTTCTATTTAACTGATAATAAAAGAAAACCTTTATTTGCAAACAAAATCATGTTGACAGTTACAAGAGTTAGGACTTCAATATATTTTATGGGGACACAATTTAATTAATAATAGACCTGCATATTCTAGTGCCTCCAGCTACTATCTAGGGCATTTGTATGATCCTTTTTCTTTTCATTGAGTGGACAGAAAATGAATAATAGAGCCAAACATAGTTATTAGAGAAGTTAGTTACCTCATGCTGCTGTAACAAAAAATACCGCAAGTAAGTGGCTTTAAAGAGCAGAAATAAATTTTCTTATGGTTCAGGAAACTGAAAGTTCAAATTCAGGGCTTTGCTAGTGAGAGGTGTTTCTTTGTCTACTTTTAACTTCCAGTATATGTCAATCCTTGGAGTTCCTGGACTTGTAGGTACATCTGCTGTCTTCATGTGGTGTCAGAAGTGACTAGGTTCAGGACCAACAATCTAGCATGGTCTCTTAACAAATTGAAAACTCCTGTTTCCAAAAAGGATCACATCTATAGGTACAGGGGTCTGGACTTCAACATGTATTTTTTGGGGACACAATTCAATCAATATCAGTGGCCCAATCAGAATTATTAGAATCGAGACAAGTGAATTTTACATAAATTACTGAGTTTATTGCTTCAGCCTTGCATTTTATTTTGCACACAGAGATTAAGTTTGTGAGTTCTTTTCCTTTATTGTTTTACAAATGTTAGTAACAAAACATTTCTCAACTCAACAATTTGTATGTGTATTTTTCAGTGACATTGATTACATGCTTCATGTGGTGCAGCCATTGTTATCATCCTTTTCTGAGTCAGTCCACCACGATTTACATCAACTTCATGCTCCCTAAACAGTAATTTCCCTTTTCTCGCTCAATCCCACCCTTGGTAGCCACTAATAAGCTTTAGTTTCTAACATATTTTCAAGGTTCATCCATGTTGTGATACATATATAGTTTGTGAGTTTTATAAAATTGAAAACTTGGAAGTGTAATATAACTGCTCACATATATTTTGAAGAATGTTTAATTATAGAACATATGAAAATGATTAAATATTTTGTTTTCTGGAAACATCATTTAAGTTATGGCTATCAGTTGAGAAGATATAGATATCTTGTAGTGACAATAGACATTTGTAGGGGAACAAAACCCTTTTCTCAAATGAATTATATTCTGCATCCATGCTACCCTTTTCCAGAAGGAGTCAACGTTTACAGATACATTGTGTGCAAAAAACCTTTATCACTTTTCTTATTGTAGTCTTCAAATATGTCTCCCCTTGATACCTACTATCTTCTACACTGAAATAGAGAAAGGTGTTATTAGAATATCAGAATATTGTTGACGGTTGGTTGCAGACTTTAGAAAAGAATGAGGTGATAGAGATGTGGTGAGGTGCTTGGCACCTCCTCAGAGAGAACGATGAACTCTTTGCGAATATGATTCAAACCTAATAAAAGAAAAATGGGCAGAAATTATTGTTTGATTTCTGCTCAGTTTAAATCTGAAGGCAAGTTTACAGAAAGTAGGTTGCTTACTTTGTAGCTAAAGCCTTGTGTAGAACAATGGGACTTAAATCTTTTCAGCGCTGACATTTTCATCAAAGACATTAAGATTTATTGATAACTTGAAGTGCTATGAGACCAAACTAGGGAAGAGGGGAAAAGGATGTACCTATGGGGTACAGTGAGGTATGTTTTGAAGGTGGCAACCAGCTTTGTGGTGAGATGGAGTCAGGAATTCTCAGAAGAATGGCGATGATTGATATTGATTTACATGAAAAAAAAATTGTGAAAATTAACCAGGAGGCTTATTGTTTCCATTGCCCTAAGTTAGTTTTTTCTTTCAAATATATTTAAACAATGGGGAGACATGATGAGAAGGAAGGATTTTTAGATGGTAAATGTGTTTAGTATTTTCTAATTTGTTGTCATTGAAAAGTTGAATTAAAAAACAGAGTCTGGGCAAACCATTTTAGTATGATTAAAAACATTCATTACATTTCCCTACTAAAAGCAGCTTCCCTAAAGCATGGAAAAATGTTAAAAATGCAGTCACATTAAAGTCTGAGTTCTTTTCTAAATTGGAGAAATGAAAGTGCATTACAATTTTTTTCCTGGTGAATAATCATTAGAGTAATAAGGAATTTGCTGATGATGAATATCAAGAGGGAACATGACCCTACCTCATCTTTTAGTCTTCTTATAAAAACAGCATTATCTCTTATCTCATATCTGGCTTATCAACATTATCTCACATCTGGGTTATCTCTTAACCCAGTCATGATTATTATAGAAGGTAAAACCCATGGACATGAGGTTGACTTGACCTTGAAATAATAATTCCACAACTCTACATTTCATGAAAGGAAAAAATGTGAACTTTAACCATATGATTGCTTTGACCTTGTCCGTAAGTTATTGGTCTCACTTGTATCTTTATATATCCTTGCTTTCTTTTGTGCTATTTTATTTTGGCAGCACCTTTACCAGAAATCATTCACGCAAAGAAAGGTAAGTGTAAATTAGACAGTCTTTCCTTAGGTGTTAAAAGTTCTGATTACACTTCTAATATGACAAAAGGTTGAAGCTGTTTGCTACAGTAAAATTTTGAGCTATTCCTAGGCTATTCCTAGTTATTTCTCTAATTACCATTTGCTCTTGTCATCATGAATAAATATCTTTAGAATGTTATTAAATGCTGTTATGTGGAAGACAATTTGTTAGTAACAAAACGGAATAAGATGTAGTTGTTGTCCTAACTACAGTCTAGGTAGAGACAGATGTTTACTGTTGGATACTATTATGGATACGATTAATTAAGGTCTTAGTTACTTGATGGTGCCATAGCAGAAATACCACAAGTAGGTGGCTTTAACCAACACAAATGTACGTTCTCACTGTTTAGGGGGCTGGAAGTTTGAATCCAGGCACTGTCTCTAGGGGAAGGCTTTCTTTGTCACCTCTGGGAGAAGGTCCTCATCTCTTTTCAGCTTCTGTTCATTTCATTAGTTCCTTGGTGATCTTTGTGTGGGATGGCACTTATCTTCCCCCATCTCTGTTTGCTTCTCTCTACTTAATCTGCTTGGTTTATATCTCAAAAGGGATTGATTTATAATAATAATACTTCATAATTAACATAACAAATAATTATGGATAACATTTTGAAGAATGGGAATCCCAGAACACTTAATAGTGCTCATGCTGAAGCTGTACATAGGCCAAGAAGCAGTCTCTTGAACAGAACAAGGGGATATTGCATGATTTAAGATTATGAAAGGTGTACATTAGAGTTGTATCTTTTCACCATAGTTATTCAATTTGTGTTCTGAGCAAATAATTGAGAAGCTATACTGTATGAAGAAGAATGTGACATCAGGACTGGAAGAAGATTCATTAACAACCTGTAATGTGCAGATAACACAACTTTGCTTGCTGAAAGTGAAGAAGACATCATGCTTGATGAAGTAGAGGGTCAGCATCTCGGAGAGACAAATTGACATGCAACAATAAAAAAATGCACTGCCCTTGAGTCAGATCCGACTCATAGCGACCCCTCCTTGGATTTCCGAGGCGGTATCACTAGTAGAAGTAGATTGCCCAACTTTCCTTCTGAGGAGTGGCTAGTGGGTTTGAACCACCAGCCTTCTGGTTAGCACTCCAATGACTTAGGTACTAGGCCACCAGAGCTCCTACAGAATGACATAGGGGCTGCAACAATGAAATCTTAAACATAACAATAATTGTGAAGATGGTGCAGGACTGGGCAGCATTTTGTTCTCTTGTACATAAGGTTGCTGTGAGTTGGAATGTATATGACAACACCTAACAACAAAAATAATATCAGAGAAGAAGAGACAACCCCACTGAAGTTGGTGGATTACACATAGAAGGTTTTCTCTAACTCATGTAAAGTCCAAAATGCCGTCTGTGGTAGACAGGGTAATGCCCTCCATGCCCGTGTCCTAATTCCTGGAACCAGTGAATATGTTACTGTTCTGGTTACCTAGTGCTGGTCTGACAAGAATATACCGCAAATGGGATGGCCTTAACAGGTGTTTATTCTTTCACAGTTTGGAGGCTTTAAGTCCAAGTTCAAAGTGCCAGGCTCTAGGGGCTGTGTGAAAGCCCCTTGACCTTGGGATTCAGCTCTGCCTCTTGCTTCTGGCCCACTAAAGCTACAGGCATGTCTTCACTCAGGCAGCTACTGGCTACTGAGGCTAACAAGCCCAAGGTTGACGAATAAAATGGCACTGTCCCAATGTTACCAAACCACACTGCAGGCCATTAATTTAAGTCCATTGAAAGTCCCAAGGTTGGTAGAGCATGGCAGGCCGCTGAACAATGACATGGCTACATGCAGGGTTCAAGGTGCCATAAACTAGAGACTATCCCCAAGGCTTCTCCTTACATACAGGAAGCAGCCCACATCCCAAAGGCAGATCCTCAGCTGCTTGTGGTAGATCCTACCATGGAGTTGATTGCCAGTCTCATCATGGGGAATAACTACCACCAGCTGCCCAGCCACTCAATCAGGCCCAGCCAAGTTGATATACAAATTTAACTACCATAGTTACTTTACATGGCAAGAGGTATTTATTTTACAGACATGAATAAAATAAATTAAGGATCTTAAAATGGGAAAATTATTGCATATTAATTATCTGAGTGGGCCCAATCTAATCACAAACATCCTTATAAGGGAAAGAGAGAAACAGGATAGACACAGAAGGTATATGACAGAAGCAGAGGGAAAGAGAGAGAGAGAAAGACAGAGAGATACTGACTGAAAGAGCAAGAGAGTGATTACAATCTACTATTCTGCTGGCTTTGATGATGGAGGATGGGTCCATGAGCCAAGGAACGCAGGCAGCTCAAGAAGTTAGAAAAGGCAAGAAAACGAATTCCCCCTGAGAGTTCCAGAAGGAGTAGAGCTTTATAGACCCATTTTAGGACTCCTGTTCCCCAGACTAAAAGAGAATGTACTTGTGTTTTAAGCTGCTAAGATTGTGGTAGTTTGTTCTAGGAGGAATAGGAAACTAAGATACTTTCCATGTGGACATTCAAGACCCAGTCTTCTTTCACGTTATGGCTCCATCTAATGCTTGTTGTTGTTGTTGTTATATGCTGTCGAGTCGGCCCCGACTCATAGCGACCCCTCCTTGGGTTTCCGAGGCAGTATCACTACGGAAGTAGGATTGCCCAACCTTCCTTCCGAGGAGTGGCTGGTGGGTTTGAACCGCCAGCCTTCTGGTTAGCAGTCAAGTGCCTTAGGCACTATGCTACCAGAGCATCTAATGCTAGTGCCTTGGAATTTGCTTCATTTAGCAGTGGGTGAAGAAAGAGAATGAAGGATGGTCTGTGAGAGGTTTTTGTGGGCCAGGGTGGTAAGTGGCAAACATGATTTCTGTTCACACTCCATTGTTCTCAAGCATTCCAAGATGTCACTCTGACCAAGATTTTCCTTTAGACCACAACAATCTCTCAAGCATTTTTCTCCAGCTTGTTGTGGGACACTCCTATCCATGCAGCTGCAGAAAATTTGGTAGTCATTTTTGGTACCTCCCTCTCCCCTCACCTACCACATTGAATCTGTAATTGAGTCTTAATGGTTCTACCTAACCTCAAATCCATAATTTGTCTCCTTCTCCACTACTACCACCCTCATTCAAACAGTCACATGGCTACAACCAGTATAGCTGTGCATCCAGGAAGAAACTTGTTTAATGAGTTGTTGTTGTTATGTGCCATCGAGTTGGACCTGACTCATAGCGACCCTTCTTTGGGTTTCTAAGGCAGTATCACTACGGAAGTAGATTGCCCAAACTTCTTTCCAAGGAGTGGCCTGGTGGGTTTGAACCACCAGCCTTCTAGTTAGCAGTCAAGTGCTGTAGGCACTACGCTACTAGAGTAAGTATCCTGTTTTTGCTATGGGTGTTAAACTGATGGTCATTATTTCTTCCTTATAACTATTATCTGATGTTGGATTTTTAATAACATTATTTAGTTTTTCCAACATGCTAAATATTATAAAGTGAGCATAGGTTGGCCATTATCTCTGCTATTATTGGATATTGGATTTTTAGTAACATTTTTTAGTTTTTGAACATGTTAAATATTATAAAGTGAGCATAGGTTGGCCATTATCTCTGCTATTATTGGATATTGGATTTTTAGTAACATTTTTTAGTTTTTGAACATGTTAAATATTATAAAGTGAGCATAGGGTGTTTTCCTCATTATTTTTTGGGAGATAAAGTTCTATAGTCAAATCAAATCAATTGAGATGGAGGCAAACTATGATGAATTTTTAAAAATAAATACATTCATGCCTCTGGTAGCAAAATAACTTGACTGATATGAGCTGGAAACCCTGGAGCAGAAGTGAGATTAAAATTCAAATAATGATGCTCATGATCTTTATGAGAAATAAGTTTGGCTTAATTTCTATAGCACTACTGATGAGCTATGTTGGGCCATGAGCATCAACCTTGCTTACTGCTTTCTTCACTGTGAATAAAGCACCGTAGGGAGCATATGAGGAGATGTTGTGAGCCTTGAAATATTGCTTTGCCATACTTCACCAGATGAGCTCCATCTGAATACCAGATGGTGCTACCTCATTTGTATTTCAGTAAATATGCAATTCCTTTATTTTAAAAAGAAGAAATAGGACCACATTTGTCCCAGAAAAATGTAAAAATTGTTATATTTGCTATAATCTCACCTCATTCTCCCTTCTCATATAAGCCTTATTACAGCACATATATATGTTTTTTTAAAAATTAACTTTTTATTGTGATTTCGGTAGAAGCTTACAAATTGGTGTTCCATTCAACAATTCATATACATTTTTTTTCATGACATTAATTGCAATCCCCATAACATAACTCCTCTCTTCCCACTTCCTCCTTGTGGTTACCTTTGTACAGCACATATAAATGTTTTATGATTCATTCTAATAATTTGTTTAAAATATTCCTTTTTCCATGTAATAAAGAAATATGCATGTATATCAAACATTTTGAAAATACAGATAAACAACAACACCACCATACAGAATTAGCAAGTGTTAACTATTTGGTACTTATCCTATATTCATATTGATTCATCTTTCTCAAGAGCTCAACTTTTAAGACAAAAGTTTCCTTTAGACTATGTGATCTTCTTGTCAAACATTTTGCTCCATTTCATCCTAAGACATTTTATCCCCACAACTTCTCATTGTAAAAATCTGGTAGTCATTTTTGGTACCTTCCTTCCCCCTTCATCTCCCACATCCAATTGGTTACCAAGTCCTATTGATTCTACCTATCCTCAAATCTATCCACTTTTCTTCATTTCCACTGCAACCACCTGCTTATTGGCCAATGCACATATTTCTTTGTACCTGGAATCCCTCCCTTTCTCCCTACTGCTATCCCTTCCTCTCCCAAGACAACTTTATTCCTTGTTATCACCTTCCTAACAACTCCTTGTTTTTTAGATTTTAATTTCATGTTTTTGGGGTAACATTTCTTCCAGGAAACTTTTTCTGATAAACCCATCCAGACTGAGTGTTGTGTGCCTTCTGTGTGTTCTCTACACACTGTGTACTTATCTCCATTATATCGCATACCATTATGGTATTATGTCCTGTTTATTTGCCTATGTTCCCCACTGTGTCCCTAGTGTTCAACACAATGCCTGCCTGGATGCAAGTGATTGATGTATGCTGTTGAGTGGATGAGTGAGTAGTAGTAAGAAATTAGGTTGAATGGATAAATGGGACCAGTTTATAAAGGATGTTGAGCATTAGAGGAGTTTGGTTTCTGAGAGCCATATTGATTTTTGAATAAAGAAGTAGTACAGAATTACATGATTTTAGAACTGCTCGTTTATGGAGAATAAATTGAAAAAGATTGAGACAAACTAGGGAATTGCTGCTGATTTAGGGTAAGACACCAAGAACATTTGATTCTGTGTTATTACAGGGAGTAGGTTTAAATATGAGGACTTTCAAATGAAGAGATAATGGGGTCACTCTGGGGTTAGATAATACAAATAGAACCATCAAGTGTCCATCCCCAGTGGCTCAAGGAGGCAGTTCTGAAATTGAAAGGGTGATGGTTACAAGCTAGAAGGATATTTTTAGAAAAGAAAAATAAATAAAGGTGGAAGATCACTAATACTAGTGTTTTTCTTTCCTAACACCTGGAACACCACCTGAAATGGTGTCATTTAGTTGAACTCTTTTTGGCCTGATTACATAAATGTTTTCCCAGGAGGAAGAAGTCTGACTGTCTGTCTGAAGAAGCCACTTTAATGGTGTATGTATTATCCAAAAGGCTGATCTTCAATTTTCTTTGTCTGCACATTAACATGGACTAGTTGTAGTAATAATATAAGGAACAGCACATAACACAATCTGTCATCCAAAAGTTGGAAAACAGAGCCAGGAGGTTATTCTTGTTGGTTGCAAATATTGAGGAAACACTCCAAAAACAGCTTATGTACTTGTATGTTGGTCACGCAATGGATTGTAATTATAAACTACCAGGATAATACAATTAAGGAAACATTTTTGCATAAAAGATAAAAAGAAAAAAAGATGTCAGTATAAAGCCACAATTAATGGCAAGTATATGAAGTCTGCTAACCCTATGGGGCAGTTCTACTTTATGCTATAGGATCCCTATGAGTTGGAATCAACTCGATGGCAGCGGGTTTGATTTTGGGTTTATAATACTCAAAGTATTGGGGTGTGGAGGACTGTGCAAGGGCATAAAAAGAATAGTCTCTCAGGGAGATTTTAATTTGGCTGAGGGAATAAACTATATACCTATGGAAGTATAAATAAAAATACAAGAGTACTAATTGAACATACAGATATATGATTACTTAAGACTCTAGGTTTTGGACAATAAGTCAACTCACGGAAAATTAAGTAAAAAGAGGTATTTATTATGAGGAGACAGGAGCTTATCACAAGAGCAGAAGTGCAACAGGGTCCCAGAAAAGGAGCTGGAAATACTGTAAAGCCACTACTTATACATTCATCACAGGGAAGCATGGTTGAAATGTCACTCTACCATCTGTCATATTAGCTAGTAGTCACACTTTTCTTTCCTGTATTTCAAAGTTGCTTTTTTTTTTGCAAAAAAGTCTATGGATTAATGCGGGATTATATCTTTCTTAATGAATTAATTTTTATTGAGTATAACAGAGAAACCTGGTATTGAAGACAGGTCTGTAAATGATTGAAAGAGCCCTTAAATTATATATTTTTTCTCACTTCAATTTAAAATTATTTGCTTTCTCCCTATTTCTTTTTTTCCCCCCAAAGAATCAATCATTTATTTTGTACAGTTATACATCATTTCAACAATTTCTACATTTACAACTCAGTGACATTGATTACATTTTTCAAGTTGTGCAAAATTCTCATCATCCTACACAAAACTGTTCCATCACCATTGATTTAAACTCACTGCCCCCTAAGCTTCTCTTCTATTTTTATATTTTTACATTTCCCTTATTTATTTATTTTTATTCATTGTGGCTTGGGTGAAAGATTACAGTGCAAAACAATTTTCCATTCAACAATTTATACACTTTTTGTTTCATAACATTAATCACAATTCCCTCAATGTAACAGCATTATTCCCACTTCCTCCCTGAAGTCCCATTATCTGTTTGTCCTTCTTTCCTGCCCCTCCTGCCTTCTGAGATCTGCCTTGTTGCAAATGCTACCCCTTTGGTCTATATGGTTAATTGTTATGTGGAGTATGTCCCTAACCGTTGTTCACTCCATAGGCCTGTCTGTTCTTTTGCTGAAATGTGATCCTCAGGGCTGGGTTTGGTTCCAGGTTTGAAGGATGTCTAAAGGAGTTCCACCAGTATCCATCAGACCTGTAAGTCTGATCGTATTTATGATTTTGAATTTTGTTCTACCTTTTTTTTCTCCCACTCAGTCCAGGATCTTCTATTGTGATCCAGATCAGAGTGAGTTGGTAGTGGTAGCCGGGCTGCATCTAGTGTTTCTGGTTTTGGGATAGTGGAGGCTGTGGTTTGTGTGGTCCATAAGTCAGTTGGACTAATTGTTTCCTTGAATCTTTGACTTTCTTCATTATTCTTTACTCCAGATGGAGAAAGAGCAATAATTTTATCTTAGATGGCCACTTGCTAGCTCTTAAAACCCCAATGACTACTCACTACAGTAGTAGCCACTCATCAAATTGTCTTTGTACTATATTATGCCAGTTGACCTAAATGTCCCCCAAGACTGTGGTCCTAAGCCCCTAAGCCCAGTGACTTATTCCCTCATGGTGATTGGTTATGGCTAAGATGTTCCCATAACGTAGTCACTTGTTCGCGCTATTAAATAAATGTGTATATTTGTAGCACACACAAGTATGTATGGAGAAGTATTCTCTTAGAAGCTCTGGTAGCATAGTGGCTAAAGCACTTGACTTCTAACCAGAAGGCTGGCGGTTCAAACCCACCAGCCACTCCTCAGAAGGAAGGTTGGGTAATCCTACTTCCGTAGTGATACTGCCTCGGAAACCCAAGGAGGGGTCGCTATGAGTCGGGTTTGACTCGATGGCACATAACAACAAAATAACAATCTATATGTGCTTGTGGGTGTTGTCCCATTGCCTTCCCAAACATGTTCAGCTTTCATACCTGCAGGACTGCATACATAATAGTACTGACATTTGTTATCTATAACTCATGTGTACTTCTCAGTGTCTTTCCTTGCCTTGTTCATATCATGTTGACTTCACTCTTGTTGTATTTTGACTTTACTGCCATTCACATTAATACATGTCTGGTGTCTGGTTAATGCTTTTCCCTCCTTTCCCTTCCCATCCCTGGTATCTATCAAAGAATGTTTCTTCTATGTGTAAAACTTTTCTTGATTTTTATTAATAGTAGTCTCATACAATATTTACGCTTTTGTTATTGACTTACTTCACTCAGCATTATGAGATATTTGTGGATTCATCATTATTCTTTAATGTTGCATAATATTCCGTTGTGTGTATGTACCATAATTTATCTATTCATTTCTTGATAGGCACTTATGTTGTTTCTCTTTTTGCTATTATGAATAATGCTGAAATGAACATGGGCATGTTTATATCTATTTGTGTCATGGCTCTTCTTTCTCTAGGTTATATACTTAGTGGGATTGCTGGATGTGCTGACCTTGGCAGGGAAATCTTTGAAAAATGTAGTTCTTTCAAAACTACTTCTTATTTGAGTTCCATGAGATAAAGTAAATGCCATGGCAGTAGAGTTCAGAGGATGTGGAATTATATACTATAGTTCAGATGGGTTGAACTGAACTCTGTGAAAATATCTTGGATGATTTTTAAAACTGTCTTTGGCATGATTTTGATAAGGAGGTAATATGTTCCATGAAGAGGCATTTGTTCAGATTTGCTTTTGAGAAGGATTCAATTTGCTGATGATGTTTTAGTTCCTTCACCACCATGCTAGTTTATTACTTTAATTGACAGCCAAACTTTTTATCAAGAGAGCTTGTGAGAAATACTGAGTATGGTTTTATGTAGGGTACGTAGGCTACATAGATTCTTTATTAAGGGGGGAAAGAGACACAGAATAAGTTAAAAATAGAAAATAATCACAATACAACATATAAAAAAAAATCTCAAGGTGCTTGTTAGAAACTTCTAACAGGGATTTTACTAATTGATAAGGATGGTTTTTCTGTCTATGTGTTCAGAAATAAAGTCAGGCTGCTCTTTTTCTCACCTTAAATGAAATTTCAAATTAGTGAAAAGCTGGTAGCTATAGCATTTGAATATAATTTGGGAAGAAATCATGAAAAGCATTTTATATTAGCAAAATCCTGGGATTTATGTTATATACAACTCATTTGTTTCTGGGTGGAATGTCCATTCATTCATTCATTTTTTGGTTCAGCCATGGAAATTCCAGATACTTATTGATATCTTACTAGGATCATAAAAGAAGTGGAAAGGAATTACCTTGAATTTTCTAAATGTAAGGGACTATTTTACCTCCATGTCAGTTAAGGGAAGCTACTGGGTTCTTAGTTTGACTTAGCTGTAAAAGGAGCTCTGGTAGCATAGTGCCTAAGGCACTTGACTGCTAACCAGAAGGCTGGAGGTTCAGACCTACCAGACAGTCTTTGGAAGGAAGATTGGGCAATCTACTTCCGTAGTGATACTGCCTTGGAAACCCAAGGAGGGGTCGGGTCCGACTCCATGGCAAACAACAACAACATAAAAGCAATATTTCAATTTATGACTACTTCAGTGGCAGTGTGTTAGTTTTTTTCTATGATTTGGTGTGGATGTAAGTGGCATGGCATGTGGCTTGCCTCACTTCTCAGATCAGTGGGGAGACTCAAATGGGCTGGAGGAGCAGTTCATAATCTCACTCAGTGTGGAAATCAATACTTGGAACCTGAACCACACAGCTCAGTGTCTTTCAGGTGTCATTGGGCTGCTTACTGATGGCATCCTTCATTCATTCATACAATACACTTTTTTTAAGAATCTAGCAGTGGCTCAATACGTGTCAAATAAGCTAGATATGCATTGATTTAGGACTCTGACAATGTAGGTTTAAACATCTAAAAACCTTCCTAAAACATAAGATAAATGAAACAGAAACCCAGCAGAAGGCTTCTGCATTTTAGCAATTCATAGTTTACTTGTTTAGATTTTAGAATTTAGACCTGACTCTGTCAGTAACTTGTCTTTGTTAATTCATACAATGTCAGTTGACTACTTGGTAAAAACAGTTAAAAAATATTTGTGGTGTAGTTATGCTTGGATTATAGTTCACCCACATACTGAACACATGCTATGTGAAAGGCATTTTGATAAATTATCCAAGGACCATAAAGTAGTTAACATAAGATATGGCCCTTTTTCTCAAAGAGTTTGTGGTATAATCATGAAATTGAGATGTACAGAAATAAAATAATACCTGGCAAAATGTGATAAATGTCATATGAGATGTAGAAAAACCTTGTGGGATTTCACAAGAGGAAGCTATTACTTCTGACTTATAAGGAATAGCTAGGTGGAGGAATTGGTTTTGGTGAGGCTCAGAGGGAGAGCTTTTGCATTGGATTTTAAGGATGGACAGTTAACTGGGATGAAATTATTTGTCTCTACAGTCTATAGGAGTTCTGGTGGCCTAGTGCCTAGGGCATTTGACTTCTAACTGAAGGTTGGCAGTTCAAACCCACCAGTGACTCCTCAGAAGGAAGGTTGGGCACTCTACTTCCGTAGTGATACCACCTTGGAAACCAAAGGAGGAGTCGCTGTGAGTTGGATCCAACTTGACAGCAGTGAGTTAAAGTCTTTTTATCTTTTTTCTACCTATAGCAATTTTGGTTTGCTGAGATGGAGCTGTTTTATTGCAAACCTACTCCTTGAGAACCTGGGTCTAACGTTTAAAGAGTGTTGTGCGATGTCCACCCCCATCCTATCTCAGAGTATAACCATGTGTGTGAGTTAATAGTTTCATGTAATAAAACTTTTTTGAATGCTATTCTTTGGTATGATTTTTAATTTTCTTGGTTGTTTTATAGCTTTCAAGCCAGAAGGGGAGCCTGTGTATGCATATGTGAACATGTGTTTACATCAGTGTGCAGGTGCATGCACAGTGGTATGTCCACTTGCCTTACAAGTGGCTTTGTATGATGTGGTGGAAGTTATTGCCTTGAGGTATTATTTTCTCTCTTCACCTTTCTATGTTAGTTTGGGCTTATCAGCAAATGTCACTGGGCATTGTAAATTGAGGATTCAGATACCTCTCTTGGGTAAAGATTGTTTCTTAGCACAAATAAGTTGTTGGGAAAAGTACATAGGAAATGATAAAGCCACACACAGTAACTTTAACGGATTATTTTCCTTTGATTTAAGGTATTCTTAAATTCTTATGTGAGCATTTAAATATTATGAAGACTAATTGCTTTATGATGATAAAATGTTATAGTTTGCTTTGTGCAGATTTAAAAGCCCTAAGTGTTTTTAATCACCCTTAATTCTCCATGGCAGTTTCATTCTTATTCTTACTGGCTCCAAATTAATTTTTATCCTTACCCAATGTCATACTATAGTTCTTTGATACACTTGCAAAAATTCCTTGACAAAGCTTAAGATGCACAAAGATTTTCTTTAAGTACATATCTAAAACTAATTACAAGTATGACCTGAACTTTACAGTCTTTATATCCTGCCTCATTCCCAAAAGATAATCATATATAGTTTTCACATAATAATGAAAATATTAGACTCAGTAGAAATACAATTAATTTAAAAAAATAAAAAGATTGACAAATTTTGGGTCAAGGATAACTACTCCTTAGTGATCCTTCCTGTAATGCATGGATTTGGCTTAACTCAAAGTTCTCCTGTGAAATTAAGACACACTCTACCTCCTTTTGTTTCCCTTTACACTGTTCTCCAGCTTTTCTGGCCTGGATGGGTGATGAGTGGACCGAACTGGATGCTAATAGACTTTCCTGCGGTGCTGTATTTTAAAGCTGTGTTATATTTGTATTATTATTTTAGAATATTTAGAGAAAATATGTATATATTTTTTTCCTTTAAGAAGTCAGAAAGACTTAGCAGGAACTTGGGTTATAAAGGAGTTCCTTAAATAATGCACCAAAACCAAAACCAAAACCAAACTCACTGCTGTCAAGTTGGGTCTGACTCGTAGCGACCCCTCCTTGGGTTTCCGAGGTGGTATCACTATGGAAGTAGATGCACAGGAACCTGAAAATATACAAGGCTTATCTCTTAGTGCAAAAGCCAGAAGAGATCAAAGTTTTGCAAAATCACACCTCCAGAATGCATCAACTCCTACAATATCCTATTAAAAACAGTAATTTGTGGTACACACCCATTTCATCCATTTCAGTTATAGAGGTCCCCTCCTGATGGCTGCATGAACTGTCAGTGGAAAATCAACTGCTCAATAAAGCCTGTTGTTGTTGTTATTTGCTGTCGAGTCAGCCCCGACTCATAGCGACCCCTCCTTGGTTTTCCGAGGCAGTATCACTACGGAAGTAGGAATGCCCAACCTTCCTTCTGAGGAGTGGCTGGTGGATTTGAACCGCCAGCCTTCTGGTTAGCAGTCAAGTGCCTTAGGTACTATGCTACCAGAAGCCTAGGGTAGGAAAATATAAGTGGATGCTACATGGCTTGTGGGTCATGAAAGGGTTAAAATAATCTTTCCCTAGTTGTAGGTGATGTTGAGTTGGCCCACAACTCATGGTAACCCCATGTACAACAAGATTGGACTGCTGTGATCCATAGGGTTTTCACTGGCTGATTTTCAGAAGTAGGTCACCAGGCCTTTCTTCCTATTGTCTTAGTCTAAAAGCTCTGCTGAGACTTGTTTAACATCATAGCAACACGTAAGCCTCCACTGGTGGATGAGTGGGGCTGTACTGTGGTGCATTGGCTGGGAATCAAACCCAGCTCTCCCACATGGATAGTGAGAATTCTACCATTTCACCATCACTGTCCTCTATTTCTCTAGTAGAGGTCATCAGCTTAGGAAAGGGAATAGTTAGATGGTAGCAGTAGGACATTTAGGAAAAAAAACAATTCATGCCTTTAATCTGAGACACAAATTAGAACAGCTGAGAAGAGGCAGTAAACTACATACAGGAGCAACAATAGGATTAAAAAAAATACCAATCTTCATTTAAGAAGGAGGTTTTCAAACGTTTTCAGCAGCAAACCTTTTTCTTCTAAGTGAAAATTTACATGGTTTCTAACATCCCCTCTCCATCCCTTTCGTTTATGAAATAAGAGTAAGTAGAGCTGCTGCAACTTGAAGCAGGGATGTGGGACAAGCCTCTTGGGATTGTATTCCCACTACGGGCCTTGGCAACCTTTTCGAGTTTGAGGGTTCTCTGTTACTGATTCTCTCTCTTCCAACCATTAAGCAGTCTTCAGCATCCCTCTCACTAGATTGACTTAGGTAACATTCCAAGAAAATGCTCTATGCTGACTTGTTTACCCTTGCTTTATACCCATCCCTGAATCACTAATTGTGGAAAGATTTGGGATTTTGCTTACAGTTTAAGCCTAACTCCTTTTACCTCATTTCTGGATTAGGAAATGGAGTCAATATCTCCCTAGGTATATGATTAATGAGCCCTGGTGGCGCAATGGTTAAGCACTGGACTGCTAATGGAAAGGTGGTTATTCAAACCCATCCAGTGGTTCAGTGGAAAGACCTTGGCGTTTGCTCCTGTAAAGATTACAGCCTAGAAAACCGTATGGGGTGGTTCTACTCTGTCAAATGGGATGTCTACGAGACAGAATTTACTCTGCTACACTTCGAAACAATTACTGTGTGGTTGGGAATTAGGGATTCTGTTAAAGGAGAAAAAAGGGACTAGATAGGGTAATAGTAATTAACATTATCTTCTACAGTGGCTAAGTATTCATGTTAATTGTTATTTGAAAAATAAAGGTCCTTATTTTTACCAATCAGTGTAATTTCTATCCAGCCATTTATGGAAAATAAGGGCAGAATATCATGGAAGAAATAATGTATTCTGTTACAGTCCACTTGAGTCACTTGTTTTATTGCAAATACTCTCATATTCTACTATGCATAGAATGTAAATATATAGCAATTTTAATATTTTTAGAATATATTTTATAATAATAGATAAACCTTTTAATGCAACGGGAGAGTAATTCTAAATCTATTCAAAAGTGAAGTTCACGGAACATGCTGAGAGTATCATATTTCTACTATGTTTCTGGTTGTTTGTGTCTTTCTGTTTTTTTCTCTCAGTTAGTTGAAATTTTTTGTACATATTACCTTTAATAGTTTTGGAACATTTTCTTCTATTTCTCCTGGCTTTTTATGTCTGCTGAAAGTCTATGTTTTATTACTTTAAAGGTTAAAAGAGATTTTTCTAATGCTTAGCCTTTTAGTTTTGTACATTTCCCAGAAAGGGCAGATGAAGACATTATTCACCAGATATCAGGACGTTGATCTCCAGCACATACTTCTTTTCTGAGCATGAAATATTATCTATACCACACTGGCTATTGCATATCAGCCTGTATGCTCCATCTTAAACTCAGCATGTCTGAACCTGAATTTAGTATCTTCCTTCCAACCTGTCTCTTCCTGCTAATATTTCCCTACTTGACTGAAAGCACCATCAGTCTCCTAGTCTCCCAGGCAGAAACCTGAGAGTCATTCTGAACTACTTCTGTTCCCTCATCCCTTACATACCCTACAGTTTGTGATTATTTTCTACCTCATTAGTATTTCTTCTGTTGGTCCATTTCACTCCATCTCCATCATCACTGCTTTTGTTCATGCCATCCTCATGTTCTCTGGACATATGGTTCTAGTGTGACGTGTGTTCAAGATATCTTGTACAAGAATACTTTTATAGAAATACAAAATTTATCATGCTATTCTCCTGCTTAAACTTTCAATGGTTCCTCCTTGCCCTGAAGATCAAGTCAATTCTTTAAAAACATGGTCTACAAGATCTTCCTTGTCTTGGCCTCTGCTTAACCTTTCAAAGCACCTCCCATATTGTATGCATTTTACCTTAGACTTAAACTTCTTATCATTTCCCACTTCTTATGGTTTCCCACTTTCCAAGCTATTTCATTCCTCTATGCCTTTAGTCATGTTGTGCTCTCCACTTGGAATGTTCTTTACCTGACAGTACTTCTTAAAATCCTGGTCATCTTTTAAGAGAACACAGTGTAATGTTTGAGAGCTCGTATTTTGAAAACAAATGGACCTGGTTTGAGTTCTGGATTCCCAATTACTATATACTTTTGGTTAATTCATGTAAACCTCCTGAAACTCAGTTTTATCTATAAACTGAGAATAATAATATATATTTCAAATGGCTGTTGTGAGGATTAAATTAAATGAGATAATGGTCTTAAAATGCTTAATACGATGCTTGACATTAAGTAAATAGCTTCTATGAATCGGTTCATCTTCCTTTATCATCTTCTATCAAATCTTTTCCTCTATCAAAAATCTCCTCCCAATTGGATTAAACTATTCTGTGCCAATTTTTAAACTACTGTGTCTCTCAGCTCCAAACCTATTATCCTTCTATGCTCTACACTGTGTGATGCTGGACCTGGGACTCTGTAAATTACATTTCTGCTTGGTCAACAATCTCCATGTTAGGCTCTGCCAATAGGGGGTGCCAGGGAGACTTGACAGCTGGAGAAAGGAAAAGAGACTTGTTCTCTGTCACGTTCACATGGGCTTTTCCTAATTTTGTCAGCATCATCCCAGTCTCTCTTTATCCTGGCAGCAGCAGTTGCAGTAGCAGCAGCTGAGTCCAGTTTGCTGTTTCTCTAACACTGGTAGGATCAGCCTCATGCAGCTTCCTTAGAGACCAGGTGAGCAGCGCCCCCTTCTCTGAGGCATGGGACCCAGGCCCACAGAACCTCTTCTCCAAGCTTCTAAATTATAATAATCTCAGCCTCTTCCCTTTGTTTCTCCAATCACAGGGGCAGTAGTAGCTTCCTGCTGTTGATTGATAACTCTGTGATACTGTAGAGTTCATTCTTTCTTTCTTTTTTGCCTTTTTAGTTATTCAGTAGACAGTTAACAATGATCTATATTAAATATTTTGTGTTAAAAATAACTACAGTGACTTCTGTACCCTAATTGAACTCTGACAGATATTGACTCATATTCCCTCCTTTGTTTTTGTGCCCGGTGCCTTCATAATTGACTGGTGCACAAGTTATTGCATATATATATTATA